>NC_073625.1:186382989-186686572 GCF_029407905.1 Bubalus kerabau | reverse complement strand
ATATGCTGTCTAGGTTGGTCATAACTTTCCTTCCAAGGAGTAAGCATGTTTGAATTTCATGGCTGCAGTCACCATCTGTAGTGATTTTGGAGCCCAGAAAAATAAAGTCAGCCAATGTTTCCACTGTTTCCCCATCTATTTGCCATGAAATGATGGGACCGGTTGCCATGATCACAATTTTCTGAAAGTTGAGCTTTAAGTCAGCTTTTTCACTCTCCTCTTTCACTTTCATCAAGAGGCTTTTTAGTTCCTCTTCACTTTCTGCCATAAGGGTGGTGTCATCTGCATATCTGAGGTTATTGATATTTCTCCTGGCAATCTTGATTCCAGGTTGTGCTTCTTCCAGCCTAGCATTTCTCATGATGTACTCTGCATATAAGTTAAATAAGCACAGTGACAGTATATAGCCTTGATGTACTCCTTTTCCTATTTGGAACCAGTCTGTTGTTCCATGTCCAGTTCTAACTGTTGCTTCCTGCGCATACAGGTTTCTCAAGAGGCAGATCAGGTGTTCTGGTATGCCCATCTCTTTCAGAATTTTCCACAGTTTATTGTGATCCACACAGTCAAAGTCTTTAGCATAGTCAGTAAAGCAGCAATAGATATTTTTCTGGAACTAGAACATAATCTGTATTAATTTATCTTATAACATCTATTGAACTTTTTATTATGGCCCAAAATACTATCTCTCTGGGTAACTGCTCCATGTGCACTCAAAACCAGCATGGAATCTGCTGTTCTAGGATGTAGAGTTCTATAAATCTCAGTTCAGTCAAAATGATTGATAGTGATATTAAAGTCATCTATATTTCAAATATTATTTCTTCTGCCCCTATCTTCTCTTTTTGAGACTGTCACTACCCAGTGTTAGAATATTTGATATTGTTCTACAGCTCTAGGACAACCTATTCTGTCTTTTTCACTCTTTTGCACTTTTTGTTTTAATTTGGATAATTTGGTGGCCTAGCTTCAGGTTCACTAATTATTTTCTCTACTGTATTCAATCTGCTAATTAGATTAAGGAATTCCTTACATCTAATATTGTAGAAATGTTGTTTCTAACATTTTATTTATCTGTCTTTCTCTTTTGTATGGTTTTAACGTTCTTTCTGAATCCCTTACCTGTCTGTGGTTATTAGTCATAGTTGTCATAAAGTTCTTATTCGACAGTTTCATACTAAGCTTTCAAGACTGTTGCTGATTTCCTCTCTGGTCCTTCTTGCTTGCTTATTTCTTTTTTTTGTATCTTACAACATTTTATTATCTTATAATACTCTGATGCATAAAAGAGTAGCAACTGAATTGGGCTATACTTATTTCCAGTTCTTTATTTCTTCCTGCTTGTATGTCCAGGATCTTCTTCTCTCACTCTCTACCAAACATGAGATTGTTTACATATGCCATAGCTCCTTGTAGGATATTTTAAATTCTTTGCGGACTAACTTTACCCAGTTGCCTGTGAGTTCTGCTCTGTGATTTATTGCAAGAAAAGTATGATTTTGTAGATTAACCATCTCCTTTTGGTGGTTAGAATGGAAGTGATATTCTTTTGTGTCTTTCTCCATCCTTTTCAGAAATGGAATTCTATTTTTTAAATTTGAATTAATTCATATATCTTCTCTAGAAGTTCTCTTTTGCTAGAACCTACCTGCTTTAGCAATGCTGTTTGCCTTTCAAATTCATTGTGGAGGGTCCCCCTAGATACATAGTTAACTTCCTTTGTCTCTTTGGTGGAGCTGAAACAGGGAAGAGAAGGCACAGCAGTAGTCTCTGCCACTGTGACCTGAGGACATCAATAAGTAAATGGTGAGTTACGGGGGAAACTATAGGAAGAAGTGTATCCCCTCTTGTTTCATTTCCCCATACACAAAGTCTGAAGTTTCCCACATGAGTGGGTGACCTCTCACCTGTTCAGGTCGCACGTGGGTTCTGGGGACACAGAAACCAGCAGCTCTTCTCTAGAGCACATATTTGGCCCATGCTTCAGGCTTTCTCTAGAAAGGAGTTGTCTTCACCTGTGGGTATTCTCCCCAAATCTTCAGATTCAGATCAGAATTTAAGAGAAACCCTATCAGCCTTTCAAGGCCTAGACCACACCCTCCTAAGTCCCAGAAGGGGGAA
This sequence comes from Bubalus kerabau, assembly GCF_029407905.1. Classification (NCBI taxonomy): domain Eukaryota; kingdom Metazoa; phylum Chordata; class Mammalia; order Artiodactyla; family Bovidae; genus Bubalus; species Bubalus kerabau. Next base: position 186,684,451 of record NC_073625.1, on the reverse strand, counting down.
AAGCAACATAGCCGTATCATCTGATTCAACCAACTACTGTTTTCCCAGAAATCTCCCTTATCTTCTGTTTTATTATTTCTAAGTTTATTTTTCAAAATAGTTTCATATGGATCTTTTATATGGATCACGTTTATGATCATAGCATAGACAAATGGGCTATATCTCCTTGAATGCAAGCACTTTAAGGTGTTTTAATTGTGCTGTCTTAGTGCAATGATCTAACAGTTATTTAATAACATTAAATGGTATTAATAGTACATTGTATTTCTAGACCACGCTTAGAAGGGAAGTCTGCAATATTGGTATTCACCTTGTAGTCTCAGATGTGTGCATCGTGGGAAGTCTTCAAATGTCCTCCCCCTGAAGCATTCTTGTTTACATTCATTTTAAGTCCCTGGGAACACAACAAATTAAGTTAGGTACACACAAGATGTCTACTTCTGTAGTCATTCTACTGTGATTTCTGTGAATAATTTATCAACCAGTTAAGGCTCATCAAATCTGGCTTTTTATGTGGAAACTATCTGTAAGGTCTCTTACTGTTTATCTCAACATTTGAAATGCTATCATTTTAAATAAACATGTTTCTCCCTAAACAAGAATTTCATTATCAGAAGAAAGAAAAAAAAAATCTTGGCCCATCAGGGGCCTGTCTGCTAGGATGTGTGTTCAGCATCCGTCACCTCCCCTTTGTTGTCTGATGACCTTGAGTTCATTGTCTCCCTGTATTTACTCCTGTTGGCATCACCATTCCTCTTTATTTTATTTTATTCCAGGTGCTGGGGTTCCCCAGTTCCAACCGATTGCCCTGAATGGCCGAATTCAGGTCCTCAGCAATGGGTCTCTGTTGATCAAGCACGTGGTGGAAGAAGACAGTGGCTACTACCTGTGCAAGGTCAGCAACGATGTGGGCGCGGACGTCAGCAAGTCCATGTACCTCACGGTGAAAAGTAAGGAAGACGAGCTCTTCATTTTACCTAAATAGGGCTCTGGGGCTTCCATTTTCAGTGGTCTCCACGCACACTGTTTAAAAACAAAACAAAATAAATGTGGTTTGTTGCAGCTGGGGGGGTTGATGCTTTCCTGTCTTAAACATACAGTTGAAGAGGCTAGTAGAAGTTCAGCGACTGTCAGAATATGCAGAGTGTGCATCGGAATATGTGTCCAGGGCAGGGAGCCCTGGGCTTCCCTCCCTCCGCTCCCCTGGCCATGGGTTCAGGCTCTGAGCAGCCCAGCAGATGAGTGGGTTGCTGCCTTTGGCACCCAGATTTCTCTCCTGTTGATTTTATCATGGAAAAGCCTAGTGCAAGGTCTCAGATGTGTTCTTTTCAGCGGTCTCTTCATGCTTTTTGTCATTTGCAAGCTTGTCCATAGATTTCCTTCTTTAAGATCACTGTGAAATCAAGAAACTGGAAACCTCATTATCAACATACTTCCCTACAAGAAGATAAAGCATGTAGGACTATACTTAGGGTCCATGTTGCTGACAGGTCTTATAGGAAAGGGTGAAATTATTTTTATACTTTGGTCGCTAAACCACCAAAGAAAGGACGTAAAGTAGACCAGCTTCTACTGAGCATTGCTCACTAGCAAACGGTTGTACATCTAGTTTACACTGAATGGCTTACGTCTTTCTTCATTTATGTGCTTTGCTACTGTGTAGATTGAGATTTCTTCCTGACCACAAGCTTTAATCAGACTTCCTCTTGTTTAACTATGCTGTGTATAGGTTTTCAAGGATCTCTACCATCTTATTTATTAGGAGATTGGACTTAAAAGTGAATTTCAGTGCTATGTGTGAGAGAGACAGAGACTTAAAGACTAGCTACACAAATTCTAGTATCCAATCTACTGTACTAAGAATTTATTCCAGTTAATCTATTTTTTTATAATATGATAATGAAAATATCAAGCTATCTATTGCTATACTTTTGTATCATGGACAGATTATAGTTCTGAAATAAGGTTGCTTTGAAATATTAATACATTATGGACATATCAATACATAATTTTGACTGCTAAATGTCATATTCTAGAAAAACTGATTTGCAATAATTAGAGGACAAAAAGTCATATCACTTAAATCCAAAGTTGAAGTGGTAATTTTTAAAAATAATAAATTGATGAAATATTAAGGAAACTCAAGATTTGAGGACCAACATTGACCAATATTGATCCATCTTTCCCCAACAAAAAGAATATATTTTGCAATGCTTTAACATTTTAAAAAATTTTGCATGCTAAAAATAGCATATTTTAATGAAAAATGATTCTATTTTCCAAAGCAATAAATGAGAAGAGGAGCATCGTTTTACATTTTTACAAATGCTTTTAAAATATGGTTTTATAGAAGACTGTTCAGTTCTGATATCTCTTTCTACATTTAGACTGTTAAAATATATTGTTCTGGTTGAATTAATAAAGAAAATTTAGCTCTGTACAGACATATTGTCAGAAAAGGAAAGAATATTTTAGTAGCTTTCTCAGATAATTGTGGATATTCTTCAGTGATTCTATACCAAAACTCAACCAGTCGTGGTTTTCAATAAAATAGTTACCATGTGGAATTTGAAATAACATTAATGACTTTTAATACTTGGTTACACTATTCCATTGGTCTTTCTTGCCCTTTAAATAGAAACTGCACACAGTCACAATTTTGTAACATGTTATGAAAGTGACAGTGAATGTCGCTTAGTTGTGTCCAGCTCTTTGTGACCCCATGGACTATACCGTGCGTGTACAGTACAGTACATTTCTCCAGGGCAGAATACTGGAGTGGGTAGCCGTTCCCTTCTCCAGGGGATCTTCCCAACCCAGGGATCGACCCCAGGTCTCCAGCATTACAGGCAGATTCTTTACCAGCTGAGCCACAAGGGAAGCCTGTAACACACTAGATTGGTCATTTTAAAAACATTGGTTCACTGAGTTACACCAGTCTAACAAATGTTTGACTGAGGCATTTCACTGGTGGTGGTGGTCATTCAGTCACACTCTTTTCGACCCCTTCGACTATAGCCCACCAGGCTCCTCTGTCCATGGGATTTCCCAGGCAAGAATACTGGAGTAGGTTGCCATTTCCTTCTCTAGGGGATCTTCCTGCAAAAATCACATTCATTAATATTACCACTCATCTCCTGAGCAAGGTGGTTAAGAATAACATATTTAAAAAAATTTTTCTTTCTATCCCACTAATACATATCTAGGCTCTAATAGATACAGAACCCTCTGAAGGACGTAAATACAGTCAACCATGGACCTTGCCTTCATGAATGAAAGAATCTATGTTTTGAGAAAGGAGACAGCAAGGCAGGAGTAGAGCCTGCTAATCACAGTGCAAGGAAAAGAGTCAGGTGCACAGAGATGCCTGGGAGGACAGCACCATCATTTTGAGGAGATTAAGGGAAGTGTCAGGGTGAAAAAATCGTTTAAAATGGGTAGAATTTGAAAATTCAGAAATTGAAGGTTTCCCCACATCTCTCTCCATACTTTTGGTGCTGGTATTACAGTAGACATGGGACCACAAAGATGTCCACTTCCTCTTAATGGGCTTTCCCTCCTTGGGACCATCAGGCCTGGCTGTGGACAGCTCTGCTCCAGCAGAGGGCAGCCCTGTCAGGACAGAGGGTGGGACGCCTGGAACACACAGGTTCCCATCCCTGTAGAATCAGTGACTACAGAACAGCACCCAGGGTGCCAGAGTTTAGTCCTGAAGGATGCAGTTTGAAAGATAGAGTTGTTGAGGGTAAGCAGAGGCAGGGGAGGGAGAGAGAGCAGATATAAGAGATCAAAAGACTCAAAGCGAGAGGTAACTGTGTTTGAATGTTGTACCAGGGGTGGAGGAGACCAGAGAAAGAAAAATTCATAGTGAGTGTTTGTTCATCAAAGACAGATGTTCTTAGAGCTGGCCAATCTTAGTTTCTGTCTCTCAAACCATATAGACTATTAGCAGAGAGGTGCATTTATGAAACAGTTCATTTTACCAGTTCTTGATAACCCTTGGGGAGCTTTGTACAAGATTGAAGTCAGGAGGACAAGGGGATGACAGAGAATGAGATGATTGAATGGCATCACCAACTTGATGGACATGAGTCTGAGCAAACCAGACACCAAAGCTTAGCGTGCTGCAGTCCACAAGATCGAAGAATCAGACATGACTAAGTGACTGAACAACAAGCTTTGTATATAATTTCAACTTCAGGCATCTGGTATCTTTAACCCTCTAAAAGCACAATGTTTAAACTCTGAAAAGCAAAAACATAATTTCATGAAGAGATATAAAACACAGAGACAGAAGATACACAGTGACTCTGTTGCTCCAGTGATCGCATTTAAACAAAAACAACAGCTAACAGAGCGATGGCTTGCACTTATTCTTCATGTACTTGCTTAACAACACTACTGAGTCTGTGAACACTGACAGGCTTGGGCTCAGCACGTGGTCATGGGAGACCTGCCAGTTGGTGTGTAGATAGTTTTTACCAGGAAAACAGGAGGCAGTGGGAGCAGAGAGCCTCCACTCTGGCCTGGCACAGTCAGACTTGGTACCCAGCTGCCAAGCAAGCGGATTGTACATCCCTGCAGCCATGGCAGGATTATACCTGACATTGCAGCAGAGAGGTTCTGGGCTCTTCTTATATGATGCTACCCAAGCTTGCATCAGGCATGATTTCTTTAATGTTTCAAAAGAAACTGCACTGCCTTCAGTAAAAATATTAAGTATTCTCTCTTTTCTATAAGTCATTAAAAAAAAAAAAAACTGGTCTGCAAATATTTTTAAATGCAATAGGACAGGGCTTTCTACCTGATCAGGTTTGTCAGGAAATTAAAGTGGCTTCTCAGATGAGAGCTCTGGATGCCCAGGGAGGCTGGCACTGGATTTTACATACACTTTAAAGACCCGAACATTACTTCTAGAGCCTGGTGTGGAGGAGGACTCAGTGGATGCTGGGAATCAAGTCCTGGTGCAGACTGGGTTTCCTGTCTGGGAAGTTTTCTTACCACCGCTCCAATGATTTCAAAACCCACCACTCTAATAATAAAGCAATTTTATGAGTGCCTCCCTGCCATCTCCCATTTTGGAGTCAGACATAAAGAGGCCATGGTAAGGGAAGATAGCAGGCAACCACGTTTGGAATGAAAGGTCGTGAGATAGAAAGTCATCATGAGATAAAAAAATAATCAGTGCATATCCTTCCAGCTTTGTTGGTATTCCTGCTTCTGGTTCACCATTATAATTTCAATGCTGATTTATCATTTATGAAAGATGATCCCAGGGATAGTGACCCAAAACACCAGATAATGTTCAGGACTTTTGGCAAAAAGGACAGGGGAACTGGGCTTGACTTTGAATCAAATTTGGCCTCTGGTGATCATGCTACATTCCTCACCCCAGGACCATCAGGGGCTGCAGAAGTCTCTCCCACCCCCACATCAGGGACCACTTGGGATCTGGGGAATGTGGTCTTTTGTGCTAAGAAAACAATTCCTGAAGCTGTGGAATCTTTCAAGTGGAAGAGCTATCTTCTCAGGTGCCAAAATTGCACCCTCCACTGTCCCAGGTTTCTGCCCCAGCCAATCTGAGCCTGTGTGCCTCCAGGAACACTGCTTTCGATGTGGATCTCTAGCCCATGATGCCAGGCAGCTCTTCTTTCATCCACCACTCTCACAGGTCCCTTCTGATTCCCACATGCTGTGCAGTAGAGCATCCCTCATCAAACAGGAGCAGGCGCTTCCCTGGAGAGTCTGTTACTCGTGGAATCCACCCTCCCCCACCTCTGGATCCCAGAGTCCACCCATAGGTTCCAGTCTAGTCTTGGTCCTCAGGCCCCCGCTCTGAACAGGTCCCTGTGTCCCATGCCACCTGATCTCCATGTTCCCAGAATGTAGGGATGCATGAGTGTGCATGCACCAACTCCGGTCAGACAGTCCCCAGGTCCTGGCTGTTTCTGGACAGTAACATGATTTGACCTCAGGCTACCTCTTGTCCTGTTATTGCCAGAGTGGGTGTTGGGGTGGAATACAATATTTCATCACTCTACACCACCACCCCAAATAGAATCTGTTCATATCCACCCTTGGACAGTCCATTCAACCCCTGCAACTTCCTGCACTCATGCGCCACTCAGGACCCACAGGTTCACCCACGAACACCTGCAGCCTTGCCCTGTGATGCTCTGGGGCGAGGAAGGAGCACTACCCTAGGCTGACCCCCAGGGAGGTCATGATGGCCTGAGGCCATCCCACAGGGCGCTCCCAGGTTCCCCTGGTCACTCTGAAAGGCCACTCTGTACTCCAAGCATAAGAGATGCAGGTTTGTGTTTTCTCTTTGCTGCTCACAGAAGTAGCAGACTCACATTTGAACGCTCTGCTGTTGTTCAGTCGATCAGTCGTGTCTGACTCTTTGTAAACCCGTGAACTGCAGCACCCCAGGCTTCCTGTCCTTCACCATCTTCTGGACCATGCTCAAATTCCTGTTTATGATTCTGTCCAACCATCTCATCCTCTGTCACCCCCTTCTCCTCCTGCCTTCAATCTTTCCCAGCATCAGGGTCTTTTTCATTGAGTCGGCTCTTTGCATCAGGTGGCCAAAGTATTGGAGCTTCAGCATCAGTTCTTCCAATGAATATTCAGAATTGATTTCCTTTAGAGTTGACTGGTTTAATCTCCTTACTGTCCAAGGGACTATTTAAAATTTTGTGTTCCTTAAACTGTCAAGATAGCTTATGTGTGTCTTAGTCTAATGCTACTTTCCCTCTATTATTTTAATTCAGAGAGCTTCTAAATCAAACCTTCTGAACCTGGAGGACTGTGAATGATCCCATGGGGTTAAGCAATGCCTTGAAACCATATGTAAAAATGTATGTGTTTATCTGGGGGGGTGGGGCGGAACATGTAGCCTTCGTGATATCCTCAAAGGCATGATGATCCTCAGCATGACTTTTCTAGAAAATTAAGGCCCGGATGGCCTCAAATGAAGACTGTGTGTTGTGCTTTTCAGGCAAATATCTCAGAACATTGGGCTGGAAGCTACAAGCCCACAATGATAGGGTCACGCAGGTGGAAGAGGAATAAACAACCGTGAACCAGTGGCAAACTAGCTATTACTGAAAACTAGGTTTTGATATTTCTTTATCAAATGAAAGATCACATCCACACTGCAGTGCAGCCTTGAGGCTGGTGAGACATAAATGGATCAAAGGCATGTGTAAAGCGGTCAGCAGTCGGGCTCCAGACCCACACTGCCTGGGTTCCGTCTGGTCCAGCCTGGTGCCCTGTGCAGGTGCCTCACCCTCTCTGCAGGACCGTGAAACACAGAGACAGTGCACACGCCTCTCTCTGTGGCTGACGTGGACCTTCACGTGTGAGGGCTCAGCCAGACACGTGGTTGGCGCAGGTGAGGGCAGCTGTCATTGAGCTGGAGGCTGTGACTACTGGTGTCATCATCATCATTCCTAAATTACACCCCCCGAGACGGACCAGTGCCTCCAACAGACTACGAGGTGTCCTGACTCAAATCACCCAGTTTACACACCTTCCTAACCGTGGGGCCCACCAGGCCCCCTCCACGGTATCCGACACGTACACGTATGTGTCCTTGCCCTTCCCATCTGAAGTCCAGTTCACAAAAGTACCTGCAGCTTTCATGATGATGTCTGCGTCAGAAGCAAAGGATGGAGCAGAGCCTGGAAAAGGAAGCATGGGGAAGTGGAGGGACCTGTTAGCTGGCGGGACCCCCAAGTGGCTGTATTGCCGATGGTGGGTGCTGGCTCCTGCCAGGGAGGGCAGCTGAACGTTTGCATTTCACGTCTTCACTGAGCCTGGAGTCCCACCAGCGGAAGGTTCTTGGTGTTAAGAAGGGATCTGCGAGATGGGAAGGCTACTAGAGCAACTACGATTTGTCACCAGCCTCAATTTCAGTTCCCCTCCTCTCTAGTGTTCAATTGTGTCCTCCTAGAATTCATAGATTGATGTCCTAACCCCAGTACCCCCAATTGTAACCTTGTTTGGAAATAGGATTTTTATAGATAAAATGTGTAAAAGGGGGTATTACTGGAGTCCTGTGGACCTCAGTCCAATAGGACTGGTGTCATACAAAAAGGGGAAATTTGGACACAGACGTGGAAGGAATCAGCCATGTGAAGACAGACACTGGACTTGGGCTTCCTCGGCCAAGGGAAGCCAGCAGAGGCAGGAAGGATTCTCCCCTCAGTCCTTCAGAGAGAACACTGCCCTGCCCACACCTTGGTTTCAGACTCCTGGCTCCAAAACTGTAGCAGAATAGATTTCTGTTACTTAAACCACCAGTTTGTGGCACTTTTTAATGATATCCCTGCATGCACTGAGTGACAGTAGAGATGTTTGGCTAAGTCTTGTGTTTGACTCAGAGCAAACACGGCAGCTAGGTCACCTGCCTCAGCAGGTAAATCCCAACCTGTCTGAACCAGTGGATGTGAACTCTAGTCTGAACCAACCAATGACAGCCTATTCCCTTTGAGCACGATTGGTTTAAGGATGGGCATGTGACCACTGTTGGTCAATGAAATGCAGAAGAGATGTGTGATCATTCTGAAAAGATTTCCCTAGTCTTCATAGTAGACTCTGCAAGAGATACACATTTTTAAATTCTTGACCCTATCTGGAGGTGACACCTTGATTCATGGCGACACTTTGGCATTTTCTTGAGGATAAAACCGATACATAAAGGAAGGTAGAATAAAAACAAACAAAAAAAAGTCCCTGTTTTCCATTAGTAACCCCGTATATTTCCTAGCCACTTCCCCATAATTCATCGACCCTTTAAGCCCAACCCCTCTTTTTTTGTTAAAAGGATACATAAGCCCCTGAGTCTAGCCATTTCTTTGAGTTTCTTTTTTTTTTTTCTTGTGAACTCCTGTGCATGTAAAAATGAATAAAGTTGTGTGCTTTTTCTACTGTTAAAAAGAAAAAACAGAAAAGTAGAGATTTGTCCCTAATCTACTGCATTTGCGATCTCCCCACCTCCGATTTCATCATCGTCTGGGAGGACCAGTTATTTGATGGCTTTGCTATCTCAGCCAGTATGGGTCAGGGTATTCTCATTTACAGCTGGAAGCATCCAGACTAAATAGAAAGCAGACAGCAGGTCATGGGACTCAATTTGACCATCACTGCTCCTCTCCTAGCAAGTCAGGCTGAGCACAGCACCCCTGAGGGGTCCTATTTGGGTTGAGGAACCTGGTCTAAACTGGAATTCATCCAGTACGCTGCTCTGGGTTAGGGGAGGGGGGGTCTGCGAAGGAATGACAGCTGAGGGTCAACGGCAAGCTGGGGACCTTGGGCACATCCCCAGAGCAGGGGTCAGTCCCTGGTGGATGGAAAGTGAAGGACACCAAAAGCATCTCTTCAGTGTCACCAGACTAGTATTCCTCTGTGGGAGAGAACATGTGTTTTCCTTCCTTACTTCTTTTTCCTCCTTCTTCTGTGTGGGGGCACCCTTCTACTCAGCAGCTGAAGTTATTTTTGCCAGTTCAGGGTAGTCTGCTGTTTCAAGGTTTCTGGGGGCGGTGGTACCAGCACCCTTGGTCCTCAGTTATCCATCGCCCTCCATTCTGGTATCCACTGAGATGCCTGCAGACCCACCTGGTCACTGCCTAGCTGCCCACAGGAGCCCCCTCTTGGTCACCCTGTGACCTTTTGCATTGCTTAGTAGTCATCCAATATTTGGGAAGATAAGATATGCAAATATTGAGACTTTCACTCTCTGTGACTCCCTTCTTTCTAGAATTCCCCTCTAATTTTCTAACTGCCTTGGCAGTCCTTAACTCTGCTCTCTGTAGATGAAGCTAATAGGCTTTTACTACTAATCCATACCCCGAATTAAATAGTTCCCTGGTAAATAAATAAAACCACACCAGTTTCATCATAAGATCCACTGATTCATCTGGGCTGTCATTTGCTTTGTGAACAGGTGCATGGAAATAAGCTTATGGAAAGGGGAGGCTTGGAGGTTCCCCTGTGACAGTTAACACCACGTTGCATGCAGGTATCTGGGCTATAAGCTCGCTTTTCTCCTGGGGACTCCCAGGTTTGACCTTCCTCAGGGACCATCTGAACAACTCATGTTAGGACATGTCCCAAGACAGTGCATGAGAACACTGATGAACATTTGTAATGCAAGGGTGGGTCACGGAGGGGTCCCTGTGGCCACCAGGGCAGTGACCAGTCATCTGCTCTTTGCAGCTCCAGATGTGGCTGCATCAGAAAGACAGAGAGGGTGTGAGCAGTGGGCCTTTAAATATATATATTTTCCCACTTATTTATGTAAATCCCCACATGCTTAGCCTAGTGATTCCAGCACCTAAACGTTAGGTGTTCACATGTGCACATCTGTCCATTTAGCTGTTGATTTTAGGGACTGTTATGGAGGAGCACAGGGGCTTCCCAGGTAGCTTGGTGGTAAAGAATCTGCATACTAATGCAAGAGATGGAGGAGACGTGGGTTCGATCCCTGGTTTGAGAAGATAGATCCCCTGGAGAAGGAAATGGCAACCCGCTCCTGTTCTCTTGCCTGGGAAATCCCACAGACAAGGACCCTGGAGGGCTACAGTCCGTGGGGTCGCAAAGAGTCGGACAGGACTGAGTACGCACACATGCATGCTCTTCCATAAGATAGCTACATCATGTTAAGGGGAAGTATGGCCCTGCTATATTGTCTTTTTCAGAGGATAAACATGGTGTAAAGAAGTGTGTGTGGTGCCATGTTGGCCAGTGGTGAGTTTGTGACAGTTAATGTTGTATGTCCACTTGGCTAGGCTATGGTGCCCAGTTTTGTTCAAACACCTGTATAGATGATTCTAGGAAAGTATTTTTTGGATGAGTTGTTGTTGTTCAGTTGCTACGTCGTGACCATCTCTTTTCAACCCCATGGACTGTTAGCACACCAGGTTTCCCTGTCCTTCACTATCTCCTGGAGTTTGCTCAGATTCAAGTCCATTAAGTCAGTGATGCTACTGAACCATCTCATCCTCTGCTGCCCTCTTCTCTTCCTTCCCTCAATCCTTCCCAGCATCAGGGTCTTTCCAGGCTCTTCACATTAGGTAGCCAAAGTATTAGAGCTTCAGATTCAGCATCAGTCCTCCCAGTGAATATTCAGGGTTGATTTCCTTTAAGATTGACTGGTTTGATATCCTTGCTGTCCAAGGGACTCTCAAGTCTTCTCCAGCATCACAATGAGATTAACATTTGAATCAATAGACTCTGAGGAAAGCAGATTACCCTCTATAGCAGCGATCCCCAACCTTTTTGGCACCAGGGACCAGTTTCATAGAAGACAACTTTTCCTCAGACCAGTAAGGGGCTGGTTTGGGGATGATTCTGGTATGTTCCATTTATTGTGCATTTCATTTCTACCATTATTACACTGTGATATGTAATGAAATAAATATACAGCTCACCATAATGAAGAATCAGTGGGAGCCCTGAGCTCAGGTGGTAACGTGAGCAATGGAGAGTGGCTATAAATACAGGCGAAGGTTCACTCACTAGCCTGCTGCTTACCTCCTGCTGTGTGGCCTGGTTCCTAACAGGCCACCGACCAGTACCAGTCTGTGGCCCGGAGGTTAGGGACCCTTGCTCTATAATGTGAGTGGGCCTCATCCAATCAGTTGAAAGTCCTTCAGGAAAACAGATGGAGCTGCCCAGAGTGAGAAGCACTTCTGCCTCCAGGCTACCTTCTCACTAGAACTGCAAAGGTGACCCTTCCCTGAGTTGCCAGACTGCTGGCTTCCAGCCTGCCTCCAGCCTTCATTATAATGACCCTGCTCCTCAAGACGAATTTACCTGTACCTCCATCTGATCGGGAGAAGGAAATGGCAACCCACTCCAGTACTCTTGCCTGGAAAATCCCATGGATAGAGGAGCCTGGTAGGCTACAGTCCATGAGGTCATGAAGAGTCGGACACAACTGAGTGACTTCACTTTCACTTTTCCCTTTCATGCACTGGAGAAGGAAATGGCACCCCACTCCAGTATTCTAGCCTGGAGAATTCCAGGGACAGCCTGGTAGGCTTCTGTCTATGGGGCCGCAGAGAGTCAGACATGACTGAAGTGACTTAGCAGCAACAGCCATCTGATCGGCTCCCTTTCCCAGAGGACCCTGACTAACAGACTTTGATGTTAGTGGCTGGCAGCCCAGGAAGGACTGGGTTTCCCCATCTGCCTGCAGCTCCACAACCACAATGTCTGCCTCCAGGAAGTCATCCATCCTGACAGGCTGTAAGTCTGACATCATTTATACAGAGTTAGAACCAAGGATGTTTTCAGCAGGTCCTTGGGGTTTGCTGCCTTTTCATTTAGGACCACCCCATTTTAAAGATATAAATATGCTTTAATACCTTCTGTATTTGGGTGCAGGAAGCTGGCCGCAGAGCACTTGGAATTAGCACTGATGTGCTCAGTCATTCGGTCATGTCTGACTCTTTGCGACCCCACGGAATGTAGCCTGCCAGGCTCCTCTGTCCATGGGACTATTCAGGCAAGAATACTAGAGTGGGTTGCCGTTTCCTCCTGCAGAGGATCTTCCCAACCCAGGGATGGAACCTGTATCTCTTGTGTCTCCTGCAGGTGGGTTCTTTACCACTGAGGCACCTGGGAAGCCCCCGCACTACACTTGGTCTTAGCCAGAAGGCTGAGGGAGGCCAGAAAGTAAGAAGGACAGATGTAGAATTGGGGTGCAGCTGCAGAGGGCCCTCTGCTGACCCTAGGCGAGCTCTGAGGCTCATCCGGCCCTTCCGAGCTGTCTGGTGCTGAGGCTGGAGGCCTTGCCTCGGAGATGCCAGGGCCAGTACGCATGCTCACAACCCAGCCTCTCATTCGGTTACTACCAGAATCTTGAACGTGCGGCCGTAACCCTTCATGGAAGCAGTGCTTAATGACTTCCAGCAGCCTCCATGGCCATCACCTGTCAGGAATCTTTCAAATGTTCTCATTACCTGTGAGGTTGGGAGCGGCAGCTCGACCCCGCACAGCCCGGCGGCCAGCGGCTGAGCCATCACGGGCGCTGCAGCGGTGCCTGCCGTTGAGTGTCGCCCTCTCCCTGATCAGCAGCAGAGATAAAAGGAGGCCACGGTGAGGCTGGCTGGGGACGCAGCCCTTCTGGCTTGACTCTTCTCAAGGAAATGTGGCACGCTCGCATTGGGCACTGTGTTAGCGAGCCATTCATCACACATGTCCACTCTGAGTATGGAAGTTTAAAACTATTATAAAGCAAACCACAGCCGATGCACCAAAATAACGGAAATCTTATCTCCAGCTCACCCTGCAGTGCAATATACCTTCTCGTCTCTCTTTACACCTGCCATTCCCGCTTCCAGCTGTCCTTCCTTAGCCTTGATGGTCTTCATCTCCCTTTTTGCAGGTTCTTAACACAGGCACGCTTTTTTGTTATCATCCCTCAGTCGTTCAGTTGTGTCTGACTCTCTACAACCCCATGGACTGCCCCGTGCCAGGCCTCCCTGTCCCTCACTGCTTCCCTGAGTTTGCCCCCGACTTTTCCTTAAAACACCAAAACCTTTCACCTCTGTAGGAGTGTTTCAGAGAGACAGACACAGGAAGACTGTTGAGGTTTCCAGACGCTGACTGGATGAAGCTCAGAACAGAGACCATGAAATCCTAGCCTTCCCTAGGTCATTCTGGCTGCCTAGCCCCTGGAATTGAAGAATCCTGCAGGTACATGCATAGTCTCAGACTTAAATGCAGAGGTCACAAGGTCAAGGTCACTGTGAGTACAGTCTGCAAAATCAAGAGGTGACACTGTGCTTGGGCTTAAATATCAACAAGGAGACCACAGCCTTCACCTGGATCAGCTCTGCCACACCTGAGACCTCCGACCCTTTGTGCGTGGAAGCCTCCTGCCCCCAAGGCACAGTGCCAGTGGTCTGGCTCTGAGGGCCAGCCTTGATACAGTCTTTGGAGGGATTGGGGTCTCCTGCCTGGGAGCCAGCACCACCTCTGGGTTCTGTCCCTACAGACAGGCACTGTGGCCTTTCCCCACCTGGGACTCCCATCTCCGTCTCCATCACGCCAGTGGCTGCATGGTGAACATCAGGTCATGACCACTTCAAGGGTGGGTGCCCTGAAGCTGCAAATCCAGCCTCCCAGGCTACAAAGAGAGGTGCTAATGCACCCCTGCCCCTGGAGACCTGGCCCACTCCACCTTTCAGAGTGATAGCAAAATTCATGCACAGCCTATAGGAACCTCCTGCAGTACTGGTTCCTCCTTGTTCACAGTGCTGCAGACCCTCCGTCCAGGAAGTCTGAAGTCCCCAGCAGGGAGGGACCCCACCTAGTGCCCTGGTCCTGCTTGAGGCTTCAACTCCCTCCAACAACCCAGTGAGAAGCTCGTGTAGCTTTGATTTGAATGCCTCTATTGATGGAGAACTCACAACTACAGGCATCTTATTCCAATTGAAATATCATGAATATTTTTTATAATACTATGATAGAATTCCTACATTGTTCTACAAAACATACTTAGACACTTTCAATATATGCTAATTTCCAACAGGGCCGCAGTTTGGGTCACTCACTCTGTTTGCAGTGTTTCAGATGAGAAAACTGATGTTCCTGAAAGTTAAGAGGAACTCAAGGTCATATATATAGACTGACCACCTGGTCCCAGTTTGCCTGAGAATTCTGGTGTTAGCCTTAAAAATTCAGTGTCCAGAGGACTCCTCCCACAGCAGGAAGTGAAGAGCTGAGGTTTACATCTTCGCCCTCACAGACCACACATACTCCCTGTGCCTGCTTTTCTAGTTCTGCTCTTCAGAGTCTGGGTCACTGCTCCGTGCTTTCCCTCCACCTTAGGTTTTCCCTGCCCCCACATTCTGAGCAGGGCACACCTGGCCCAGAGTCACTGGGGCTGAACCCTCCTCCTTGTCAGACATCCAGAAGGCGGGTATGGAAGTCTTGCCCATGTTCACTCACTCCCACTGGACATTCTTCTTTTTTTATATAATTTTTATTGATTGATTGATTTTTGGTTGTGTTGGGTGTTGGGTCTTGAGAACACGGTTCTTGCCCCCGGTCTCCCCTGCCTCCTTGGTATCAGTGCAGGCACCCGTGCCAACCTCCAGGCCGCCAAACAGCTCTCTGCTGGGTGGGGGCATCCGTTCCATCGGGCAGGAGTCTACTCTGTCCAGCCCCCTTGTGCTCCATCCATCCCACCCTCTTCAGCTAAGAAAGCATTCTAGCCCTTTCTAAGCCTTTTCCCTCCTGGATAAGCCCAGAGGATGGATACCTAGGACGGAGCCAGAATGGTCATAGAATTAACATCAGGACAACCCTTTACGTCAGCCCTGCACTCAGGGCCCACCCCAGGGGCCCCTGCTTCTTAATGACAGGAA
Source organism: Bubalus kerabau (assembly GCF_029407905.1). Taxonomy (NCBI): domain Eukaryota; kingdom Metazoa; phylum Chordata; class Mammalia; order Artiodactyla; family Bovidae; genus Bubalus; species Bubalus kerabau. The sequence continues at coordinate 186,669,068 of NC_073625.1, read as the reverse complement.
GTGCTGGCATCTAGTTGAGGTCACATGCAGAATCTCACCCAAGGTGTCAGAAGACCAACGCACTGGCTGTCGCCCAGAAATGCTGCTCTGGCTTGCCAGCCAGCAGGGCTTCCCTGGACCCACACGGGCAGCGAGGGAACCTCTTCCCTTCAGGCAGGGGAGCCAGGCAGGTGGGAGATTTGGGACATCCGGACAGCATGGTACAGGTTCACCTGCTCTTGTCCTACCCCCAGCATCTTGGCCAGATGAAGGTACTTACAGATCCCCGTGTTCAGCTACTTGGTCTTTTTATCATCTGCTCTAGAGAAGGAAATGGCAACCCACTCCAGTATTCTTGCCTGGAAAATCCCATGGACGGAGGAACCTTGTAGGCTACAGTCCACGGGGTCGCAAAGAGTCGGACACGACTGAGTGACTTCACTTTCTTTCTTTCTCTTGGGTCTTCATTGCTACACGGGCTTTTCTTTAGCTGCAGAAAGTGGGGACCACTCTCTAGTTGTGGTGCACAGGCTTCTCAGTGCAGTGACTTCTCTTGTTGTAGAGCATGGGCTCTAGGGCACGAGGGCTTCAGTAGTTGTGTCTTGTGGACTCAGAAGTTGTGGTTTATGGGTTCTAAAGCACAGGCTCAGTAATTGTGGTGCACAGGCTTAGTTGCTCCAAGGCATGTGATGTCGAACCTGTGTCTCCTGAAGTGGCAGGTGGATTCTTTACCACTGAGCCACCAGGGAAGCCCTAGACATTCTTCTTGAATCTTTAAGGGAATAGGAACCTGGATCTCACTGGAGCTCGAACACTGTTCTCCCTCCACCACCCCCATCCGACTCGTGACTAGGTCAGTGTGACAGCAGAAAGCATCATGGGTCCGCCCAGTTTCAGAAGAATGAGGGGCTTGGAACCCATAGCAAACCCAAGGTATACTTTCCCTGCTCAGAGAGGCTCACGTACCATGTCTTCCTTACCCCTTGACTCCTGGGATCAAGAGAGGGAAAATTTATGAGCTCTGACTGCCCTGGCCATCCTTCCTGCCAGCACCAACATGGAGAGAGACACAGGAAGAGGCAGACCATGCTCAGGGCGCCTGGCAAAGTTTCCCTGGCTGTTCCTCACCCCACAGGTCTCCCTGAGAGAGGGGTGGAGGCAGGGGTCCACAGAGGCCACGCAGATGCCCAGCAAACTAGGATGGATGGGGCTACATTCTCAGCCATCCATAAAGAGCTCAGGTAAATCCTACAAACATAAGAAGGTTCCGAGATGCAAGGCTTCCTCTTATTAGGATAATAGCCTTCCTGTTGTCCTAATAAGGTCTGTCATTGGACGGATGAGCAAGCTCCCAGGGCTGTTTACTGCAGGTTCCAACCATCAGCTCAGCTTTGATTTAAGGACGTGCTCTTTAATCACCCATCATGTGTCATCACCCTGACAGGCAGCTGCAGCCGCAAGACACAAACACCAATAAATCATGCTGAAAGTCGCGGGGGCGAGCCTTTGTTGATTTTCCCTCCCAGCTATTCCGCAGCAGCTGGGCATCCTCAGGACAATGGGGCAGAAGGGAGGTAGCTGTTGAAGGCGGGAGCACCCCGCTTCCCCTCTCTTGGTTTCCCTCCTGTGGATTCCTAGCGCCTTGCCAGACTGTGAGGCTGAGCCCTTGGCCATCAGTGGACTGGACACTGCCTTGTTAAATAATTGCCAGGACATGAGCTCTTCTACATGCAAATCACAACAGCACTGAGCTTTCTTGCTTTTTAAAACAGTGCTTCCATCCACTCCTCTACTGGCTGCTGGAGAAAAGTGAGCCTGTTATAAAAGGCACATCTTATCGCTCCCATGGCCTTTCTGCCTGCTTGACATCACCCCCACACGCCCCACCCACCCCCATCGAAGCAGGTTCCCACCACCAAGAGCAGCTCCTTCATCCCTGAAGCTTCGACATACAGACCTTTGATGGAGAACACTGTCAGTGGCTCTCATTCTTTCGGAGTTTATCTCTGAGACCCCACAGGACTACATCCTGTAAAAGGAAATGCAAAATGGGAAAAGGGGGTTAAGAGAGTGACTAAATAGGAAATAGCTGATGGAGCGCAGTTGTGAATTTTAATAAATTCTGCTGGAGTCATATGATAGGAAATATAGGCTTCTGGGCCATGAGGAGAAAACAGTCAAATTCCACAACTGTATATCTGTGAAGACATAGTCTCCCTATGCATTGTCCACGGTGCAAGGCAGAATCCATGTAGACATGGAGGTGCCTTTGTTTTCTGTTTTCCTTTGGCTGGGCATCCGGAGGCTACAGGCCTAACGTACCATCATAGATGGGAAATGCACGCAGACCCCTGAGAGGTCCCTCCCTCGGCCCCTAGCACGGGTCACTGTCGCAGCCCTTCCTATGACAAGGGGGTGAGGGGCTGCCAGACAGGGAGTTCACCCTGCACTGTCCAAAGTCATGGACTTTGATGCAGGAGCACAGGTGCAAGAGTGAAACATGTTCTAGAATCTTGAGAGGTGCTGTGTGCTGGGCAGGGCAGCCCATGCATCTTTCAGGTTCCAGCAGTCAGAAAAAGCCCGTGCTCAAATCAGTGCGGTGTTGTCCTGGTCTGGAAATTCTGAACAGTTTTTACACAAGGGCCTCTGCATGCTCATTTTGCATTGATCCCTGCAAATGACATCTCCTGCTTACAGATAACACATGTGAAACCTGCCTTGGTAAAAATGCTCATTTCTTTTCTTCTCCACTGCCTTTCACTAGGTAAAAAAGAAACGAAGTGCATGAGAGAGTAGATTCTGTGCCTTTTTAAAACTTGAAGTATAGTAAAGTTTCAGATGTACAGCAGAGTGATTCAGTTTTATACACACACACACACACACACACACACACGCACATTCATATCCAACTCTTTGTGACCCTATGGACTATACAGTCCATGGAATTCTCCAGGCCAGAATACTGGAGTGAGTAGCCATTCCCTTCTCCAGGGGATCTTCCCAACCCACGGATCAAACCCAGGTCTCCCACATTGCAGATGAATTCTTTACCAGCTAAGCCACAGGGGAAGCCCCCCCCTACACACACACACACATCCGCTCCCCACCCACCCTACTGGGTGTTACTTGCTTAGTTGTGTCTGACTCTTTGCAACCCTATGGACTAACAGGCTCCTCTGTCCAAGGGATTACCAGGCAAGAATACTGGAGTGGGTGGCCATTCGTTTTTCCAAGAGATCTTCCTGTCCCAGGGATCGAACCCCTATCTCTCACATTGCTGGCAGATTCTTTACCACTGAGCCAGCAGGGAAGCCCCATTTAACTTAAATGACTTCATAAAAGCCTTATCTTCAAATACACTCCCATGGAGGGTTAAGGTTTCAATTTTAGCAGGACACAAACTTTCAACCCATAGCGTATGTTGTGGGTGGTAGCAGCTGTGTTACCTTCTTGTCCAGTGTTCTTTTGAGGACCAGGTGGCCCTGTAACTGGAGTCTCAGATGGAGGGGCCCCTGCAGATGAACGCCTGAGGTTGAAAAGTGATGGTTCAGATGGTAAAGAATCTGCCTTCAATGCGGGAGATCGGGGTTCGATCCCTGGGACAGGAAGATCTCTTGGAGAAACGAATGGCCACCCACTCCAGTATTCTTGCCTGGAGAATTCCATGGACAGAGGAGCCTGGTGGGCTATAGTCCATGGTGCCGCAAAGAGTCAGACATGACAGCAACTAATGCTTAGGCGAATACCAAACATGTTCAAAAGTGGCCAGCAAAAGAACGTTTAAGATCACAGTAAAAATGTCTCAAACATATATGTTTTCCTCCATTTGCAATTAGAAATTTTGGGGTGCTTAGTGGACTCTTTCAGAATTGGATTAAGTGATGACCCTGCTACCTACACCACCTTCAGAGGAAAACTGTGATAGTAAATCTCATCCATCCTTCTAAATCAAACACCTTTCCGAGTTTCTTGTAGGAATCTAGGCACTTATGCTCAGTTAAATAACTTATTCCCAGTGTAATACAGCTACTTAATCTATTTCATTAAAAAAATTTATTATAGTAAAAAGTACATAATATAAAGCTTACTATTTAACCATATCTAACTGTACAATTCAATGACACTAAGTACTTTCACATTGTTTACAGTTCTTACCATCATCTGTCCTCCAGCCTTTCACCTTCCTAAACTGAAACGCTGTCCCCATTAAACACTAACTCCCACCCCCGACCCCGCAGCCCCAGGCATCCACCACTGTACTTTCTGACTGTATGAATTTGGCTATTCTAGGTCTCTCATATGAAAGTGAAAAGAGAAAGTGAAGTCGCTCAGTCATGTCTGACTCTTTGCGACCCCATGGACCGTAGCCTGCCAGGCTCCTCTGTCCATGGAATTTTCCAGGCAAGAGTACTGGAGTGGGTTGCCATTTTCTTCTCCAAGCAATCTTCCCAACCCAGGGATCGAACCTGGGTCTCCACATTGCAGGCAGATGTTTTACTGTCTGAACCACTAGAGGGCCAGGTCTCTCATATAAGTGGAATCAAACAGTATTGTCTGCCTAATCTCTACTGAAATGCATTTTAAGGTTAACTTAATATATATCCTACAGACTGACTGACTATACCTTCTTTTTTCCCCTGGGCTATACATTCAGTTCAATTCAGTTCAGTCGCTCAGTCGTGTTCGACTCTTTCCAACCCCATGGATTGCAGTACACCAGGCCTCCCTGTCCATCACCAACTGCCTGAGTTTACCCAAACTCATGTCCATTGAGTCGGTGGTGCCATCCAGCCATCTCATCTTCTGTCGTCCCCTTCTCCTCCTGCCCTCAATCTTTCCCAGCATCAGGTTCTTTTCCAATGAGTCAGCTCTTCACATCGGCCAAAGTATTGGAGTTTCAGCTTCAACATCAGTCCTTCCAATGAACACTCAGGACTGATCTCCTTTAGGATGGACTGGTTGGATCTCCTTGCAGTCCAAGGGATTATCAAGAGTCTTCTCCAACACCACAGTTCAAAAGCATCAATTCTTCGGCACTCAGCTTTCTTTATAGTCCAACTCTCACATCCGTAGATGACCACTGGAAAAACCATAGCTTTGACTAGACGGACCTTTGTTGGCAAAGTAATGTCTCTGTTTTTTAATATGCTATACATTAGGTTCTCATTATTTATCTACCTTATACACAGCGGTGTATACATGTCAATCCCAATCTCCCAGTTCATCCCAACCCCCTTATCCCCTTGGACTCCATATGTTTGTTCTGTAAATCTGTGTCTCTATTTTTTTGTGCTAATAGATCCATATGTACTGCTCTTCTAGATTCCACATAATCTGAATAGTATAATTCACCTTAGGCTGGAAAAGGCATTGCATGCTTTTTTCCTTCAATAAATTATTTTTATTAAAAACTTAGAAGGTGCCTCTTAGTTCAGTGTTGTTATTTGATGATACTCAATATCCTGTACACAAAGTGACTAACTCATACCTCATAAGAAGGTATGTTTCCAAAACAGATCTACCTCTTCTCAATCTTATGATCTAAAGCAGCATTGCTGTAGTCTTGAATGTTCTTTATTATTATCTTCTTTTCCTGAGAAGTTCCAATGTCAAAGATTCACTTCCCTGGTGGCTCAGCTGGTAAAGAATCTGCCTGCAATGCAGGAGACCTGGGTGTGATCCCTGAGCTGGGAAGATCCCCTGCAGAAGGGAAAGACTACGCACTCCAGTGTTCTGGCCTAGAGAATTCCAAGACTATGTAGTCCATGGTGTCACAAAGAGTTGGACACAATTGAGCGACTTTCACTCTCTTCCTGAGAAGTTCCAAAGTCAAAGATTCTATTGTCAATATGTGTTGCTGTTATTTCTTCTCGCTTAGAAAAAAGTCCCAATTTCTGTCTCTTTTCCTAGGTCCAAAATTATCTGCCAGTATTTTAAGGTATTTAGGGTTTTGACATCCTGAAATGTTGCTTATTCTTCTCCACAGAAAAGACCTTTGAAACGAATCTTCTAGAGGTGAGGGTAGTCAGTGAAAACCCACCGTAATTGCCTGATTCCGCTCAGGACAAGTAACTGTTCATCTCTGAAGTCATTCATGGGGAGAATTTAAGAGGTTACAAATTAGACAGTGAATGGCACATGCGATGAGTGTATTAGAATCCACTCTTTTCAGAGTGGGACAGCTGCTGCCTCTCATGTCAAGGGAAGCAGGAAAGTCACCCGGCATGGGGGCTCACATCACTGTCGGGGAGTCAGGTGAGAAGGGCACAGTCATTGTCTCACTTGAAAGTAGTGAGGTTCTAGAAAATCATGGAAAGGCCTTTGATTCCTCCCAGGCACTGTGCAGGCACCTCTGGTGGCTGTCACCCTAGAGAAGAGCGGCACTCATTTAAAGCCGCGTAAAGCCAGCACAGTCGTCCCTGTGTATCTGTGGGGGGTTGCTTCCAGGACGCCCCACAGATACCAAACTCTATGGATGCTCAAGTCACTTATATGAAAAGATGTAGTTTGTACTTATATAACCTACATATATCCCCCATATACTTTAAATCAGCTCTGGATTATATATAGTACCTAATACTATGTAAATACTCTCTTTCTAATTGTAATGTAAATGTAAATAGTTACCTTGTGTCTTTGCGTACATTCTCAGTCATGTCAGACTCTTTGCAACCCTATGCACTGTAACCCTCCAGGCTCCTCTGTCCATCGGACTTCCCAGTCAAGAATACTGGAGTGGGTTGCCATTCCCTTCTCTGGGCCATGGGGTCGCAAAGAGTCGGACACGACTGAGCGACTTCACTTTCTTTCTTTTCTGGGCTTTCCTGGTGGCTCAGATGGTAAAGCGTCTGCCTGCAATGCAGGAGACCTGGGTTCGATTCCTGGGTTGGGAAGATCCCCTGGAGAAGGAAATGGCAATCCACTCCAGCACTCTTGCCTGGAAAATCCCATAGACGGAGGAGCCTGATAGGCTACAGGCCATGGGGTCGCAAAGAGTTGGACACGACTGAGCGACTTCACTTTCTTTCTTTGGGCAAGGCTTGGGCGGGGGTGTGGTATTCCCAACCCAGGGATAGAAGATATGACTCTTTCATCTCCTGCATTGCAGGCAGATTCTTTACAGTCTGAGCCACTGGTGAAGCCATATTCCTAGGGTGTGCTAAGTCACTTCAGTTGTGTCCAACTCTTTGTGACCCTATAGACTGTATCCTGCCAGGCTCCTCTGTCCATAGGATTCTCCAGGTAAGAATACTGGAGTGGGTTGCCAGGTCCTCCCCCAGGGGATCTTCTCAACCAGGGATTGAGCTTGCATCTCTTCTGTCTCCTGTATTGGCAGGTGGATTCTTTACCATGAGCACCACCTTATTCCCAGGGTCCCATCAAAACCTTCTCTGTGCTGTGTCCTCCTGGCTGGGGCAGTCCCTTCTTTAGTCATAGGCAACAGAGACCTAGGTTCTTATTCCATACACTTCTCCCACTGAAGTAAAACCCTACAGACTAGGAAGTTCTGTAAAAGCATGAAACGATAAATTAGCCTATACCCAGGAGACTCATCAAAATATGAAAGAACCAGAAAACCATGGGCTAAGGGGACCTAATAGCTCAGTGAGAAGGAAACAGAGGTTCTGCCATGTGGGCACTTTGGTAAGCACATTTGACTCATCAGATGTTGAGTCTTCACTTTGAGCCAGACCCTGGTCTCTCTGCTTGGAACACCACCACGCAGGAAAAGGCAGCCTGCTCTCTGTCCTTGGGAAGCTGTTTTCAGAATGTGGGCAGGAAATGGGCAGCCAAGGGCCAGGTTTAGAGTCATTTTGTAATATATGCTGCTGTGCAGGAAGAATCTAGTCGTTTTATATTTAGATGTGCAGATTAGCGCACATGTTCGAAAGAATGTTATTTTTAACTGCAATGTTTCCACCCTTGATGTACCACTTGATAATGGAGCCATACTGGACTTCCGCACTTACGCTTTGGTCATTTTTATTTTAGCAAAACAACCTTCCTTTTGAATAATGGAAAAATTATGCATTCAATAGCGATCTTTTTCCTCACCCTTGTTGATGATACAAACATATGTTTACCACATTTGATGGGAGAGAGCTCTCTATGAAATGATGATGGCCTCTAGAGGGTGTAAATGGATCTGATTTTTTTTTTTCTTCTCATTCTGCTTTATTATTTCATATCAAAACATGTACCACTCCCTGGCATTGTATATTTATTAGGGGTTTATTTTCTGTATCCACACTCCATAATGTAAGGTTGGTTGAGCTCACTGCTATACCTCCCAGTTCCCATAATGCATCATCATTAACTTTTGTCTGCACTGTTGGGTGCTTAGTCACTCAGTCACGTCCAACTCTTTGTGAACCCATGGACTGTAGCCCACCAGGCTCTTCTGTCCATGGAATTCTCCAGGCAAAAACAACTGGAGTATGTTGCCATGCCCTCCTCCAGGGAATCTTCCCAACCCAGGGATTGAACCGAGGTCTCCCACATTGCAGGTGGATTCTTTACTGTCTGAGCCACCAGGGCTAAATTTGTCTGCAAATGAATGCATGTGAAGAAGTGATAAATGAACAGGTTTTAGCTGGGAATGAGAAGATGAGAGTTGCATGAAAGGTGGTATTTGACCCTCTTAGATATGGGGCCATTTTCTTCCCTCCAAATGGTTCCTCTAAATGGACTTAAGTGTATTCCCACTTCATTGACGGGCCTTTCTTGCTGAAAAGGGACAGGGTGGTTCAAGAGGTCAGAAAGAGTCCTACACAGACCTAAGTAGCAGCAATTTTTGTCTTAATTATTGGAATTTATGTAACATTCTTTTAAAAATAATTGTATTTATTCATTTGTTTTTGGCTGTGCTGGGTCTTCTTGCTGCATGGGCTTTTCTCTAGCTGCCGCGAGTGGAGGCTCCTCTCTGGTTTTGATGCACAGACTTCTTATTGCAGAGGCTTCTCTTGTCACGCAGCATGAGTTCTAGGGTGCTTAGGCTTCAGTACTGGTGGCATATGGGCTCAGTAGTTGCAGCTCCCAGGCTCTAAAGCACAGGCTCAGTAGTTGTGGTACAAGGGCTTAGTTGCTCTGTTGCATGTGGGATCTTCCTGAACCAGGAATCAAACCCAGGTCTCCTGCATTGGCAGGTGGATTCTTTACCACTGAGCCACCAAGGAAGCCCTATGTAACACTCTTTTAAATTAAATATGAGAGAAGACAAATAGCTCCATATTTTTGCACGTCTAACAGTTTTAGGTCTTGTGTTTTCCTACTTTGTAGGTAAAATCTGTTTCTTTGTAACTGCTCTTCCAGATGGTTACTGTGCAAATAGGCAAACAGGAGGCTGCAGACTATCTGGGTTCAAACAATGTGGCCAACATCCCACTGCCTCAGTGCGCTGATGGTGGATGGCTCTGTAGGAAAAGACCTCCTCTGGCACAGTGACGGGACAATGTATGTTCTGCTGACCGTCGTCTCTCTTAGGTGTACTCTGTAGTGGATTCTTTAGCTACAGAGCCAGTAAATTATCCTGAACACTGTTGCATTGCTCAAAAAAACTTGTTTCACATAAAAGTAAAGAGAACTGGTACTAATTTTCGGCTTTGGAAAACTTAATCACGATAGCTCGGTTGTTGTTGTTGTTGTTCAGTCACTCAGTCATGGCCCACTCTTTGAGACCCCGTGGGCGGTCTCATGCCAGATTCCCCTGTCCTTCACCATCTCCTGAAGGTTGCTCAAACTCATGTCCATTGAGTCAGTGATGCCATGAAACCATCTTGTCCTCTGTCATACCCTATTACTTCTGCCTTCAATCTTTCCCAGCATCAGAGTCTTTTCCAGTGAGTCGGCTTGTCACATCAGGTGGCCAAAATATTCGAGTTTCAGCTTCAGCATCAGTCCTTCCAATAAATATTCAAAGTTCATTTCCTTTAGGATTGGCTGGTTTGAGCTCCTTGCAGTCCAAGAGACTCTCAAGAGTCTTCTCCAACACCACAGTTCAAAAGCATCAATTCTTTGGCAGTCAGCTTTCTTTATGGTCCAACTCTCACATCAATACATGACTACTGGAAAAACCATAGCTTTGACTAGATGGACCTTTGTTGGCAAAGTAATGTCTCTGCTTTTTAATATGCTGTCTATGTTGGTCATAGCTTTTCTTCCAAGGAACAAGTGTCTTTTAATTTCATGTCTTCAGTCACCATCTGCAGTGATTTTGGAGCCCCCCAAAATAAAGTCTGTCACTGTTTCCCCATCTATTTGCCATGAAGTGATAGGACCAAATGGCATGATCTTAGTTTTCTGAATATTGAATTTTAAGCCAGCTTTTTCACTCTCCTCTTTCACTTTCATCAAGAGGCTCTTTAGTTCTTCTTCACTTTCTGCCATAAGGGTGTTATCATCTGCATATATGAGTTTATTGATATTTCTCCCGGCAATCTTGATTCCAGCTTGTACTTCATCCAGTCCAGCATTTCTCATGATGTACTCTGTATAGAAGTTAAATAAGAAAGGTGACAATACACAGCCTTGACATACTCCTTTCCTTTCCTGATTTGGAACCAGTCTGACTCATTTGAAAAGACCCTGATACTGGGAAAGATTGAAGGCAGGAGGAGAAGGGGACAACAGAGGATGAGATGGTTGGATGGCATCACCAACTCAATGGACATGGCTTTGGGTGGACTCTGGGAGTTGGTGATGGACAGGGAGACCTGGCGTGCTGTGGTTCATGGGGTCACAAAGAGTCAGACACGACTGAGCAATTGAACTGAACTGAACTGAACTGAACTAAACTGTTGTTCCATATCCAACCCTAACTATTGCTTCTTGACCTGCATACAGATTTCTCAGGGGGCAGGTCAGGTAGTCTGGTATTCCCATCTCTTTCAGAATTTTCCACAGTTTGTTGTGATCCACACAGTCAAATGCTTTGGCATAGACAATAAAGCAGAAGTAGATGTTTTTCTCAAACTCTCTTGCTTTTTTGATGATCCATTGGACATTGGCTATTTGATCTCTGGTTCCTCTGCCTTTTCTAAAACCAGCTTGAACATCTGGAAATTCACAGTTCATGTACTATTGAAGCCTGGCTTGGAGAATTTTGAGCATTACTTTACTAGCATGTGAGATGAATGCAATTGTGCGGTAGTCTGAGCATTCTTTGGCATTGCCTTTTTTTGAGATTGGAATGAAAACTGACCTTTTCCAGTCCTGTGGCCCCTGCTGAGTTTTCCAAGTTTGCTGGCTTATTGAGTGCAGCACTTTCACAGCATCATCTTTTAGGATTTGAAATAGCTCAACTGGAATTCCATCACCTCCACAAGCTTTGTAGTTATGCTTCCTAAGGCCCACTTGACTTCACATTCCAGGATGTCTGGGTCTAGATGAGTGATCACACCATCATGATTATCTGGGTCATGAAGATCTTTTTTGTATAGTTCTTCTGTGTATTCTTGCCACGTCTTCTTAATATCTTCTGCTTCTGTTAGGTCCATACCATTTCTGTCCTTTATTGAGCCCATCTTTGCATGAAATGTTCCCTTGGTATCTCTAACTTTCTTGAAGAGATCTCTAGTCTTTCCCATTCTATTGTTGTCCTCTATTTCTTTGCATCACTGAGGAAGGCTTTCTTATCTCTCCTTGTTATTCTTTGGAACTCTGCATTCAAATGGGTATATCTTTCCATTTCTCCTTTGCCTTTCACTTCTTTTCATAGCTGTTTGTAAGGCCTCCTCAGACAACCATTTTGCCTTTTTGCATTTCTTTTTCTTGGGGATGGTCTTGATCCCTGCCTCCTGTTCAATGTCACAAACCTCCATCCATAGTTCATCAGGCACTCTATCAGATCTAATCGCTTGAATCTATTTGTCACTTCCACTGTATAGTCATAAGGGATTTAAGTCATACCTGAATGGTCTAGTGGTTTTCCCTACTTTCTTCAGTTTAAGTCTGAATTTGGCAATAAGGCATTCATTATCTGAGCCACAGTCAGCTCCCAGTCTTGTTTTTGCTGACTGTATAGAGCTTCTCCATCTTTGACTGCAAAGAATATAATCAATTGATTTCAGTATTGACCATCTGGTGATGTCCATGTGTAGAGTCTTCTCTTGTGTTGTTGGAGGAGGGTGTTTGTTATGACCAGTGTGTTCTCTTGGCAAAACTCTGTTAGCCTTTGCCCTGCTTCATTCTATACTCCAAGGCCAAATTTGCCTGTTACTCTGGGAATTTCTTGACTTCCTACTTTTGCAATCTAGTCCCCTATAATGAAAAGGACTTCTTTTTTGGGTGTTATTTCTAGAATGTCTTGTAGTCTTCATAGAACTGTTCAACTTCAGCTTCTTCAGCATTATTGGTCAGGGCATAGACTTGGATTACTGTGATATTGAATGGTGTATCTAATAGAGGGCACTGGGTATGCAGTATGTGAGAAATCCTCCATGTTTTCTTCACAATGTACATTCTAAAGTATAATGTTCATTTCTTCAAAACCTGAAAAGAGGAGAACACACCTCCTCCGGTGGATGAGTCGGGTGGCCCTTGGGGCAAGAGGTGATGCTTTACAGCTACAAAGTTCAGAATACCTATGTGATCTCAGGGTAGAATTGAAGCATTTCCTATTTTGGGAAACACAATGAGATGAACTCAAGATAACCACCAGACATTTAGAAAACAATTTACCCTAAATGGTTTGTAATATTATTCAAGTTGTTATTGTTGATCAGTCGCTAAGTCATGTCTGACTCTTTGTGACCCCATGGACTACAGCACACTAGGCTTCCCTGTTCTTCACTGTCTCCTGGGGTTTGCTCAAACTCATGTCCATTGCGTTGGTGATGTCATCCAATCATCTCAACCTCCATTGCGCCCTTCTCCTCTTGTCCTCAATCTTTCCCAGCATCAAGTTTTTTCCCAATGTGTCGGCTCGTCACATCAAGTGGCCAAAATATTGGAGCTTGAATTTCAGCATCAACTCTTCCAATGAATACTCAGGACTGATTTCCTTTGGGATTGACCAGTTTGATCTCCTTGCTATCCCAGGGCCTCTTAAGAGTCTTCTCCAGCACCACAATTCAAAAGCATCAATTCTTCAGTGCTCAGCCTTCTTTGGCTTCCCTGGTGGCTCAGTGGTAAAGAATCCACCTGCAGTGCAAGAGACCCAAGTTTGATCCCTGGGTCTGGAAGATCCCCTAGAGAAGGAAATGGCAACGCACTCTAGTACTCTTGCCTGGAGAATCCCATAGACAAAGGAGCCTGGTGGGCTATAGTCCATGGGGTCACAAAGAGTTGGATACAACTAGCGACTAAGCACACACACATTATTGATGTTGTAGATACTCTTGGTGTATGTAGTGGAAATCTGAGGACCATAAATCATCTTTCTTCAGCAGATATCAGGGGCTCTGTCTTGATTCCTTGTATTTCTGATGAAATGTGGGTATAAAAGATATATACATTGCAAAGTACTGGTGATTGTTTTCATAGAGGATCAAGTCTGTTTCCTATCTTATTATGCACTTAAACTGTTGACTAAATCCAAAATGCAGATTTTTAAATATATATCTATGTGTTACCAGATATACTCTCAGATGTCATTCAACCAAATCTTTTTTGAATCTGTGTTGCTGTTAAATAATGCATCAGCAATTAGTTAATGAAAGATTATATGCTTCAATTTCTTGGAGAGAAAGATAGACTAGATTATAGGATATTTAAAGAGATTTTCTTTTTCAATTAGAAAATATCCCTGTCATATTCATATTTAGCCAAATGTTCTTTCATTACCTACAACAGATGTTGTTATGATGCTGTGGGTTATTTTGAGAAATTCACTTTGCTTCCTCACAATGCCTTCATTCTTTATTTATCTGAAATTTGGTAAGTATCAGCACAGCTCCCAAGACCCCGCAGCATGCAGGTTGGGGGGAGAGGGGGGCTGAACTTTCCATCTTTCATGCCTGGTCTGTCTGAGCAGGGGGAAGTGGGGATAAGAATTATCCGAGCATCATCTTTCTTAAGGAGGACTTTAAACATGTTCCCATAGTTGATGTCATCTTCGCATCCAAAACCCCTCTCATCATATGTAAAAGTAACCATTCCCTAATGTTGTGACTTTTAAAAATTTGACATTGAAAAGTTAAACTGTTAATTTTTGTTAACTTTTGTTGGGCATTTTGTTAGTCCACACTGATAATCACTCCTGATGCCTTAGAAAATAGGGGGGAAATCCATTTTGATAGCTATATGGTGTCTCTGCATGTGTGTCTACCTCTAGTTGACCCTTGAACATCAAGTTTAAACTGTGCTGGTCCACTTACATGCAAATTTTTTTTCAATAGTATATACTATGGGATTCCACAACCTATGGTTGTAGAGTTCCAGGTCTCGGAACCTCTGATGGAGAGCAGACTGCAAAGTTAAACATGGATGTTTACCTGTGTGGGGGGTGGGCACCCCAACCCGCATGTAGTTCAAGTGTCAACTCTGCAAGAGGTTAAGTGTGATAAGTTTCTGGTTGAGGGTTTTTGAAAATACTTTTATGATTCTAAGGTGACCGTCCATATCTCTTTGAGCTATTTTACCTGTTTTTATATGAAACTTACATATCATGAAGCAAGGGGCTGGAAGTTTCTAAGAGCTGAAAATGGCATTTCTGTTAGGATAGAGCAGCTGGTATGAAAGCAGTGATGGTGACCTGTGAGGTGAGGCTGAGCCTGAGTTGGGCTCTGGGTACCAGGAGGAAGACAATACCCAGGAGTTACCCAGCATCCATCAGTAACACTGTTCTGGGCTCTGGGTACCAGGAGGAAGATGATACACAGGTGTTACCAGGTATCCAGGGATGTACAGCCCAGGGCTCTCAGAAAGGCTGCCCAACTCTCTGCCTTGCTCTCAGCAAGGGCTCCCATTGTAGGGAGGGGAGGGGAGGACATGGAGACACTACCAGAAAGGTGGCAGCTTACACAGGTAAGGAGAACATGAAGACTAAGCAAGGCTGGGACATGTTGACGACTAAAGGGAGTACTGGAGGGCCGAGTGCTGGGCTGGGGATGAAAGGCTATCAAAGGATGCTCTCAGGGGTTAAAGTTTAGTTGAAGGTTTGACCCTTGTTCTAAGAAAATTCCATTAGACTCTAAGCCTTGAAAGCACATCAAAACAGATTTAAAACTTTTAAATCTTTTTGATTATACTGGACTCATCTCAAAATTTGGGGTCTTGGAACAGCTCTTAAAAATTTTTCCATCCAGGTTTGGTAGCAACATGGGTGGACCTAGAGATGATCATAGTCAGATGGAGAAAGACAAATATCATATGATGGCAGATATGTAGAATCTAAAAAAGGACACAAGTGAACTTATCTACAAAACAGAAATAGACTCACCGACAGAGAAAATAAACTTCATGTATGGATGTGAGAATTGGACTATAAAGAAAGCTGAGTGCCGAAGAATTGATGCTTTTGAACTATGGTGTTGGAGAATACTCTTGAGAGTCCCTTGGACCACAAGAAGATCCAACCAGTCAATCCTAAAGGAAATCCTGAATATTCATTGGAAGGACTGATGCTAAAACTCTAATATTTTGACCACGTGATGCAAAGAATTGACTAATCAGAAAAGACTCTGATGCTGGGAAGGATTGAAGATGGGAGGAGAAGGGGACAACAGAGGATGAGATGGTTGGATGGCATCACTGACTCAATAGACATGAGTTTGAGTAGACTCCAGGAGTTGGTGATGGGCAGGGAAGCCTGGTGTGCTGCAGTCCATGGGGTCGCAAAGTGTGGGACAGGACTGAGCAACTGAACTGAACTGAAAGGGGAAAGGAAAGAGATAAGTTAGGAGTTGGGGATTAACAGCTACAAACTGTTATATATAAAATAGATAACCAACAAGGCCCTACTGTATAGCATAGGGAACTATAGTCAATATCCTTCAAAACCTATAATGGAAAAGAATCTGAAAAGGAAAAAGAAAAAAATATATATGTATATAGAAAATAAAAATCACCATGAAGCACACCTGAAATGTTGTAAATCAACTATACCTAAATAAAAAATTAAAATTGAAAAGTTAAAGTTAAATAATTTATTGAGGCCCCTGAAGAGCATTTGTTTATGTGGGTTAGACTTGTCAGTATTTATTGTACTAGAAAGTCATCTGAGAAAACTTTTTAAAAATGAAGTGACAATAATAAACCCACAGCATCCTTTCATAAATAGGACTTTTCAATGAAAACTGTATTTTCCAAAATAAGCAAAAGAATTTAGTGAGAAGGAAGGCATTGTTTTACATTTTGGAAAATCTCTTTAGACATTTGGCTTACAATGGGGCAGAGTAGCTGCTTCTGTCTTCAGCCCACTGTGAAGTGTTGTTTTGGTTCGAGCATGTGAAGAGAATACAGCTGCACACATACAGGTGGGAAAGGGGGCTGCCAACCTTTTAAGATAAGCTTGGCTTTTCTTCTTATACCACCCCGAAAGTCAACAAAACGTAGTGTTTAAAGGTTAGTTGACATACAGAATCTGAAACCCCATCAACAGCCTTTTCATCCCCTGTTACATGAAAATCTATCATTGTATTTTGCACTTTGAATGGATCATTTGCATATGTGTGGATTTTTAATGTAAAAAAAATCCCCTGTCCATGGATAGTTTATTGGAAAATATTGATTTTCTTAGTCAGATGAATATTTTGAATGTTGAAACATTTCATTATATAATATGTTCTTTCATTGAAATAGAGCTGATTCACAATGTTGTGTTAGTTTTAGGTGTACAGCAAAATGGTTCAGTTATAAATACATATACACATATATGTATCTGTACACACGTACATATACATATGCACACATATGTATGTGTGTGTACATATATATATATGTGTGTGTACAAGTGTGTATGTGTGTATGTATGGCTTCTGGTGGCTCAAATGGTAAAGAATCTGCCTGCAATACAGGAGACCTGGGTTTTCTTTCGCACTATGGCTCAGTCATGTCTAACTCTTTCGACCCCATGGACTCAACAGTCCATGGAATTCTCTAGGCCAGAATACTGGAGTGGGTAGCCATTCCCTTCTCCAGGGGATTGTCCCAACCCAGGGACTGAACCCAGGTCTACCCACATTGCAAGTGGATTCTTTACCATTTGAGCCACAAGGGAAGCCCAAGAATACTGGAGTGGGTAGCCTGTCCCTTCTCCAGGGGATCTTCCCAACCCAGGAATTGAACTGGAGTCTCCTTCATTACAGACGGATTCTTTACCAACTGAGCTATCAGGGAAGCCCATTGTGGTTTATAACAGGATATTGAATATAGTTCCTTGTGCTATACAATTGCTATTTATCTATTTTATATACAATAGTTTGTATTTGCTAATCCCAAACTTCCTAATTTATCCCTTACCCACCCCTTTTTCCTTTTGTTAAACATACATTTGTTTTCTATGTCTGTGAATTTGTCTCTGTTTCATAAATAAATTCATTTGTGTCATATTTTAGATTCTACATATAAGTGATATCAAATGGTATTTGTCTTTCTCTTTCTGATTTATTTCACTTAGTATGAATAATCTCTAAGTCCACACATGTTGCTGTCAATGTCATTATTTCATTCTCTTAATGGCTGAGTAATATTTCATTGTATATATGTACCACATCTTCTTTTTTAATATATTTTTTAGCTGGAGGATAATTTCTTTACAGTGTTGCATTGGTTTCTGCCATACAACAGTGCAAATCAGTTATATATATATATATATATATATATATATCTCCTCTCCCTTTTGAGTCTCCCTCCCTCCCCATTCTCATCCCTCCTCTCTAGGTCATCACAAAGAACCAGGCTAGGCTCCCTGTGCTATAGAGCAGCTTCCCACCAGCTGTCTATTTTATGCATGATAGTGTATATGTATATGCATCAATGCTACTCTCTCACTTCATCTTACCCTCTCATTCCCTTGCTGTGTCCATAAGTCTTTTTTCTACATCTGTATCTCCATTCCCTCCCAGAAAATAGGTTCATTAGTACTATTTATCTAGATTCCACATATATTATACAATAATATACATAATATACAATATTTGCTTTTCTCTTTCTGGCTTACTTTGCTCTGTACAACAGACTCCAGCTTTATTCACCTCACTAGAGCTGACTCAAATTCGTTCCTTTTCATGGCTGAGTAATATTCCACTGTGTATACATACCATATCTCCTTTATCCATTCATCTGCCGATGACCATTTAGGTTGTCTCTATGTTTGGCTATTGTGAATATTGCTGCTATGAACATGGGGCTCATGCATCTTTTTGAATTATAATTTTGTCCATGCCCAGGCATGGGATTGCTGGGTCATATGGTAGCTCCATTTTTAGTTTTTTGAGGAACCTTCACACTGTTCTCCAAAGCATTGTATCAATTCACATTCCCATTAAAAGGAGAGTTCCCTTTTCTCCACATCCTCTCCAGAATTTGTTATTTGTAGACTTTTTAGTGATGGCCATTTTGACTTGTGTAAAGTGGTACCTCATTGTAGTTTTGCTTTGCATTTCTCTAACAATTAGTGATGCTGAGCATCTTTTCATGCACCTTTTACCATCTGTAAGTGTTTTTTGGAGAGTTGTCTATTTAAGTCTTTTGCCCATTTTTTCTTTATTGTGTTGCTTGTTTTTGTTACTGAGTTGTATGAGTTGTTTCCATTCTATAGTACTTTTAAAAAGCATAGCTTCTAATATCACCATTAATATCACCATAAAATTATTTAGATATTGGGAAGATACATAAGAGAATAGAGAATATACATTTTTAAAAATATGATTTTGATTTGAAAGCTCAGTTTTTGTCATCGGCAACAGACACTCTCAGTTGTCTTCCTTGAAGTGATAATACTCAACTTTTCATTTAGAGAAAAGTATTTGTCAAATATCCAAACTGTTTGTTGGTTTTTCCTTCAAGTGAGCATGGCTTTCTATGACAAAGGCAGCTGACGAGCTCACACCCAGCCCAGCACACACCCATATTCCTTTTGAGCTCCAGCACACATGTTCTCTGTGCATTCTTGCTGTTCTACCTCAAAGACTATAGAAAAGATGTGTCCTCAAGGCACGAGACAGGCAGAAATAAAGTGTATCTTACAGCTTTCTCAAGGACATGCTCAAGCAAAGCTGGCAATTGATGTGTTTGTTTTTGTGGCGAGTGTGTGAAGATGAAGAACAGGGACAGTGTGTCGGAGACTCCCACAGCCTTGAGTCCAACTAACGCCCCAGGAGGCTGTCCTATGACCACTTTGGATCTGTCAGTTCTTAAAGGCAAATACTGTCTAGTGTTATTTTGAAAATAGCTTTTAATTTTACAGATCCCCAAGAGATTCTCAGGGACCCTAGGAGCCTGCCAACCATATCTGGGGTCATCTGAGAACAGTGGATATATAATAACTCTGATTATTTATGTGTGATTTATACATATATATATGTAAATATATACATAGCTTACATACATATATATATAAGTTTTTATATATATATATATATATATATATATATATATATATAGGGATTCCCTATAGCTCAGCGGTGAAGAATCTGCCTGCAGTGCAGGAGCCGCAGAAGATGGGTGTTTGACCCCTGGGCTGGGAAGAGTTCCTGGAGGAGGAAATGGCAACCTACTCCAATATTCTTGCCTGGAGAACCCCATGGATAGAGGAGACCGGCAGGCTAATCCATAGGGTCACTAAGAGTCGGACACAACTGAAGTGACTTAGCACTTGTACATTTATACATACCTACATAGATACGATGATATGAATACAAATATATACCTTTTTTTCAGGTTCTACAAATCTCAAATCTGAGATCCAGGCTGGATTTCGGTCTTCTGTGCAGGTTATAGTGTGGAAGGGACCTGTTTACTATTCTCATGATATTAATGAGGCTGCCCACCTTTTGCAAAATAATAAACAGATATTTGAGTCAGACAAAAATGCAATGAAATACTGACATTCCTTCTCACCAGCTGTGTGAGTTGTATGTAGCGTGTGTCTGAATGTCTCTGAACCTCTGATTCTGCATCTGTGAAATGGGGGTAGTACAAAGTTAACTCTAGGATTGTTTGAAGACTAATGACATTTTTAAAATTCATTATGGTGGGACTTCAGAGAATGGGTTGTAAAAGAGGGCTGGTCCAGCCTCAGGGTCCAGTGATGCAGAGACAAGCATGAACAAGACAATGGCCATCTTTCAGCTGGTTGGTGAGCAGGCCTGTGGGCAAAGGCTGCTCCTTTTCCTCTAGCTTTCTCTCTGTTTGCAAATAATCCTATCCACATTGGGGTGCCAGGGAAGAACTGCGTCCTCCACCTATTTTATTGGTCACAGAGCAGTGAGCTCCCTTAGGGGGAGTCCCATATAACTCATGTCTTTATTCCAATCCTTCCTCATCACTGTGTTGTTGTTGTTCAGTCACCAAGCTGTGTCTGACTCTTTGTGACCTCATGCCTGTAACTGACAGTTGGACCATAAAGAAAGCTGAGCACCAAAGTATTGATGCTTTTGAACTATGGTGTTGGAGAAGATTCTTGAGAGTCCCTTGGACTGCAAGAAGATCAAACTTTTCAATCCTAAAGGAAATCAGTCCTGAATATTCATTGAAAGGACAGGTGCTAAAGCTGAAGCCCCAATACTTTGGCTACCTGATGTGATGAACTGACTCATTGGAAAAGACCCTGATGCTGGGAAAGATTGAGGGCAGGAGGAGAAGGGGACAACAGAAGATGAGATAGTTGGATGGCATCACTGACTCGATAGACATGAGTTTGAGCAAGCTCTAGGAGTTGGTGATGGACAGGGAAGCCTGATGTGCTGCAGTTCATGGGGTTGCAAAGAGTTGGACACAACTGAGCAACTGAACTGAACTAGATTCTAACACACCATCCCTGCCTCTCACTCATCACTGTGGGTCAACAAATTACAGAGATTTTTAATTGAATTAAGAAGCATAAGAGTTTATCATAGCAGAGTTTGCATACCATCTGACTCCTTTATAATAAATGTGTGTACCATGGAGAAAAGTAATTTTAATTAAAAGACAGAATTAGCTAATTTCCCTCTTGACTACCAAATGCCTTCACCTCAAACTCAGGCAGAGTGCACTCATCAATCTATTATAATATTTTTTGACCTGACAAAAGTGTCAATTCAATTAATATTTTATTGTATCTTTCTTTTACATTTTCTTATTAAATCCAATGGTGTATAGAAAAAGCTGGCTTAAAATTCAACATTCAAAAACTAAGATCATGGCATCCAGTCCCATCACTTCATAACAAATATATGGGGGGAAAATGGAAACAGTGGCAGATTTTTTCTTGGATTCCAAAATCACTGTGGACGGTGAGTGTGGCCATGAAATTAAAGACACTTGCTCCAAACCTAGACAGCGTATGAAAAAGCAGAGACATTATTTTGCCTACAAAGGTCCATCTGTGATCCTTCTAGTCAAAGCTATGGTTTTTCCAGTAGTCATGTATGGATGTGAGAGTTGGACCATAAAGAAGACTGAGTGCCAAAGAATTGATACTTGTGACCTATGGTGCTGGAGTAGACTCTTGAGAGTCCTTTGGACTGCAAGGAGATTACACCAGTCAATCCTAAAGAAAAATCAAGCCTGAGTATTCCTTGGAAGGACTGATGTTGAAGCTGAAGCTCCAATACTTAGGTCACCTGATTAAAGAGGTCACTGGAAGAGACCTGATGCTGGGAAAGATTGAAGGCACAAGGAGAAGGGGGCGGCAGAGGACGAGATTGTTGGGTGATATCACCAAGTCAATGGACATGAGTTTGAGCAAGCTCCAGGAGATAGTGAAGCTTGCCATGCTGCAGCCCATGGGGTCACAAAGAGTCATACACAATTTAGTGACTGAACAACAACAACACATAGTCAGCTTATGTGAAACTTTTCTGATTCTTGATTTCAAATAGCCCCTGAGAGCAGCAGATGGAGGAGGAAGAGATCTAGCTACACACAAGTATCAGCTCCATCTTGCCTGAGCACCTGGTACCCAACACTTGCCTCCAGAATTTTAGGAGATGAGAGTGAAACACCAAGGGGATGCTGAAAGACAAATAAATGTTGCTCGGTCTCCCATGTCATAGATAAAATAAGGATAAAATCTAAATCAGTCAAACTTTGTAAAGAGTTTATAACTCTTTGTTAGAAAAAATTTTAGTCACTAACTTTTTGAAACCAAGTGATTCCAGTTTCCTGTGTCTCATTATTAAATGTGACTGCTGCTGATGCTAAGTCACTTCAGTTGTGTCCGACTCTGTGCGACCCCAGAGACGGCAGCCCACCAGGCTCCCCCGTCCCTGGGATTCTCCAGGCAAGAACACTGGAGTGGGTTGCCATTTCCCTCTTCAATGCATGAAAGTAAAAAGTGAAAGTGAAGTCGCTCAGTCGTGTCCGACTCTTAGCGACCCCATGGACTGCAGCCCACCAGGCTCCTCCGTCCATGGGATTTTCCAGGCAAGAGTAGTGGAGTGGGGTGCCATTGCCTTCTCCATTAAATGTGACTAGGAGACTATAAAGAAAGCTGAGTACTGAAGAATTGATGTTTCTGAGTTGTGGTGTTTGAGAAGACATTGAGAGTCCCTTGGACTGCAAGGAGATCAAACCAATCAATCCTAAAGGAAATCATACCTGAATACTCATTGGAAAGACTGATGCTGAAGCTGAAGCTTGAATACTTTGGCCACCTGATGTGAAGAACTGACACCTTTGAAAAGATTCTGATGGTGGGAAAGATTGTTGGCAGGAGGAGAAGGGGACGACAGAGGATGAGATGATTGGCTGGCATCATCGACTTGATGGACATGAGTTTGAGCAAGCCCTGGGAGTTGCTGATGGACAGGGAAGACTGGCGTGCTGCAGTCAATGGGGTTACAAAGAGTCGGATATGACTGACTGCTGAACTGAACTGAGGAGACCAGGATGCAGCAACATGATGATGATTCCCAGGAGTTTTTGTTCCATAGATGCTTCAAGCTGGATTTCTCCAGAACTATAAAGTATCTTTTATGGAGAGAATGAAAATTTATGTCTGATCTGCACCAAGCACATCCAAAAAATATGATTTGGCTTATATAACTAAATAAAACAAAATTCAACATACTGACATTAGTATTTCTTCACAAAAGATATGCTGTATATGAGGTAGAATACGATCTAAAAAGAATTTCACTTAATTTCACAACATATTGAGCATTGACTTTTTTGCTTTTCTTTTTAAAAATTTTATTGAAATACAATTGATTTACAAAGTTGTGTTAATTTCAGGTGTACTCTAAAGTGATTCAGTTATACATATATATATATATATATATATTCATTTTTAGATTCTTTTCTATTATGTTATTATGAAATATGAGTATATTTCCCTGCACTATTCAGCAGGGCCTTTTGGGTTATCCATTTTATATATAGTAGTGTGTGTATTCTAATCCCAAACTCCTATTTAATCCTCTCCCCTCCAAGTGTTGCCTTTCTTAATAAACATGAGGGGGAAATAGATAATATGGAATGCTGGCAGAGATGCACAAAGATATGCCTTCTAATATACTGTTTGGCAGGAAAATATCTTTAAGGCAATTTGACATCATATAACAAAAGCCGTAAAATTTTCATCTCTTTTGATCCACAATTTTCATCCTTAGTTATCCACGGCAAAGAAACTAAAAAGTGTTGACAAAGATTTATGTAAAAAAGTCCACATAGCTCTTTATAATAATAAAAATTTATCTCTAAATAACCAAATTAAAGGGATACTTTTTCAAAGTATTGTATCCACCTAGGTCATTATTATTTAATAATTGTAATGTGTGTGTGTGCTGTGCTCAGTCATGTCTGACTGTTTTCAACCCTATGGGCTGTAGCCTGACAGGCTCCTCTGTCCATGAAATTTTCCAGGCAAGAATACTTAAGTGACTTGCCATTTCCTCTTCCAGGGGATCTTCTGACCCAGGGATCAAACCCATCTCTCCTGCTTGGAAGGTGGATTCTTTACAACTGTGCCACCTGGGAAGCCCTCTGTGTTTAGATAAGTTTTCTTAATACAGATGAAAGTCATTTGTTATAGTTAGACTTTTTTTTAATTTTATTTTATTTTTAAATTTTACATAATTGTATTCGTTTTGCCAAATATCAAAATGAATCCGCCACAGGTATACATGTGTTCCCCATCCTGAACCCTCCTCCCTCCTCCCTCCCCATAGCAGAATTTGAAATGTGCATATGGTATGATCTTGCCAATGTGCAGAAAAGCATAGTAAAGATGAGGAGGAAATGTCAATGTTAAAAATGGTCAGATCTCTATGAATCACAGTTATAGGTTATATTCTGTGCTTTGCTGTGGACTGAATGTTTGTGTCACACCAAAATTCATATTTTGGTGCCCTAATCCCAATGTGATGGTATTTGGAGGTAGGACCTTTAGGAGATAATTGCTTTTAGATGAGGTCCCGAGAGTGAGGCCCCTGTAATGGAGTCAGTGTCCTTGTATGAGGAGGAAGAAGTCAGAGTTCAACCTCTCTCTGCCTTGAGAGGATGTAATGAGAATCTCAAGAGGAGAGACCCCACAGAACTTGATGCTGCCGGCATCCTGATTTCAGGCTTCTAGCACCAGAAGTGGGAGAAATAATTTCCTCTTGTTTAAGTCACCCAATCTGCTGCATTTTGTTATGGCAGCCCACGCTGAACAAGACACCTTGACATTTCTCTGCATTTTCCAAATTTTCTACCTCAAGACTCTGTGAGTTTGCCATCAGGAAAAATTAATCAAGAGATATAATAAAATATTTATAAAATATATGTTCTGAGTTGTTGAATAGGAAGTAAACATGAAATGATGAAAATCTTCATAACATTTTCATGAAAGGACTAAGAGATATCTTCTTTTAGAAAGTCAGAATGCATGAGAGAAATTTATCCACGGTCCCTTGCCCAATGTAGAGGGGCATCATTGGTTATGGTCCACCTTTCAGACCCATGTGCCTTTGTTTTCCACTCATGGAAACTGACTTTGAAAAATAAAGCAAAGGATATTCATTCTTGGCCGGGAGGAGACATTTGCCATTTACTTCTGCCAAGATGTCTCATCTCTGCCGCCATATTCTAGCAGGATGGCAGTTCCAGGAGAGAGTCCCTACCCCCGTGCTGCTTCCTCATTCACAGGCTTCTCTGGTCATCAGTGCTGGGGGCCCCTCATCACCCCATTAGGGACCCTCCAGGATGTCTATAAGCAAAAGGCCCTCTGACAGGCACGAAATTCTACTCTTCTAGTCCCTTACCTCTAATTCTGTGTGTGGGCTTTTTTCTACATCACGGCTCACAATTCGGTGTTGGTAACTGGTTACAGACTAAAAGGAAGTGTTGACCATCAGTAGCTTCTGGATTTCAAGCAAGATTATCAAATCAGCAAACAGACTTTGCCTTCAGACATTTTTAAGAGTTTTTCAGGAAGCAACTGATTTCATTTTTAAAAAATGGAATGGTTTTGATAGGAGACTAAAAGAAATCATGGCTTTTCTTGACTTGCTTATGCTTATCACTTATTCTATGGAAGGAATATTGGGATGAAATGCTTGTTAATGGCTGAGTCCTTCTCTTGAGAGTCTAGACTACAAACATCCAAGTTAAAAAAGAAAAAGGAGAAGAAAGGGGATGGCTTTACCCTTTTGTAAAGCATATAGACAAATAATAGTAATTCATTATTTATTAGGTGTTTTTGCTTAGCCAGTTCTTAATCATCTGTGTGTTTGCACTCTCAGTCATATCTGACTCTTTGAGACCCCCTGGACTGTAGTCCACCAGGCTCTTCTGTTCATGGAGTTTCCCAGACGAGAATACTGGAGTGGGTTGCCATTTCCTACTCCAGGGGATCTTCCCAACCCAGAGGTCAAACCCGCATCTCTTGTCTTCTGCATTTCCAAGCAGATTCTTTACCACTGCGCCAGCTGGGAAGCCCTAAATATTCAATAAAGTGCTGTGGCTCAAATATAGATGAGATGGACCCCATCTCATTTTTTATAAAGAGGTTTGAAATCTTTACTCTGAGAATAAAATAAACAATATTAAACTAACTTTGTATTATATAGAGATTAGCTCAGGAGTTCATACCGCTCGAGGTGAAATGAGCACAGATCTCTGTTCTGTTTGTATAGCTCAAGGTCTGACCTGTTCCTGCAGGGGTGAACCAGCTCTGTGCCCATGTAGTGCTGGGCAGTCACCCTCCCCTTTGTTGAGGTGGATGCCTTACTTACCCATATATGGAAGAGCTACTCCTTGAACCCCGTTTGGTAGAAGGCTGTAAGTGCCAAGTGGAATCAGAGCATCTCCTGGTTGGAAAGATCTTACAGCTCATCAGCTTGTGCAGATGAGCATGCAAACACTCATCTAGGAAGTGAGGCATCCCCACATGTTTCCCCACTGTTGTATCCAAACAATAAAACCTGCTAGAATAAAGCAGGAAGTAAAAGAAACAGAATGCTGAAGGATTTCAGCATGTGGCTTTCAACCTTGGACACATCAAATAGAACCACAAATAAGGATGGGTAATGATAAATTTCTGTGCTTTTCCCTCCATTTTTCTATGAACTTTAAACTACACTTAAAAATCAAGTCAAGAGGAAAAGGAAGGAAGGGAGGAAGGAAGTAGAGAGGTTGTGGAAATCTTAAATAATGAAATCAGCAAACTTAACAGAAGAATATCAGAGACTAAGGAGAAACTCCATTTCAAACAAAAATAATCAAATAAAATGAATTACATGGGCTATGCTGACTATGATGTGGAAAAAATTGGATGCTTTATTCCAGCTTAAAATTTTTAAACAGACTGCCACTTCCTTTATGTTAAATCTGCACACCTTGATCTGGCCCAGAAGGTCCTTCATGGCTGCCCCAGGCCTCAGTCTTAACCCTTCTTGGCATTTTCTCTGCAGTCCAGTACAGGGAGCCACCTTACATGGCTCACAGGATCCACGCTTTACTCCTTTGTCCCTTTGAATGCCCTGCTCTCTCTGCCTTGAACACTTTTCTCCCTCAGATAAAAGTTCCAGAATTTCAGTCTCATACAACATTAGCTACAGACATATAAACTGCAGGTAAAATGCAGTTTATATGGGGTTATAAGATATTCAGTGAGCACTAAGGCTTACAAAGGGCATGTAACTTTGGAAATGTTCAACCCATTGCCTGATTTATGAGCAGACAGGTGTGCCTGTTGGGGCTTCCTAGGTGGCGCTAGTGGTAAAGAACCCACCTGCCAGTTCAGGAGACAGGTGGTTTGATCGCTGGGTCAGGAAGATCGCCCGTAGCAGGAAATGGCAACCCATTCCAGTATTCTTGCCTGGAGAATCCCATGGACAAAGGAGCCTGGCAGGCTACAGTCCATGGGGTCACAGAGTGTCAGACATGACTGAAGTGACTTAACACAGACACATATAGGTTTGCATGTTAAAAATGTGATGTCTTGCTGCACAGTTATTATCAACAAGAGCAACAAAAATTTTCTTTAAATCAGTTATAATTCCACATGATGGGAAAAAAGTAAAGAGACTGGGTCCCTCATGCAATGCTGGTAGAGATGTAAAATGATGCGACCACTCTGGCAAATAGTTGGCAGTTTCTCATAAAACTAAGCAGGTACTTGCCACATGTGTGAGTAGTCACACTCTTGCATCTTTATCCCAGAGACATGAAAACTTATGTTCCAAAAAAGACCTGTATTAGAGTGTTCTTAGCAGCTCCATTTATCATAAGCCAAATTCTACAGAAAAGCCAAATGCCCTTCAACAGATGAATGGTTGAGAAGTCTTGTTCATCCACACAATAGAATACTATAACTCAACAATGAAAAGAAATGAACTATGGATGGAGCTTAAAGGGGTGCTTAGTGAAAACAGTTAATTTCAAAAAGTTACATTTATTCTCAAAATGACAAAACTGCAGCAATGAAGAACAATGTAATGGCTACAGTGAGAAGCTGCTGTGGGGCCAGATGCAAATCCTAAGAGGTAACAACAGGTATTTTGTGGTGATGGAGTGACTATGTGTTGACTGTGTGTGCGTGTGTGCATACTAAATCGCATCAGTCGTGTCTGACTCTTTGTGGCCCTATGGACTGTAGCCCGTCAGGCTCCTCTGTCCGTGGAATTCTCCAGGCAAGAATGCTGGAGTGGGTTGCCATGGTTCTTAGAGCAACCCAATTATTTTTGCAACTGTGAGTCTATATTTCTGTTTCAGACTCCCTGTGATTCTATACAGATTAAGTGTGTGCGTGCATATATGTCGGAGAAGGCAATGGCAACCCACTCCAGTACTCTTGCCTGGAAAATCCCATGGGTGGAGGAGCCTGGTAGGCTGCAGTCCGTGGGGTCACTAAGAGTCAGACACGACTGAGTGACTTCACTTTCACTTTTCACTTTCATGCATTGGAGAAGGAAATGGCAACCCACTCCATTGTCTTGACTGGAGAATCCCAGGGATGGTGGAGCCTGGTGGGCTGCCATCTATGGGGTCGCACAGAGTCGGACATGACTGAAGTGACTTAGCAGCAGCAGCAGCAGCAGTAGCATGCCTGTGCTCAGTCGTGTCCAATTCTTTGTGACCCTATGGACCACAGTCTGCCAGGCTCCTCTGTCTACGGGATACTCCAGGCAAGAATACTGGTGTAGGTTGCCATGTAATCCTGTAGGGGGCCTTCCTGACCCAGGGATCAAATCCCCATCTCTTGCATTGTCTCCTGCATTGCAGACAGATTCTTTACCTCTGAGCCACAAGGGAAGCCCATGTTGATTATAGTGGTAGGTTTTTATCAGATAAAGTTACTTAGAACTGCTAAGCTGCTAAGTCACTTCAGTCGTGTCTGACTCTGTGCGATCCCATAGACGGCAGCCCAACAGGCTCCCCCGTCCCTGGGATTCTCCAGGCAAGAACACTGGAGTGGGTTGCCATTTCCTTCTCCAATGCAGGAAAGTGAAAAGTGAAAGTGAAGTCGCTCAGTCATGTCTGACCCTCAGCAACCCCATGGACTGCAGCCTACCAGGCTCCTCCATCCATGGGATTTTCCAGGCAAGAGTACTGGAATGGGTTGCCATGCCCTCCTCCAGGGGACCCTCTGACCCAGGGATCAAACCCCAGTCTCCTGCATTGGCAGGCAGGTTCTTTACCACTAGCGCCACTTGGGAAGCCCTAAAAATTAAATACTTACTAGTAAATAATTCCCCAAAAGGTAGATCCAAAAGACAAAAAGACAGCAGATGGATATGTAAACTATGTGTGAACAGACGTTACAACGTGGTGGAAATTCGGAGAAGAGACGTCCTCACCTTGGAGAGGTGAGGTCAGGGAAAGCTTTGCGGGGAAAAAAGGAATTATGCTTAATGTGGAAGGACAAGTGGAAGTCAGGTTGGAGAACCGGAGATAGCTTCCAGCAAGAGAAGGTAACTTCCTGCCAGCCCTGTCTGGGGAAGGAAGAGTGTGTTTCCAGACCACACGTGGGATGGGGAAGCGGAGAAGCGCACACAGTGGGCTGCAGCGGCCTGTTTGGTTACCAGAAGAGTTTGTTGGTTACTGAAGCGTAGGCTGCAGCAAGCATATGAAGCATCTGTGCAAATAAAGAGTAGACAGAAGCCATTGTAAACTGCAGGTGAGAAACCATCATACTGAACTTTCAGTGGCATGTTATTCAGTGCTGCTTCAGTGGCATTTTCAGAAGCTGAAGCTGGCAGGAACTTAGAAGAGACTGGAGTGGGGAAGGAAAGGAAGGGGCAGACAAAGCGATGAGAACACTACTTCAACAGCCCACTACGGGCATCCTCATTAAGGCTTGAAGTAAGGTACCGGTCGTGAGAGGGGAAAACACACATCTGATTTGATATGAGCATGGACCAAAAGGAACCAGGTCACTGATTGGCTGTGGAGACCTGGAATCCATCCGCGGTGGAGCCTCGGCTGTGAGGATGGGGCCGGAGCTTTTGGGGCGGGGTGTCACATTTCATTTTGCCCACATTGACATGACGGAGTGCCATCTCATCGGAAATACCTGGCTGACTTCCAGAGATGTGAGACTGTCCTGAAATTAGGGTGGATCGGGGCTTTATCCTAAATCATCAAAACAGCCCAAGCAGATGAGAGCTGCAAGGGAATGGTGGACAAGAGAGCGGAGGATGGAAGAGAGAAGTGTGGAAGCTGTGCAGACACTCCTGACACAGTGTCTAGAAAGTAAGAAATAGTTCTTCACTTAGCCCTTCTACTTCTTATTTTTTTCAAAGCCTGCCATCATCCTCGACAGGTCCAGGCTTGGCTGCACACCCTGCATAACCCTCTCGCTCACCCTCCCCATGTTTCCTTAACAAGCTCCTGCCAGGCTGTTGTCAAGGCAGAAGCAGGTACATTTCGTCAGCCATAGCAACCAGCTCAGAGCATCCCAGATGCGGGAAGAGGAGGAGAAAATCATTCATTGTCCAAGTGGCTACAGGCAGCCTCTCAGAGCCCACAGAACCTCGTCTCTGCAATTAATCCTGATTGCAACTTCTCAAAACTATTCCCTTCATTTGGCTGTCAGCTTCCTTGTACTTAGAGCTCCCAGAAAGAGATTGTAATCGCTCAGACCTTGTCTTTGGGGCTGTTTGTTTTGAAGGCTTTTTCCTTATTTGGAGGTGGAGGGGTGCATCCCATCACCAGCAAACAGTTCTTAGGTGCTGGAGATCAGCAGTCTCTTTCATGTTGCTACTTGTTTTTTAGTATGAGGGTGAGAAGAGCAGGGAGGAATGGGTGGATGGGATATTGTCCAGGCAGGAGGCCTCAGCTGTCTCTCCATCATTGTGCCATGAGCCCCAAGGGAATTTTGTTGGGTGCTAAATCAGACCTGCTCAGGAGAGCTTACCATGTGGTCTTACCATAATCAAGAGCTTCCCAATGGTAAAGAAGAGCTTCTCATTGGTAAAGAACCCACCTGCCAATGCAGGAGAGACACAGGTCCAATCCCTGGTCTGGGAAGATCACCTGGAAAAGGAAATAGCAACCCACTCCAATATTCTTGCCTGGAAAATACCACGGATAGAGGAGCCTGGTGGGCTACAGTCTATGGGGGTCACAAAGAGTCAGACACGACTGAGCAAGCGCACCTACCACTAAATCAAAAGTTCCTTCACGTGAAAGGTGGAGAGAAAATGTTTCTTTTCCCAGTTTCTCCCCATTGTTTGAGAATCCCTGGCCGTTTAGCAATATAAAAGTATGCAGCAGTTTGAGCCCCTGAAAAAAATGAACAACATGTCTGAAGCGCCAGTTCAACAAGGGAGACTATGCACCTAACCAGAAACCTTAGGGATGTGCTTCCAATTTGCTTGGATGATGCAGCTGTGGCCTGGTTTAGCCCAGCTGTGCAGCCCCTGGTCGAGTCCTCAGCCAGAGCTTAAAAATATTTGATTCACCTTTCTTCATGGGGTCACTGTGCTGCTCACATATGAACCTGGGGTACTTTAATGGACCCTTAAATGCAAGCCACTAAAATAATATTATTATATTAAAAAGTACTTTGAAATTTTTTTATAAAAGTAAATGTGTTTATTATAAAAGATTCAGACAAAACTGAAAGAAATAAAGTAGAATGTGACTTCTTACCCCTGTTAACACATTTACTATATTGTTAGATGTATAGATATACAGAGCAGAGGGGTGAAGGGAGAGAGAAAGAGCGTTTCATAAATACAGTTTTTAAGAACAAAAAACGGTTGTGCATTGTAGGCCTTTTTGTCAGATTGATAATGTATTATTGATATTGTTACAGACTGAATTGAGAGGGGGTTGGATGGTATCAACTCAATGGACAGGAGTTTGAGCAAACTTTGGGAGAAGGACAGAGAAGCCTGACGTGCTGCAGTCCATGGGGTCACAGAGAGTTGGACAGAACTTAGCAACTGAACACCAACATTCATATGCTCAAGTTCTAACCCACTGTTTCTGTGTTACTTTAATGAAGTGTGTGTGTGTGCTAAGTCGCTTCAATCTTGCCCTGCTCTTTGCAACTCCATGGACTGTAGCCCGCCAGGCTCCTCTGTCCATGATTCTCCAGGCAAGAATACTGAAGCGGGTTGTCGTGCCCTCCTCCAGGGGATCTTCCAGACCCAGGGATCAAACCCACATCTCCCGTGTCTCCTACATTGGCAGCCAGGTTCTTTACCACTAACGCTACCTGGTAAGCCAACTTTAATGAAGTAATTGAGGTTAAATAATTTCATAAGGGTGGGATCTTGATCCAATCTGACTGGTGTTCTACAAGCAGAAGAGGCAAGAGGGATGTGCGTGCTCAGAGAAAAGACCCTGGGAGGGCAGTGAGAAGGTGGCCAACTGCAGGCCACGGGGAAATCAAACCTATTAACACCTTGATCTCGGAATTCTAGCCTCCACAACTGTGAGAAGAAAAAAATGTGTGGTTAGTCTGTGATGTATTGTTGTGGTAGCCCCAAAAAACTAATACAGCTACCGTTCTGGGACTTTATAATTTTCAGTGTTCTAAAGGCTGAACAACATTTCATTCTGTGGTTATGTGATTTCTTATTGAAATTATCATGAACATTTATGTTGTGCCTAAAGGTTTTTACTATAAATAAGGTTGCAAGGAGCATCCTTGCACATAAACTATGCACATACATCAAATCAATTATTAGGATAAAGTACAAGAAGGGAATTGCAGGGTAGAAGATGTGCTGGTGCCAATTGGTGTCACAGGTGGCCAGACCAGCTTCCCCAAGAGGCCGTGCCAGCTGGCATTTCCCTGGGCATGATTTGAGAGCCAGGCCCCCATCTCCTCCCAAACTGGATATGTTCAGTCTATAACCTGCTCTGCATTCACATAGGCAAAAACGATTGCTTATTTTTATAACAGAAGAAGCTGAGTATCTTGATATTTGTTTATTAAAATTCCCACTTCTCCTTTTTAAATAACCTCTCTGTATCCTTTTTCATTTTTTCAAGATGCTTTGTTTTTCTTAATATTTAGAATTCCTGTTATCACATGATAATCCTTTCTTTATAATATGTCACAGTATCTTTTCCAATTTGGCGTTGTCCTTTTCATTGTGTCTTGCTTAGCTGTTTGCTTGTTTATGGCCATATAGAATTCTTAAATTGTTACTTACAGAATTCTTAACTTTTCTTTCACTGTTTCTGGCTTACACACCTTGCACATTTTTTCTCCTTTCCCCAAAGTATTCACCTAAATTTGTTTTGAAAATGTTATAACTATCAGGGGGAAAGCAAGGGGGAAGAATGTGTGCGATACACAATATATGGGGTAGCAAGATATTGATT
This sequence comes from Bubalus kerabau, assembly GCF_029407905.1. NCBI lineage: Eukaryota > Metazoa > Chordata > Mammalia > Artiodactyla > Bovidae > Bubalus > Bubalus kerabau. Next base: position 186,635,738 of record NC_073625.1, on the reverse strand, counting down.
TAGCAAAAAGAAATTGTGTTTATAGTTTTTTATATAACACACTCAGATAGCTGCAAGAGAGGGGTCAGGAGATGTTGTTTGGTGCTTGGGTCACCCATTCCTCTGGCCAGTGGGGTCGCCGGGCAGTAGCGCCTCAATCTCATGGGTGCTGATGCTGGGGTCCCTCCCTGGAACTGCTGAGTCAGACACCCAGCTGAGCACACATCTCTGCTTCCCCCCGGCCCCTGCCTAGTACCGGAACAGCTCAAGTCTGATGAGCTGCTGAAGTCAGAGCTGCTCCACTGCACATGGGTTTCCCCAGAGCAGCTTCCAGGGGTTTAAACCTCACATCCTGTTGCTATCACTAGGGATACACCCACTCAGATGAGGGTGTTTTAGTTCTTGTCCCCACACACACACACACACACCCTGCTTAAAGCCCTAGTTATGTGTATGTGTGGACATATTCAGAATTCAGAGTGGATTTTACGAAGAGCATCATCGTTAAAGCATGTTGAAGGTTGACTCAGAGGTCACAGTCCTGGCCCTCCGGCCCCCAGGGCTCTCTGAGAAGGAAGCAGGTGCTGCTGCCAGCACCCAGAAGCTTCCATAGGTCCGCAGGTGAGATGCTTCCATGTTAAATCCACAAGGTCAGATGAGGTAAAACCTGCAGCCCCTGTTGCATGCACTGGGGATGTAGAAGATAACACCACCCCCCTTTCATCACAGGAAGCTGAATATGATGCTGTTCTGGAATATGCCTGGCTGAGAAATGTTTAAAGGTTTCCTGAGAAGGCAATGGCAACCTACTCCAGTATCCTTGCCTGGAAAATCCCATGGACGGAGGAGCCTGGTGGGCTGCAGTCCATGGGGTCACTAAAAGTTGGGCACAACTGAGCGACTTCACTTTCACTTTTCACTTTCCACTTTCCTGCATTGGAGAAGGAAATGGCAACCCACTCCAGTGTTCTTGCCTGGAGAATCCCAGGGATGGCAGAGCCTGCCGTCTATGGGGTCGCACAGAGTCAGACACGACTGAAGTGACTTAGCAGCAGCATACCTGTTTGGGAGCTTCCCAGGTGGCTCAGTGGTAAAGAATCCGCCTGCCAAAGCAGGAGACATGGGTTCGATCCCTGGGTTGAGAAGATACCCTGGAGGAGGAAATGGCATCCCACTCCAGTGTTCTTGCCTGGAAAATCCCACAGACAGAGGAATCTTGTGCGCTACAGTCCATGGGGTTGCAAAGAGCTGGACACAACCAAGCAACTAAGCAATAGCATACCTGTTTTGCATCTGCAAAAGGAAAAATAGACAATAAAAATATCCACTTAGGGAGACAATGAATTGGAAGATTCATAAGGGAGATGTTTTTAATATTTTAACATTATTTTGTGGCTGTTTTGCTCAGCTCCTGCGCTGTAAGATACCCAGTCAGGGTGCTTAAGTGTGCGCTTACTTGCATGGATACACGGTGAATGAAACCTGCTGATGCTCCGGCATGCCTTGCTTGGCAGCGCTCGTTTCCACGGGAGCTGAGTCTTCCTAGTGGGTTCCCGCTTCATTGAGAGCCGTCAGTGCCTCAATTAGCGCCTGCTCTCCTGCTCTGGGAGGCACAGTTACATGTGTTGCTTCACAAGCCTCTGAAATCTAAAAACCCTCAGGGAGCTGCTGGGTCGTCAAGTATCTTCTGATTAACAAGGAAGGCTATTTTCCAAGAACCCCTTGCGCCTTTCTGTTTCTTCCTTGGTAAGATTTATCAACTGCTATAAATAGGGGACACAAAATGATGCCACCTGCCACAGTGACAATGAAAATACCCATGCAAAGGTGCCAAGTGACGGCTTCCTGACTTTATGCTTGGATCTGAAGTTCCTAAGCCCAGGACACAAAATCGGGGAAAGCACTGATTTGAGGTGTCTGAGGTGGGGGTGGGCAGTGGTGTGCACAGGCGTATGTGGGCATGTGAGCACGTGTGCATGGACCTATCCTGGCATTTGCTCACAAGCTAGATCCAGTCTCCATTCCCTGGCATCATTAATCCTACAGCTCAGTACGTGAGGAGAATTCCCTCCACTTCAAATTAAAAAGGAAAGGCAGGTTGTTTGGGCTCTAGCAAAGCTGGGAGGAACTGTGTTGCTTGCTCCTTCAGAAAACATGCTTTTCCATCTGCAGAATCACTGGTGCCATCTTGCACGTCCATCACCTCCTTATTGGTCACTGCTTCAGCACACCTAAAAAAAATAGGACAGGAGACTATCTGAGTACTTTGAATATTTTCCTCTTTAAGAGAGAAAGCTCTTTAAAAAGAAAGATATATAGTGTGTGTTTATTTTCTAACAGACATTATTAAAAACGTACACCACCTTGGCTTTCACATAAAATTCTGGACTTAGAATTCAGGATCATTTTAATGCTCCAAGGGCTCAGGAATTGTCCTCTATGCCTCTAAGACACACATATACAGGCGTGCTCATGTACCCACACCCATGAACATGTGTGTGATGCCTGCATGATTATACACACGTTCACTCTGGCACTTATAGAAGAATGCACACATGTGCACATGATCTCAGGCACTCATGCACACACATACACACCTTTCTATTAACCTGTGGTGACCGTCCCTTTGAAAACCCCACCCGAAACCCTGATCTTGCAGAGTAAGCAGACTTACCCTATTCCTTTCATATTGAGTTAAGGAATTTAGCTCTTTTAAAAAAGCCTTTCTTTTTCTTTTGATCTATGACATCAGTTTTCTAGACAATATGATGATACATATTATTTACCATTGGATAAATGGAAAAATCCATTATTTATCATTGGAAGAGACCCTGATGCTGGGAAAGATTGAGGGCAGGAGAAGAAGGGAGTGACAGAGGAGGGGAGGGTTGGATGGCATCACTGACTCAATGGGCGTGAGTTTGAGTAAGCTCCAGGAGATGGTGGAGGACAGGGAAGCCTGGCATGCTGTAGTCCATGGGGTTGTAAAGAGTCAGACATGACTTAGAAACTGAACAATTATTTACCAAATTTATTAATACTTCATTTAGAACCTACAAAGTGGAATTTACTTTTAAATGTGATTTTTTAATTGCTTAAGCTTTATAAAAACCATACAATGTGTTTAAATCTTTAAAATCTCTAAGATGCCCTCATGCTAACACCATTTTTGTTTTTCCCTTCTGGTCCTGGCCTATATCTATACATATAAAGCCCTTTTGCCTTGGTAGAATGTAAATCTAGTTGGGAAAACAAGTTCACGGATGCAAATATTAGCTGGAGGAAGATAACTGACATTCTAAACCTGGCACAGTCTACAAAGGGCTTTTCATGTGTTTGATCTTTGCTGTGGGTCTGTGCTGAGACAGCCATCACCATGGTACCCACTGAGGAATGGGCTTAGAGTGTAAACATTCACCTCAGTGCACAGCCTGAGCATCGACAGAGCCAAAACTCAGAGGCTGCTCTTTTGATTTCAAATCCTGCACTTTCCCACAACACCTAGAAAAAGGCTCGGAGTGGTTTTGGGGAGGAGTGAGGGATGAGGCCAAGAAGAGCTCTAAAGCAGTGGTTCTCAGCTGTATACATTCCCCAGAGTCACGTGGAGCACTTGTTAGGACCCTTAGCCCCAGAACTGGCATTTCTAGCAAGTTGCCAGGTGATGCTTCTGCTGCGAGTTCAGGGACCACTCTGTGTGTATGTGTGTGTGTGTGTGTGTGTGTGTGTGTGTGTGTGCACGTGTGTACATACACTAAGGCATCATGTCTGACTGTGAGTCTATGAACTGTAGCCCACCAGGCTCCTCTGTCCATGGGATTCTCCAGGCAAGAATACTGGAGTGGGTTGCCATGCCCTCCTCCAGGGGATCTTCCCAACCCGTGTCTTTTGCATCTCCTGCATTGGCAGGCAGCCTCTTTACCACTAGTGCCACCTGGAAAGATATATGTAATATATGTAATTTATGTATTTATCTTTGACTGTGCTGTATCTTCACTGCTGTGCGGGCTTTTCTCCAGTTGCAGTGAGCAGAGGCTGCCCTTTGTCGCCTCGTGCACGCTTCTCGTTTCGGTGGCTTCTCTTGCTGCAGAGCACAGTCTGCAGAGCGCGGAGTCTTCAGTAGTCGCAGCTCCCAGGGCCTTGTGCACAGGCTCAGTAGTTGTGGGGCATGGGCTTACTCGCTCCTTGGCATGTGAGATCTTCCCAGATCAGGGATCAAACCTGTGTCCCCTGCATTGGCAGGTGGATTCTTTAACACTGAGTCATCAGGGAAGCCCAGGGACCACTCTTGAAGAACCAGTGTTATGAACAAATGAATAACAAAAATTGACGGTTGGACTGTAAATGTGCACATCTGTTTTTGAAAGCTGATTGGCATTGTCTCATAAATTTAAAGATGCACATATATATTGACTAGAAATTGTATTCCTCTAAATGTTCCCTAGAGAATTTCATGGATAAATGACCATTATTCATGTACTAAAATTTTGATGCTCACATTGTGATGTCCAAATTCTGAACCCTCTCAAGTAAGTAAGCCATAAATATTCATACAAAGAAATATTATACAGCAATGAAAACACCTGAAGGTTCCATATATATTATATACACATATATGTACGAGATGGTTGGATGGCATCACCAACTCAGTGGACATGAGTCTGAGCAAACCCCAGGAGACACTGCAGGAGAGAGAAGCTTGGCGTGCTGCAGTCCATGGGGTCGCAAAGAGTCGGACATAACTTGGTGATAAACGTACAATACGTGTAGCAGATATCATGTAATCATAACAAAGAATGAAAGATGGAAGATGGAAAATAATAGAGCAACTATTACATGAACAATTCAAAACCAGGCAAGACTCAGGCATTTATAGATGTATACCCAAGGGGTATGACTATGTTAAAATTCAGGCTCCATCTCTATTGTGTGACTTGGAATGAGCCATTCTATGCCTCAATTTCTGTGCTCACAAAATCAGGGTGATGATAGCATTTACCTCCTAGGGTTGCTGTAAAGATGTGATCAATTGTTCAGTCATGTCCGACTCTTTGCAACCCCATGGACTGTAGCCTGCTAGGCTCCTCTGTCCATGGGATTTTACAGGCAAGAATCCTGGAGTGGGTTGCCATTTTCTTTTCAAACTGTAAAGATTAAAAGCTAATAAAATGATTAACATAATGTTTAATACATGTTCGGAGAAGGCAATGGCAATCCACTCCAGTACTCTTGCCTGGAAAATCCCATGGACGGAGGAGCCTGGTAGGCTGCAGTCCATGGGTCGCTAAGAGTCGGATATGACTGAGCGACTTCACTTTTACTTTTCACTTTCATGCACTGGAGAAGGAAATGGCAACCCACTCCAGTGTCCTTGCCTGGAGAATCCCAGGGACGGGGGAGCCTGGTAGGCTGCTGTCTACGGGGTTGCACAGAGTCAGACACGACTGAAGTGACTTAACAATAATACATGTTAGCTATACTTAGCCAGAGAAGGCAATGGCACTCCACTCCAGTACTCCTGCCTGGAAAATCCCATGGATGGAGGAGCCTGGAAGGCTGCAGTCCATGGGGTCACTAAGAGTCGGACACGACTGAGCGACTTCACTTTCACTTTTCACTTGCATGCACTGGAGAAGGAAATGGCAACCCACTCCAGTGTTCTTGCCTGGAGAATCCCAGGGACGGGGGAGCCTGGTGTCTCTGAAAGAACTTTTTGTGTCCCTGAAACTAGCATAGTCAAATGACAAAGACATGCAAGGGAAAAGAATGATAATCAAATTAAATAAACCAAATATTATAACCAAATCCAGCTAACCAGCTTAATAAAAGCAAGTGTGCGTTGTATGCAAGCAAATGGGAGCGTCTCATTAGCAGCCAAATGAAGAAGTCCTGGGGGAAATGAATATGGACACAGGATGATGGCCAACTGGTTAAATGGCTTCAAGGAAAAGGTAAAATGAGAGAAATTTTAAAATACGGTGAGGATTTCAGAGTCCATGGCAGGATCAAAGTCGTGGTCACTGACCTGTCTTGAACAAGATTCTTCAAGAGGAGGAAGACCCTGGGAAGCCCTGAAGAAGGAGATGGCCTCAGCACAGCTGCCAGAAGACCCTGCCCTGGATTCCAGGGAGCCCCAGGGTGATAGACATGGCCACTGGTATCAGCAGAGTGAGGCTCAGGTCACCCCAGGAGTGTGAAAGGGGGAAAGGGTTTATGTTTGTTCCCTTTGCTTCTCCATGAAAAGCGGCTGTATGGGAAGGAAGCCTCTGCTTAAAAGTTAGAATGTGGCTTTAGACAGAACTGTTCTGTGTTTCCATCCCTAAGCCAGGAAAACACTCTGATCTGGTTTCCATGGAAACCACTTGCCTCTCAAGAACCATATGTGAATATTTTAGAAGGAAGAAGTCTTGGCTGGGAGGGAACCCACCTCAATGCCCCTGCACAGGGTCGCTGGCAGCCTAGGATCCTCACATGCAGTTGGTTAGACATTTGTATCACCTGTGGTCCTCTCCATGGGCCCTTGATTTTCTGATCAATATTCTGGACCTCACTTAACTTTTCATGATGACAGGGTCTATTTCCTTGCAATTTTTAATGTATGTTTTACTATCACTGTTGGCAAAAAGTCTACTTAATATTTTTTTCTACTTCATTATTAGGAAGTTTTCTTATTGGACAGAGTGTAGAGTCTATATACTTGATCAGACAGGCTTAAAAAAAAAGGGAAATGATTGCCTATCTCTATGTGAATTTGAGGGAAATACTGTTTTTAATCTTTTGGTTAATATTTATACTTGTCTTGCAAAATAACTCAACTTTAGGGACTTTGCTGGTGGTCCAATGCTTAGGAATCTGCCTTGCAGTGCAGGGGATGCAGGTTCAATCCCTGGTCAGGGAACTAAGATCTCACTTGCCTAGAGGTAACTAAGCCCGAGTGCTGGACCTACTGAGCTTCTGTGCCCTGGAGCCCACACACCACAACAAAGATCCTGCGTGCTGCAACCAAGACCCATCAAAGCTAAATAAATATTTTTAAACTAAAATTTAAAAAATCAACATTCTTTCAATAAGGTAACTTGAAAACACGTACAGAGTGAATGTAATACGAACTCTAAATGTCCTCTGTCTTTACCCTGACACATTTAATCAAGTCATGGGGCCCTGGCAAAGCTGCCAAGAAATGGAGATGTTGTCATTCTTGTTGAAATTTAACATCAAACACAGCCCACTGTAGCTTGGAAACACGTATTTGATTAATGGTTATAATCAAAGTAACTTCATTATGTAAGCATAATAACCCAGCTGAGGAGATATTTTAGTATGTGCTAAGAACTTATTAATTCCTGGCTGGAGAAATCATTTTCTTGATGAGGATTAGCGCTGCCCGGTAGGTAGTCTTACTTGCTGAAACTTTCATGAACAATATGTATTTGGACAGGAGGCATTTCTGATTCTGCAGCAGAGATAATAGCACTCTGTGTTTCTTCAGGGCCTTTCTGAGGACACACTCAGTGGGTTCCACGCACATAATCTCATTAATCCCCATCACAGCCTCGGGAGGCTGGAGGCCCCATTGTTCTTACAGATGAGGAAACGGAGATACAGCTGAGAGGCAGGGACCCCAAACCGGGAGAAAGCCGCTCGGCCTTTGAACATTGAAAAGAAGCAGAAAAAGAAGCAGGCACAGAATTGCAAACAATTTTCTCTAGCAAAGGGCAACAGACACTTTCAAGAATAATGCTCTGTGTACTGGTGATCATAGCAGCCTTCTTCACAGGAGCCAAAAGGCAGAAACAACTTCATCGATGGATGAACAGATAAGCAAAATATTGTATCTACCCAGAACAGAATATCATCCAGGCTTAAAAAGGAAGGAGAGTCTGACTTATGTTACAACTCGGGTGAACCTTGAACACATCGTTACTGTTGTTTAGTTGCTCAGTCATGCCCATGGACTTTTGCAACCCCATGGACTGTAGCCCACCAGGCTCCTCTATCCATGGAATTTCCCAGGCGAGAATACTGGAGTGAATTGCCCTCCAGGGGATCTTCCCGACTCAGGGATCGAACCGATGTCTCCTGCATTGGCAGGTGGGTTCTTTACCACTGAGCCACCTGGAAAGCCCTTGAATACATTAAGCTAAGCAAAACAAACCCATCACAGAAGGACAAACATACTGTAAAATTCCACCTAGAGGACGTACTTGAAACAGTCAAATTCAGAAGACAGAAAGTAGAATGGTGGGTGCCAGAGGCTGGGGAGCAGAGAATGGGGAGTTACTACTTCATGAGGACAGAGTTCCAGTTGAAGAAGATGGAAAAGTTCTGGAGATGGACAATGGTAAGGTTTGTACAATGGTGTGAATGCACTTAATGCTATTGGACTTACGGTTAAAATGATCAGTTTTATATTTTGTATACTTTGCCACAATTTTTTGAAAAGGAGAAGGATGGGGTGGAAGGGATAAATTGGGGGACTGGAATTGATGCATACACACAACTGTGTATAAATAAATGGCTAATAAGGACCTACTGTATAGCACAGGGAACTCTACTCAATACTCTGTATTGACCTGTATGGGAAAAGTATCTTAAAAGAGGGGATGTATGCATGTATGTGTGTGTGTGTGTGTGTGTGTGTGTATGATTCACTTTGCTGTACAGCAGAAATTAACACAGCATTGTAAATCAATTGTACTCCAAGAAAAAAATTTTTTAAAAAAGAAAGAAAAAGATAAGAATCCTGAGGATAACATGTGACCATGGGTTCTTCAGTAGCCTCAGGTAGTGTAAGGATCAGAACCACAGTGACAGAGAAACATGACATCAGAGGTCCCACTCTGTTGCCTTGGTGATGAGAAAAGAGGAGGCTGCTGGCTCCTGGTCCTTCTTCAAGGCTGCAGTTAGTGTGCCCCAACCTTGCCCCAGAGACTCAAGAGACCCTTCCGAACTTCCTTACCCCTGCAGGTAACCAGGCTATTCTTGTCTACCTGTCACAGCTGTGTCTTCCTAGGAGGCTGAGTACTTATAGCATAGAGGGTTGGTGTCTGGAGTGTGTGGTCAATCCCATGGCATGGGGTCACCAGCTCCCAAGGGACCCTGCACTTAGGTTTAAGCTTCTTCAGCCACCATATTGAAGTTCTTAATAATTTTATCTTTATTTTTTCAGTATTTATTTATTTACTTTTGGCTGTGCAGGGTCCTCCTTGCTGCACTGACTTTCTCTATTTGTGGCAAGCGGGGGCCACTCTTCCTTGTGGTACACGGGCTTCTCTTTGCAGTGGCTTGTCTTGTTGTGGAGCACAGGCTCTAGGGTGAGTGGGCTCGGCAGTTGTGGTACACAGGCTTAGTTGCTCCATGGCATGTGGAATCTTCCTGGATCAGGGGTAGAACTCTTGTCCCCTGCCTTGCATGTGGATTCTTAACCACTGGACCACCAGGGGATTCAATAATTTCATCAGTAAATGTGTGTTTTGTAATGAAGTTGGATGGAATAATGCAGCATGAACTGGGCACTCGAAGTCTCCACTCCTGAGTCCTACCTGCCGCTGCCTCCCTGCCTCCCCAGGATGGAGGGTTTTCTCTAGTTGCACCGAGTGAGGACTACTCTTCCTTGAAATGCTCGGGCTTTTCATTGCAGTGGCCTCTCTTGTTGTGGAGCTCAACTCTCTTCCTCTCACCTCCTTGGCCCCAGGCCTCCCCTTCACTGCATCCACCCATTCATCACTGCCATCTTCCGCCCTGTGAGGATCTGGGTGTGGGCTGGCATCTCCATTGAGAATATAAGGGGAGCCTCTCTGCTGGAGGCAGCAGCACCAGGCAGCTTTCAGAGAGCAATTTAGGGTACCTGGAGGTCACCCACCCAAGACGTGGGTGCAGTGGTCATTCTGATAGGAAGGGCACCCTGACTTCGTAGGGTGCACACATGTGTTTGCAAATCGCAAAGTGTGTCCTGGGGGCCTGGGAGGGTTGGCACAACAGTGAATATAAACCATCATGGCACATGGAGAAAAAGAGACTACAGAAGAAGGAAAAAGGGCTTCATAGTTGATCAATTTACTGGCACCTTTCTCCTGCTTTGTTAACAAAGGTCTACACATTTTCATTTTGCTTGGGGACCTACAGTTGTAGAGCCTATCCTGCTGGCCTCAATGCTCAGATAGACAGTAGGCTTGCAGGAGAGATGTTAGGGTCCTTATTGTAGCTGAAGGAAGGGAACCACCAAGGACATCAGTCTCCCCTGAACAGGCCCAGGCCCAGGTAGAGGGACTTCCAAGGATGCTCTGGTGCCCCTCCCCCCAGCAGGTGGCGTTCTCTGCCCTGCGGACCAGCCTCGGGGCCTCCACTGTGGTTGGGCAAAGAGCTTTGCGCTTGGGTCCAGAAGGCCTGGGTTCTTCTTCTGGCTCTTTCATTGACTTGTTGATGGCTTTAGACTCCAATTCTGTTTACCTGCTCTCATTCTGTTTCAGTGCGGGTACGTGGAATTATGCACTCTCTTCTCTACTGGGAACATGTGTATCTCTGTGAGATCAGGGGTGTAAAAGTGATGTGAAACTTGAGAGGATACACAGGTTCAGGCATATGATTTTTTTAACTTTTTTTTTTTTTAATTTCACTGGGTATTTGTTGCTGTGTGAGCTTTCTCTAGTTGCAGTGCACAGGGGTTACTCTCCATTGAGGTGTGTGGTCTTATTGCAGGGTTTCTCTTGTCACAGAGCACAGGTTCTAGGGCATGTGGGCTTCAGTGGTTGTGGTGCATGATGTGAAATCTTCCTGGACCAGGAATGGAGCCCATGTCCCCTGCATTGGCAGGTGGATTCCTATCCACTGCATCACTGGAGAAGTCCCAGATATATGATTCACTTCATGAGACTTAGCTTAGACCTGCTTAGCTTCCCCAGACCCTAGAGAAAGAAAGGGAAGAAGGGAAAGAAAAGGAAGGGCAAGATTCATCATCTTGGGAAGGGAAAGAAAAGGAAGGACAAGATTCATCATCTTGGAAAGTAAAGATAATTTTACTGTATGATTTTTTATGGTGATACTGATTTTTTTTTATTCTTTTGTTTAAAAATTATTTGTTTGGCTATGCCAGACCTCAGTTGTGGCATGGTGGGATCTTTGGCTTCAGCATGTGAGATCTTTTAGTTACAGTGGTCCAGGGGCTAAGACTCCAGCTTCCCAATGCTGGCAGCCTGGGTTCAATCCCTGGTCAGGAAACTAGATCCCACATGCCATGACTAAGGTGATACTGATTGTTTACTTCTTACTACATGAAATAGAGTTTTGGAATAAGAGTAGAAGAGGGTCAGAAGAGAGAAGGTTCTCATCTAGCCAGACTTAACCCTCCAGTTCTGTTTCCTTACTTATAAATAAAAAGAAAGGACAAGATGTCAAGGATGAAATAAATCCTGAAATTCTCTTATATGTTAATCTTAATTCAGTTCCCTTCAAAGTAGGTGTTTGGTGTCTGGTTCTCTTTGATCATCTGCATAGACATATGTTCATATAAATTTAAATCCAATGAATCTGCTAGAAATGTTATTTCTATATCATTCACACATATTTGTAGTATAATTTGGAGCCTACTAAAAATGGCACTTACAAATAAGTCTCAGGTCATTTCTACAGCCATATCCAGTGAGGTTGCTGTGTGCAGTGAATACGTACAGACAGAGTACACAGGAAGTATCTCAGCACCGAGTCAGGATTCAGGAAGGTTAACTGTTGTTATTATGGGATGGTGACACAGAGGGAGAAGGAGAAAAAGGAAGAAAGGGATCAGATGAAAGGAAGGAAGTTAGACAGGCAGGAGAGAAGGAAGAAGGGAAGGGAAAAGGGACAGAGTGAAGGGGAGATTAGAAATAAAAAGGAGGGTGGGAAGGGAGGTGGGAAGAGTGTTCAGAATGGAGGGGACATATGTATACCTATGGCTGATTCATATTGATGTATGGAAAAAACCATCACAATATTGTAAAGTAATTATCCTCTGATTAAAATAAATTAAAAAACATTTAAGGAAGTAAAAAGGGAAAGGGGAGGACAGTCAGAGCTGGAAAGGCCTTGGAGATCATCCATTGAGCTTTTTCATTCAAGGCTGTATATGAGGACCACTTGAAGAACTTTGACTAAACCCATTCCCATGCCCAGCCCCCCAGAGTCTCTGATTCAGTTGGTCTAGGGTAGGGCCTGGGAGGCTTCCTCCATGGCTCAGCCATAAATGCAGAAGACGTGCGTTCAGTCCCTAGGCCAGGAAGATCTCCTGGAGGAGTGCATGGCAATTCACTCCAGGATTTTTGCCTGGAGAATCCCCATGGACAGAGGAGCCTGATCAACTACAGTCTGTAGGGTCCCAAAGAGGTGAACATAACTGGAGCAACTGAGTACACACAGGGCCTGAGCACTGGTTTATTTTTAAAACCAGATGATTCCACGTCTAAGATGCAGCCCAGGATGAGAGCACCTTGTCCCACGCAGCTCACCCATAAATCAGGTGAGAACACTGAGGCCCAGGGCAGCCATCGTTTTGCTCACTCACAGCAGCGTGTACACAGATGGCGTAAGGTTGGAGCCCAGCCTCCTGGCTTCTGGTCCCCTTAATCCCCTCCTCCTCTGAGAAGACCAGTGTCTAACCCAAGGCAGCCAGACCCCAAGCCACAGCATCAGGGTCTGGACTAAAGCACCTCCAAGGGGCTTCACCCTGAGCAGCAGAATTCAAGAAGGCAGCTGCCATCTTAGCGCCTGATCTTTGCAACATGCACAGATTCATATTTTCACTCAAGTTTATTTTATGTATTCAGAGTAGTAAAAATCATGTGTTCAGTAAATTTTGATTGACTGGTGAAATAACAGTGAAAATAAATTTTGATTCAAATCTCTGAATGAAATGTTCATTGCAAAACACAGGCAGCGGGTATATGGCTGTTCAACTTTCTGTGTGTTTGAAAATGTTTATAGTCAAATGGTAGGAAGATGTAAATATATAGTTGAAGAAGTAGCTAAAGAAACAAAAAGAAGAAGTGGCTTATAGACTGTGTTCATGTCTCAGAGTATCTCCCTCCCCAGAACTCCCACCTGGTGACCCTAGTGTTCCTGCCTCAGATTGGGGAAGCCTTGCTGCCTTGTTCTTGACCCCACACCCTCCTCTGCCACCTCTGTTCTGACCACGTGGAGGGACTGAGGGACTTCCCAGGTTGCAGGTCAAATATGGGAGGTCATGGGTGTCCAGAAAGATTGGCTGCCTCTATAGGAGTCGTTACCTGTGATAATGATGGTTTTAGATAGAACAGGACTCCTGAAAGTCAGAAGCTTCCCAGGGGGCTCAGAGGTAAAAATCCCCCTGCCAATGCAGGAGATGCAGAAGATTGAGGTTTGATCCCTTGGTGGGGAAGATCCCTTGGAGGAAGTCATGACAACCCACTCCAGTATTCTCGCCTGGGAAATCCCACGGACAGAGGAGATTGGTGGGCTACAGTCCATGGGATTGTAAAAGAGTCAGACACAACTTAGTGACTCAACAACAACAACGTGAAAGTCAGATTCTGGTTGACTCTTGCATCTGGGCCTTTGATTCCCATTCTGCTTCTCTGGTTTTCTCTTTCTGTGTGAAATGAAGGGACTGAACCAGATGATCTTGACAGTCATGTTGTCTACTTGGGGCTTATCCAGGACACTTGGTATTTCCTTTTGTTTCTTTTTCAGTGCTTTCAGCAGAGCTAAAGGAAAAAAGAAATAAAGCTATATTAGGACCAGTTTTATATTACTGGTAGAGTCATGAAAACAGAAGAGTAAAGTTTTAGAAATAATCTTTCATATCAGTGATTTATTAATATAATTTTTATTTTTCTATATATCCTTGTGTTGAAAAATCAATGTGTATGTCAATTTATAATTGAATTCCTGTCAAAACATGCAGTGATGTGCTGTTCATATTTGAGTACTTATGTATGGATGTGAGGGAGAAGGCAATGGCACCCCACTCCAGTACTGTTGCCCAGAAAATCCCATGGACGGAGGAGCCTGGTAGGCTGCAGTCCATGGGGTCGCTAAGAGTCAGACACGACTGAGCGACTTCACTTTCACTTTCCACTTTCATGCATTGGAGAAGGAAATGGCAACCCACTCCAGTGTTCTTGCCTGGAGAATCCCATGGACGGAGAAGCCTGGTAGGCTGCAGTCCATGGGGTCACACAGAGTCGGACACGACTGAAGCGACTTAGCAGCAGCAGCAGCAGTATGGATGTGAGAGTTGGACCATAAAGAAGGCTAAACACTGAAGAACTGATGCTTTCAAGCTGTGGTGCTGGAGAAGACTCTTGAGAGTCCCTTGGACAGCAAGGAGATCAAACTAGTCAATCCTAAAGGAAAAAACCTTGAATATTCATTGGAAAGACTGATGCTGAAGTTGAACTCATTGGAAAAGAACCTGATGCTGGGAAAGATTGAAGGCAGGAGGAGAAGGGTTCAACAGAAGATGAGATGGTTGGATGGCATCATTGACTCAATGGACCTGATTTTGAGCAAACTCCGGGAGTTAGCGAAGGACAGGGAAGCCTGGTATGCTGCAGTCCATGGGGTCACAAACGGTCAGACACAACTGAGTGACTGAACATCAACAACAGCTGTTACAAATAAGGTTGGTTATTGTGCTCAGTCACCCAGTCATGTCCGACTGTTTGCAACCCCTTGGACTGAAGACCACCATGCTCCTCAATCCATGGGATTCTCCAGGCAAGAAGACTGGAGTGGATTGCCATGCCCTCCTCCAGGGGATCTTCCCAACCCAGGGATCAAACTGCTGCATCTCTTGCATTTCCTGCTTTGGCAGGTGGATTCTTTACCACTAGCACCACCTGGTAAGCCCAAGTTTGATTATTGTTCTGAGGTAAATTCACATCTTCTCAGTGCTTCTGGAAAGATGGGAACATGCTTTGAAATCATTCACATAGTGGCACACCCTCCTAAGTAGTGTTCTGGTAAATTCTTAATTTTCAAACAACTAGCCGTTGGGAGAGGAGGAAGAGAAGAAAGCACCAGTTTCCAGCATTTGTCAGTCTGTCAGTTTCCCTGGCCACTTGGCCAATTTCAGACTAAGTAGACGGCATCCCTGGACCACAGGGCTGATCTCCGTGTGCAGGCTCGGCTCTCCCTGGCTGTAGCAGCAGCTCTACGGTACCACTGTCTGTTTGCATTGCAAGGAAGTAGGTCAGATGAGCCTCCCTTAAACAGGAAGAATGCAGATCTGCTGAACATTAAGGTGCTGGTAGGCGATGTTGTGGTTAATGAAGGAAATTTATAAACCAGTATATAACGAAGTACAACAGCTGTCTCTTTAATGGGTAATTTTGCAGGAGAAGCACAGGGCATGCGATCGTTGAACAAAGCCCTCTTGGTCTTGGTTTCCTTCTCTCCCACTAGCAGGGCAGCCCGGCCTCCCTTGGTTCTCAGCCCTGTTACCCCATCCGTTCGTTATGCTTCAGAGACCCTTGCAGAGAGCGCTGCTCCACTGACATGCTGTCATCTCTCAGCACTGGTGACTGTGACGAGTGAAAAGGTCGTGCCTTCAAACATTAGCATTGCAAAGAGATGTGAAAATGATCAGTCTCTTTAAAGGGCTGAGAATACGTGGGTGAGACAGAACAAGGGCTCGTCAGACCATTTCTGACCATGAGCCAGAACTAAAATACCCATTTTGGTGGGGGCATTCCTCCGAAGGAGAAATATGAGTAAAAAGAGAAGCTTTTTTTTGCAGGGTAAGATGGACAAATCATACACCGGAGGGCCAGGGTTTAGTCGAAGGACTTCTCCCATGTAGAAAGCAATAAAGCTTTTCATTAGTAGGAAAAGGAAAGGGCACACAACAAGCAAGCCCTCTGAGCACAGCTGCGTTTTCTTGGAGACCACTAATGTGTTCCTGTAGTTGGCGCTTTCAAAAGGATAGGAAATTTCATCCCAGGCAGACTCCAGCCTTCTGAATGCATTTGCTCCCTGTGTAGCAGTCAGACAGAAACCCTTATTTGGCATCTGTCTTCGGGTTCCTGTGGCTGGGGGTGGGGTTCCTTTGGTTTTGACCAGAACACTTCTCTGCTGGGGGGGCCAGGCTCGGCGTGGCTTTGCAGAAGCTCGGTTACTGTACAGGAGTGAGACTCAACTTCACAGAGGTGCACGGGTGGGTCGCGCTTGCGTCACCGAGGACTCTGGAGTTTACATCCGAGATCCTCTGTCCTGAAGAACCTTCGCCTTTTCGCTCGGTTGGATGACAATGCCATTGGTCGAATTATTTAGTTCTCTGGAGACAACACAGAGGAATTCTGCCTGATCCTTATTCCCATAAGGCAATGGCACCCCACTCCAGTACTCTTGCCTGGAAAATCCCATGGGCAGAGGAGCCTGGTAGGCTGCAGTCCATGGGGTCGCTAAGAGTCAGACACTACTAAGAGACTTCACTTTCACTTTTCACTTTCATGCATTGGAGAAGGAACTGGCAACCCACTCCAGTGTTCTTGCCTGGAGAATCCCAGGGACGGGGGAGCCTGGTGGGCTGCTGTCTATGGGGTCGCACAGAGTCGGACACGACTGAAGGGACTTAGCAGTAGCAGCACTGAAATATAAAGTACTGAGAGTGGTAAAATACCCCAGACTTGAGAAGTGATCACACTCAATGTGTCTTCACAAGAAATCTGTATTTTTTCATACCCTGCCATGTGACATGTTTCTTTGCTTTTTTTTTTTTTTTTCTTATTTAGCAAATAGCATACACTGAGAAATCCTCTGTGTGGCCTTTAGCAGCCCACCACACTGAGAGGCATTAGTGTGGATTAATTTCCAAAACACAGCTCTGCCACTGAAGTCTCTCTACTCTGTGCTCAACAAAGGGGGCTGTAGGAACTGGTTCTCTACAGGAGGGGCCGGGGGGCCATATTCCAGTTGGTAAATTATTTGTGGGCTTCCCTGATGGCTCAGACAGGAAAGAGTCTGCCTGTGATGCAGGAGACCCAGGTTTGATCCCTGGGTCAGAAAGATTCTCTGGAGAAGGGAATAGCAACCCATTCCAATATACTTGCCTAGAGAATTCCAGGGACAGAGGAGACTGGTGGGGCTATAGTCCATGGGGTTGCAAAGAGCTGGACTTGACTGAGCAACTAACACTTTCACTTTTCATACTATTAATAGAAGAAATATTTCTCATTATTTAGGACGCTGTACAATGCAATGGCCTCAGACATCTAGTCCTCACTATCAACATTTTCTCTTCTTCTTTTTTGAATCCAGGCAGCCAATAAAACAGTAAACCAAACCCTGATGTGTAACCTCTACAGACATGGATATGAGCTGACTCATTAACTTCTAAGTCCCACAGTGCCCCTGTAAGTCTGTTCCACATTAACCCATCGTCTGCCTGAGATCACAGACAAGCCCGCCCAGGACTCCAAATGCCTACAGCCCTGGGCATTTCTGTTGGTCCCTACCCTCCACTGCATTTAAGATGCAGAAGCCCCAGCCAGCATTCCACATCTCCCCACCTGTACACCTTAGCCCATCCCCTCACCCCCAGACATGCCCACATCTCAGCATCAGTCAGGATGAGGCCCACAATCATCACTGCAGCCCCCACAGGGGGAAAGCAGCAGAGCCAGTCCCTGCTTTAAACTCACCCAGCAGTTCCACTCTTGGGTATAGATCTGAGAAAAACAAAAGCACTAATTCAAAAAGATACATGCACCCAACATTCGTAGCAGTGCTATTCACAACAGGGTATGGAAGCAACCTAGATGTCCACCAACAGATGTGTAAATAAAGAAGACGTGGCACATATATATACGGTGGAATCCTACTGAGCCATAAAAATAATGAAAATTTGCCATTTGCAGCAATATGGATGGACTTGGATGGCATTCTGCTAAGTGAAATAAGTCAGACAGAGAAAAACAAATACTCGATGATATCACTTCTATGTGAATCTGAAAAATGCAACAAACTAGTGAACAAAACAAAAGAGAAACAGACTCACAGATACAGAGAACAAACTAGTGGGGAGAGGAAAGGGAGAGGAGCAAGACAGGGGTAGGGGGTTAATAAGAGTTATTATGGGATTATATGAAATCATGTGTGTGAATCTTTTGAAAACTGTAAAGTGCTACAAAATTTAAAGAATCTTTCACTCAATAAAATGTCTTGCCCCTCCCCTTTGAGCCTAGAAAGCGAAGGCAATACTAAAATTATATACTTGAAGCAAGTGAATTTTGAGGTATGTTTATTGTACCTCAATATATTGGTTAATAAAATTAAAAATTATCTTTTAAAGGTGAAAGGGAAGGAGGGATCAGAACCAAAGTTTGGGGATGGTGGAGCAGTTCTGCTGCTTCTCAGACGCTCAGGAAGAGGAATCTCACCATGGTTGTGGGCAACTTTCTTTAAAATCTGGGCCTCATGGTGCTTCTTTTGCTCCATTCCCAGCTTGCCCACTCCACATTGTGTTATCTCTGCCATATGCCTTCTGACTATAGAGAAACTCCACAGTGTGGGGTAGTCCGTGGGGTCCAGGCTACAAAACTGGGAGATCTTTGCCTTGTTGTGTGTCTCAAACCACTCTAGCTGGCTACAGGGAGGACATGCCCTGGCATGTGCCAGTCTCAGGGGAAGGCACAGCGTTTCTATGGTCAAGTGCCCAGGGAGAGGTGCTGGAGGTCCCTGAGGTGGGTGGCAAAGAATATAGCATGAACATGACCTTACGAATGAGGGAGAGCCCTTACTCCTGTGATTGGGAAAATTAGGTAAAAAGTAGATAAAAAATATATAAATTTGTTTTAGTTCTTTTTCAAATCTTCCTGTTTGTTTTTCATATCTTCTTGTTCCTTTCTCATGTTTTGAAAATATCTTTAAACATTTTGTGCATTATTATTTCAAGGCCTGTATCTCGTAATTCTAGCATCTGAAGCCCTTGGGGGCCTGATTCTCCATGAGGGTAGATTGTTTTCTCACGTGTTTTACTACTTTTGTTTTGTGAGCTCATGTTAGCAGAGATTCATCTGGAGAATCCCAAAGGGCCTGGGTGGAGGGTACCTCCTTCTAGAGTGTGTTTGTGTTTGCTTTTGCTGGATTCCTCAGGTCCATTTCCACACTAATTGTTCAGTGCCTAAGTCATGTCTGACTCTGGCACCCCATGGACTGCAGCACGCCAAGATTCCCTGTCTTCACTATCTCCTGGAGTTTGCACAAACTCATGTCCTTTGAGTCAGTGATGCTATCAACATCTCATCCTCTACTTCCCTCTTCTCATTTTGCCTTCAATCTTCCCACAATTGAAGGTTTTTCCAGTGAATCTGCTCTTCCAACTAGGTGGCCAAATTATTGGAGCTTCAGCTTCAGCATCAATCCTTCCAATGAATATTCTGGGTTGAGCTTCTTTAGGGTTGGCTGGTTTAATCTCCTTGCTATCCAAGGGACTCTCAGGAGTCTTCTCCAATACACTAGTTCAGTCTCTCAGTGTCCGTTTCTTTGTGACCCCAAGGACTGCAGCACACCAGGCCTCCCTGTCCATCACCAACTCCCGAAGCTTGCTCAAACTTATGTCCATTGAGCAGGTGATGCCATCCAACCATCTCATCCTCTGTCGTCCCCTTCACCTCCCGCCTCCAATCTTTCCAGCATCAGGATCTTTTCCAATGAGTCAGTTCTTCCCATCAGGTGGCCAAACTATTGGAGCTTCAGCTTCAGCATCAGTCCTTTCAATGAATATTCAGGAATGATTTCCATTAAGATCGACTGGTTTGATCTCCTTGCAGTTCAAAGGATTCTCACGAGTCTTCACCAACACCACAGTTCAAAAGCATCATTTCCTTGGTGCTCAGCTTTCTTTATGGTCCAATTCTCATATCCATACATAACTACTAGAAAAACCATAGCTTTGATTAGGGACTATGTTGGCAAAGTAATGTCTCTAATTTTTAATATGCTGTCTAGTTTAGTCATAGCTTTTCTTCCAAGGAGCAAGCGTCTTTTAATTTCATGGCTACAGTCACCATCTGCAGTAATTTTGGTGCCCAAGAAAGTGAAATCTGTCACTGTTTTCATTGTTTCCCCATCTATTTACCATGAAGTAATCGAACCAGATGCCATGATCTTAGTTTTTTGAATGTTGAGTTTTAAGCCAGCTTTTTCACTCTCCTCTTTCACTTTCATCAAGAGGAATTTTGAGATGGAGGGAGGGAACTTGACAAGTTTCACAAATAAAGTTTCCCATTCTCTCAATACATTGAGATGAGATTCCCTGCTATAAACTTTGGGAAAAGTCTGGTTTTGAGGTCTGCAGAACTGTGGGTTAGGGATGCCAAGAGGTGACTTCAAGGATTGGTTAGTCAATCGGTTAACTAACAAGGTTTCAGAAATTCCCATAGTTGACAAGGATAGTTGGAAATGTAGGTGATTATGGAAGGAGGAGTACAATTCTCAATGGAAGCCCTTTTTCCTGTCTAATAAGCAAGTCATATCATTTTCTTGTGTGTTTTAGGGAACGTAAGTTTACTTTCCACAGGGATTGGAAGAGAATAAGACCTGCACACCCCGCCCCCCTCCAAATAGGAAACCACACAGCAATTTCTGCTTGGGGCTCATTGAGTCCAGTTTCATTTTTCTGCCACCCTTCCAACTCTTTTATTAATGATTCTTGCTCAGCCAATACATTTAAAAGAAACATCTCAAATGCAATTGAGCCATGTGTTATGGTGGGGAAACCGTGAACCCTTGCTTTGCCGAATAATTGTGTCATTTTTGGATTTTCAGTTCCTGCGATGATTACATCCTACCCAAACACCACCCTGGCCACTCAGGGTCAAAAGAAGGAAATGAGCTGCACGGCCCATGGTGAGAAGCCCATCATAGTCCGCTGGGAGAAAGAGGACCGGATCATTAACCCCGAAATGGCCCGTTATCTTGTGTCTACCAAGGAGGTGGGGGAGGAGGTGATTTCTACTCTGCAGGTAAGAGCATGGCAAACAGGACAGATGAGCACCTACCTTCACAGGCAGAATAATCCTGTCCTTTCACATAAGTGACTGCATGTCGGGGAAAGCCACAGATCATCATCAACAGTTACAACGGGGCTCCCTTGGTGTTCCAGTAGCTGAGACTTCGCCTTGCAATGCAGGGGGTGCTGGTTCAATCCCTGGTCAGAGACCTAAGATCCCCTGTGCCTCACAGCCAAGAAACCAAACAACTTTTTAATAAAAAGAACAAAACAAAAAACAAATTCAATAAAGGCTTTAAAAATGGTCCATGTAAAAAAAGAATCTTAAAAAAAAGAAACATTTATGAAACACTATCTCTCTACTTTTATATATAAAGGGATTCCAGAGTAGCCTGCAAAAATAGTACTTTATCCTACATGTGGTTAAGAGTGAAATTATTGCCAACATGGCAGGGAAAAAAACTGTAATAATAATAATAATAATAATAATAATAAGAGAGAGAAATGGCATATTTTTTAATTTATTTTTTTATTGAAGGATAATTGCTTTACAGAATTTTGTTGTTATCTGTCAAACCTCAGCATGAATCAGCCATAGGTATACATATACCCCCTCCCTTTTGAACCTCCCTCCTGTCTCCTGCCCCATCCCACCCCTCTAGGTTGATACAGAGCCCCTGTTTGAGTTTCCTGAGCCATAAAGCAAATTCCCATTGGCGATCTATTTTACATATGGTAATGTAAGTTCCCGTGTTACTCTTTCCATACATCTCACCCTCTCCTCCCTTCCCCCCATGTCCATAAGTCTACTCTCTATGCCTGGAGAAACAGCATCTTTTAATGACAGGTAATTCTGGAGAAATGACAGCCTACACTGTGCACTTTTTTTTAACTTCCTGAAAAAAAAGTCAGAAGGATTCTGCCACAAAAATATTATAAGGAAAATATTTTGCTTCTTGGGGGAAAACCCAGAGTAAAAAAGTATTGTAGTCTCTTAGAATTTTTAGCACTGCTGGTAGTTAGCTGAGTAATTCTTTTAATATGGGGGAGAAAGGATGCTGTAAAACACACATGAGGAAAAAAAAAGCCCCGTGTTTGAAACGTGCATATCGATTCACTCTCAGGTCCAATCTTGGAGTCCTGGGAGACCAAACCTTTATTGCAATGTTTATAGACCTGTTTTGTCTAGGCAGGATTGCTCTGGCTGTTTTAAAAATCCACTATGAGATTTAACCAAAACTCCTCCCAATGACACTGTTTAAATATTTACAAATATAGTCCATGATGGTCTGATGGACACTCTGCCAGTGATGTAGAGAAACTTCATCAGGATGGGCTCTACTGGCTTGTGAGAAATGTTTTGGAAATTGCTTGCTAAGGCTCATCATTGTCTTTTAGAGACAAACATATATATCAATAATGTAAAGAAGACATTTAATAAAACATTTCTCTCGACTTAAAAACAAAATCCACTATGAGATTTTTTTTTTTAAGTGGGAGTATGTGGAATATATGTCAACCTGAATGTGACATCCTATATCAATTTCACATCCAATTTAATGAGCTGGCAGCTGACATGGATTATGTACACTGAATCTGTCCATCGGCACATTTATAATTGTGCTGAAATAATTTGTTCTTAGCTTTTTGTGTCCCTGTGTGTGAGTGTGTTTATGTGTGTGCTTGGGGCTGGGAGGAGAGTGAGAGTGGAGAGATTTTTGTAACCAAGAGCCCTTTGAGTTGTTCTCGCTCTGCATTCCTCTGGGTAAGATGGATTTCTCTCTGCTTTACACATAGATTTTGCCAACGGTAAGAGAAGATTCTGGCTTCTTCTCCTGTCACGCTATCAATTCTTATGGGGAGGACCGTGGAATAATTCAGCTCACGGTGCAAGGTAGGACGGACAGAACCTAGGGGGAGAAACTCGGCGGTGTCAGGACAGTAAGTGTGTGCCCAGGCTCAGGTGTCCAAGTGGCCTCAGCTTTGACACATCACACTTCCAAGTCCTAAGAAGATGTTGAATCTTAACAAAGTTGGTGCTAAAGCTTCATTTTACAGATCTCACGATTATACCAAGGTGCAGCCCCCAAACAGAGGGAGCAAAGTCCATAAAGGAACTGAGTCAGCTGACTGGGCAGCCTGACATTGTGCCTTTCTTGTTCAAATTTAGGAATCCTTACTAGATGTTCTGCCCGTGGAGGAGGGAAATGGCAACTCACTCCAGTATTCTTGCCTGGGAAATCCAATGGACAGAGGAGCCTGGTGGGCTACAGTCCATGGGGTCGCAAAGAGTCAGACATGACTTAGTGGCTAAACAACAACTAGATGATCTGAATGAAAGTTTCATATTCGGGGCCAAAATAGTTTCTGATTAATAGATCCAGAGCCAGACCAGAAGAGTGACATGTAAATCCTCAGGTTTGGTCCAGCTTTATAAGTGCTATGAAAATTGGAAAATTTGGAAAAATAAAATTGTTCCATCCTAAAATGTGCTTAGGAAAAAAATATTTCCAGGTTAAAAAAAAAAAAAAATAAGTCTGCTGTGTTGAATGCTGACAACGTTTTTGTGAGTCACTCGGGATTTTCACTAGCATCTTATGCCTGAATGACGTTCAAACTAACCCAGGTTTTCTGTTGACCACACAGAGCCCCCAGATCCTCCTGAAATTGAGATCAAGGATGTGAAGGCACGTACCATCACCCTCAGGTGGACCATGGGCTTTGACGGGAACAGCCCCATCACGGGCTATGACATTGAATGCAAAAATAAATCAGGTAAGTCCTTCATTTCCTCCAGCTGTACTTCCACTTCCAAAAGCTGTTTTATTGGTTGCCTTTTAATGTAAGCACAACCTGGACTGCGGGAAACTCAGAGGGAGCTCTTTTGGCCAGTCTATCTCTTTCCTTGCGTGAAGCACACCACCATTTCCTTTAGTGGGAGTGATTTTGTGTTGCGATCTCTTTGGTGGGTCAGCCCTGCCTCTTTTCTCCTTAAACCAGAAGGACCTCAATCCTGCTCCCTCCCCGTGGATCACTTTGGCACTGTCCCTACCAAAGGGTGCACAGGCAGCTGCCAACCCAACCCGGCCACTGCATTATTTTTCCCACCTTCCCATCTTCCCCCTGCTTCCCTAGTGTCCACATCCCTGAGCACTGGCTGCGTTCAGTGTCCGTGGGCTGAGCTGAGCCACGGTGGTTTGTGCAGAGGGCCACATATTGCTGAGATAGCACTGATCCTGCAGTGACCTCCTGGATGTGCAGGGACAGGCTGGTGGCACAGATGCAGCCAGGCACGCCTGTGCTTCGCTGGGCAAGTGGCCAACTCACCAAGAGCCCAGAAGTAAAACAGACCAGCTGTCAGGACCACATCAGGCACGCCGGTTGATCATCCTAAAGTGACAATGACAAGGCCACTTTGAACATTAGGACCCATCAGGCCAAGGGGAGGGTACCACCACTGTGGCTCCAGGTCTGGACTTGGACACAAAAGATGAGGAATTAGAGCAGCATCAGCTCGTGAGGGTTTGATGGTCTCACAGTCCAGGAAAGTGGCCTCGTTTCTCACTTCCTAGGCACCGTGCATCACTTCACAGCACACTGCGATGATGCATTTATCTCGTGAGCTGAAGCTGGAGCAAAAAATTAAGCTGGTGGCATGTAGAAAGGCAGGTCAGGCAGGCAGAAATGTTTCTGTAGGAACAGGCAAGGGGCAGGGTGGGGCAAAGTGTGAGACTGGATGAGGAAGTGAGTCCAGAAAAGGGTTAAGGTGGGGGTTATGGAAAGGAATTACAGAGGATGAAAGCAGCTTGCATCAAACCAAGAACAGAGGTCATAGCAATAGTGCTTGAGGATGGCTAGAAGTCCTGGGTTAGAGATGCATAAGAAAAGATGTCAGAAGAGGCATGGTGACCAGCTTGGTTCCCTGAGCCACAGACCTGGAAGTGAGGTGATGCTTCCATGGACCCTGAGAAAGCCTCCTGAGAGGAGCATGGTGGCTGTGGTCACACAGTCCCCTGGAAACCAGATCCCATGCAGGGGATGGAGGTAGAGGACGGCCAGTGAGCAAGCTGAGGGCAGTGCTGAACCAGCAGGGATCTTTCAGAAATCAGGACCAACGGGCTTGCCCAGGGCCAACGGCAGAGAGGAGGCCCTGCCTTCATTCTAAAGAAATAAGGGCAGGATGGAACCAAAGACTGAGAAGTTCTGAGATCTGGGTCTTGAAGTCTCTTAGGTGAGGCAGGCATGTTCTTACAGAGAACAACCTGGAAACTGAGGGCAAGAATGAAAACTCGGCAGGAACACAGACACACACAGTGGGGATACTCTGCA
This sequence comes from Bubalus kerabau, assembly GCF_029407905.1. Taxonomy (NCBI): domain Eukaryota; kingdom Metazoa; phylum Chordata; class Mammalia; order Artiodactyla; family Bovidae; genus Bubalus; species Bubalus kerabau. Next base: position 186,610,471 of record NC_073625.1, on the reverse strand, counting down.
GAGTCTACAGAGAGAGGGACAGACCCCCACCCCCGCAAGCCTCGCAGGTCGGCACTAATAGAAGGACTGCAGGTCTGGGAGCTAGTGCCCACAGAGCCAGTCAGGGGAGTAGCTACGTGCCTCCCTGTCTTCAGGGGATCAGTCATTTCCAGGTGCTTATGATGATCCAATGGTTCCTCAAGGGAGTTTGGGTTCATCGTGTCTCTGGCCATGTCTCTTACCAGCTATAACCACCCCCGCCACCATCCTCCTCTGTGAAATGGGCAACCACAGCATCACCTGTGACAAGGGTCCCTCAAAGGCTGCCCTCCCATCCCTGGACCACACAGTTACTATGGTTACTCCCACCTGCTGGTCAGACCCCATTCCTCATTTGAGCTCCACAGGGATATATCCCAGGTCCACATTCAAGCCCATGCCTCCCTCTCATGCGCTGCTGCAGTCTCTCTCCTTTCTTTGCCTGGCAGATGTGTGAACTCATATTTAACTGTGTGCCTGTGTGTCTTTTTTAATTTATCAATATTTTCTTTTATTGAATCTGGGTTTTGACTCAAGTTAGAAACATCATTCTCTGCACTGTGGTCATAAAATAAATCAGCCTATTTTCTTCTATCATTTTGTGTTTCTTTGCCTCCCTTTTCTAAATTGAGGTCTCCAATCCGTTTGGAGTCTACTCTTGTGTACACTGGGAGAGATGGATCTGATTTTATCTTCTCCAAAAATGGGTTTTATGTTGCCCCAACATCATTTATTAAAAATCCACCTTTGTCCAGTGATTTCAGATGCCGCCTTTATCACATACTAAGCTTTTGTATGTTGTTGTTCAGTCACATAGTCTTGTCCCATGGACTGCAGCATGCCAGTCTACCCTGTCTTTCACCATCTTCTCAGAGTTTGTTCAAACTCAAGTCCATTGAGTCGGTGATGCCATCCAACCATCTCATCCTCTGCTGTCCCCCTTCCATATGTAATTGAGTCTATTTCTGGACTTTCCTATTCCCTGGGTTTACCTATGTACTAATGCAGCAGTACCAGACTGTTTTAATCATAGAGGCTTTATGTCTTAACATTTGGTAAGGCTAGTCTATCCTTGCAACTTTCCCTCCCAGTGTTTTCTTAGCTTTCCATATATAATTTCAGGATCAACTCATTTAGCTCCATAAACACATGTTTTTGTTATTGTTAATGGTATCCCATTAAGTTTATTAATTAGAGCTTATGACATTTTTATGATGATGCTGTGGATTGAATTCCCACCCCTAAACTCTTTGATCAAATGACCTCCCTTGCATGGTTTGAAAACAGATGACACTCCTTAGTTTTCCATTTGCCAAAAAAAAATAAAATATCCCAAGTTCCTTTGCGTGTCCCTCCTTGGATCATCACCTGGCCCTTCAGCTCCACTCACCCCGTGGCAGTGCCCCTGGGGTCATCTGTCTGGGCACAGGCACAAAGGAGCCATCACCTCCCTCGTTTGGAGCCTTTGACTTTCTTCACGTAGCCTGCATCATGCTGGTTTCTATGGCTGTCACATACTGGGTTCCTAGTAGCCACTGCTTTACTCCAGGTGGACACCAAGATCCACCTTCCATCCCCTTACAGCATCTTGCCCCATGTGCGAGGCCAGCCCATTGGCTTATTGTGTCTACTCCAGCCTGCCATGTTCCCCACATCCCTTCTTGGGTGCCTTCTCCCCAAGGCCTCACAAATCGCTGCCTGGTCTTAGTGCCTTAGTACCCCCCCCCACCTCCGCTGCCTTTCACACAAGGGCTCTCCTCCAAGGAGAAGACAGAGCAGAAGTGGCTTCCCCAGGTGCCGATCTTCCCTTCTCTCACTCAGCACCATAGATCTCATCCTTCTCCGAGCCACTTCATTTTCTACCTTTGCGTAATTTTGCCTCTCAGACTTTGGGTCACCCTCACATATTCAAGCCTCTAACAACTCTTCTCCAAATGAAGTTCACTGCCTTACATTTGTCCTTGATGATCTGCTGTCCTCCTGACTCAGGCCATATCCCCTTCAAGCTGGGCTCGTCAACAAGCATCCTGTTCAACCACACTGCTCCTGGGGGCTCTCCCCAGTCTTCACTCATGTGATAACTGGACTTTTAGAGGCAGAGACTCGACTCTGAACCTCTGCATCCTCTTTACCCATGATCTCTCTGGATCATGTCATAGAATCCTACCTCCTTTCTCAACAGATGCTTCTCACTTATTTTTCCTAAACCAAGGGACAAATCTGACCCTGCACAGCTCTCACAGCTCTCACCTTTTGCTCCTACCAACTAGAGGACTTACAACAACTCTTAGCAAAGTTCCACCCCTTAGTCTTCCTCTAAGCACGTGAGACTTCCATCAGATTCCTAGAAAATTGAAATCGAGTCTCATTGGATATCCATCAGAGACCTTGTGAAGGTCCCATGCTGCAGGAAGCCGGCCTAGAACTTGGGGATAGCACTAGTGGGGTCAAATCCCAGCCTCACTTCTCAGCACCTCAACAACACGGTCTGAGTTTCTTGACCTTCACAATGAAAATAAAAATCCCCGCTTCATGAGGATTTTGTCAGCATCCAGTTGAAAATACATTCTGTCCAGACTCTAGCTGTGCAGCAGGATGACCCAGAGAGTTGTTGTCTAGTCACTCACTGCTGTCGAACTCTTCCTGATCCCATGGGCTGCAGCACACCAGGCCTCCTTCCCTCACCATCTCCTGGGGTTTGCCCAAGTTCATGTTCATTGCATCAGTGATGCCATCCAGCCATTTCAAACTCTGATGCCCTCTTCTACTTCTGCCCTCAATTTTTTCCAGCATCAGGGTCTTTTCCAATGAGTTGGCTGTTCACATGATGTAACCAAACTATTGGAGCTTCAGCTTCAGCATCAGTCCTTCCAATGAGTATCCAGGGTTGATTTCCTTTAAGATTGACTGGTTGGATCTCCTTGCAGTTCAAGGGACTCTCAAGAGTCTTCTCCAGCACCACAGTTTGGCATCAATTCCATGGCCCTCTGCCTTCTTTTACCATCCAGTTCTCACAACCGTGCATGACCACTGGAAAGACCATAGCCTTGATACACAGACCTTTGTTGGCAAGGTGATAGCTTTGCTTTTCAACACACTGTCTAGATTTGTTATAGCTTTCATGCCAAGAAGCAACTACTAACCCTTTAAGCAATTAAATGCCTGATGCTAAGTCATGGATGGACCCTCATGTGGTAGGTTCTATATGGATGCCAGTTTTAATGTCAGATGGTTCATTACCCAGTTTCACCACTTATTAGCTCTGTTAACCAGACCGGGTTGGCTACCCTCTCTGAGGATTGTTTTTTTTCCCAGGTAGGAATCAGATCAGATCGAATAGCACCATGAATCTCAGAGATGCCCTTGTGGCTCTCATATGCTACAACCGCCCAGAGAGAGAGAGGCATTTTTTTAAAGCACAGATTTGTTTAAAGTACCACCCCCAGAGATTCTGACTGCATGGGTGTGAAAGTGCAGTTGTCAGGAAGCTTTGAGTTGTTTCCAATGTGCCCACAAATATGGGGACTGCAGAAGTCACCCTTGTAAAATGCCTAGCAGGGCACCCAGCGAGCAGATGCTGCTCTGAAACCTGAGTTCACCTTTCTTCTGGCTTTTCTTCACCCACCACCTTGACTTCTGCTCAAACCCAGCGTCTGCTTTTCTCCCCAAAGCTGAGCCCTGTGGTCCACACCATGGAGATTCCCCTTCCCTCTGAGTTCAGGGTTGTTGGGTTGTTGTCGTTCAGTTGCTAAGTTGTGTCTGACTCTTTGTGACCCCAAGAACTGCAGCATGGCAGGCTTTCCTGTCCTTCACCATCTCCCAGTTTGCTCAGACTCATGTCCATTGAGTCGGTGATGCCATCCAACCATCTCATCCTCTGCCACCCCCTTCTTCTCCTGCCCAGTGGCAGACCCAGAGAGCAATGCAGAAGGATCCCACAGAGACTGTTCTCTGTGTACAGCTTCCATCAGGGGCCCTATTCTTAGGTTTCAGTCCTGTCCACACCCCAGAAATACAGTTCCTCCCCTTTGGCCCCCTTGGACCAGTGGGCAGCAACTCCCCACTCTTACAGGTGCTGGGCCCTATTCTTAGGTTTCAGTCCTGTCCACACCCCAGAAATACAGTTCCTCCCCTTTGGCCCCCTTGGACCAGTGGGCAGCAACTCCCCACTCTTACAGGTGCTGGGAACCTCAGCATCTCCTACAGGTCCCTTTAGCCAAGCCCACATCTCAATAAACAGACACCTTACAAACCATCTTTGTATGACTTACACAATCTCCTAGATGCTACTTGGGAGTCTAGAAACCACCCTCTGCTTTCTCCGTTGGGCAAGACCTGTAATCAATCCTCACAAGCATTTCATTGTTCAACCTGCTCTTCCTGCTCATGTCCTTACCCCAAATCTCCCATCCATACTTGCGTCCTCCAGCTCCATCTCTAGGCATGCCTTTCTGCTCGTGACATATTCCTCCTAAGAAGTATCTTTATTTTGTCTATCACATGTTCTTGCTAGTTTTATTTGTATTTCAATTTGCAGTTCCATCCCTAAGTGTCAGGATTTCCCTGGGGTCTGTTTTTAATGCTCAGTGTGGTATTCTCAAGCACACTTTGTTTATAACCCACGACCAGTCCTTGTGCACTTTGGCATCTGAGATCAGAAGTGGCATTTTTGGCCCCTTTCTCAGCTCTTCTCCTGGGTAGCCACACCCTGTTTGTGTTCTTCTTTTAATGTCATATCATTTGCTAGAGTGTGTTTGGGAATTTCACTAGACTTTCCTCTTCTTCATTCAGTTACTTTAAAATCCTTCAGGATAACGCATGTCTTTCTCTTTCTCATCCTCTTGATCTTTACCTGAAAAGCCCACCCTGTAGTGTTTTGAACCATAGTCTAAGAGTTATGATCACTGACATCATCTTTTTATTTCAAAGTCTAATCATTGCAAGAAAGAAGTTAAAAATACAGCCCCTTCTCCAAGGACCATGAACTTCCTGCCTGAGACCCCCACCTTGGTGACTCCCCAGGGGCTATTCCCATGACTTCCCTGGCAGGAGAAGGAGACGGGCAGTCACTATATCCCTGCAAGCTCTCAGCCATCTCCTAGACACACCTCAGGGAGTATGGCACATTTCCATGGCTATGTCAGTTCCAGAAGGCTCCATAATGGCCTGGGAAGAGCCATCAAACCCTACAGGTGTCAGCTTCCTCCTGGGGCTGGTTAGCAACTGCCTCTGCATCATGCAGTGCCTAGAGTTCCTCCCTGTCATCCTAATTATCTTCTCCAGAAGGCCTGACTTTCTTTTTGTGGGACAAGGCTCCTACTTATACATCAATTCTGTTGGCATGAACTTCCTTCCCATCACTTGTCCTCTATTGAATCCCATTCTTCTGTTCTTCTATCATTTGTTATTGTGCAGCGTCTTCTCTTTTTAAATTAATTTTCATTGGAGTATAGTTGCTTTACAATGTCGTGTTAGTTTCTGCTATACAGCAAAGTGAATCAGCTATATGTGTACGTATTGTTGTTCAGTCGCCAAGCCATGTCTGACTCTTCACAACCCCATGGACTGCAGCACACCAGGCTTCCCTATTCCTCACATTCTCCCAGAGTTTACTCAAGTTCATGTCCATTGACTCGGTGGTGCCATCCAACCATCTTATCCTCAGTCACCCTCTTCTTCTGCATTCAATCTTTCCCATCTTCGGGGTCTTTTCCAATGAGCCAGCTCTTCTCATCAGAGTATTGGAGCTTCAGCTTCAGCATCAGTTCTTCCAAAGAGTATTGAGGGTCGATTTCCTTTGGATTGACTGGTTTGATCTCCTTGCAGTCCAAGGGACTCTCAAGAGTCTTCTCCAGCACCACAGTTTGAAAGTATTGATTCTTCAGCGTTCTGCCTTCCTTACTGTCCAGCTCTCACACCCGTACATGTCTACTGGGAGCCTTGACTATGTGGACCTCTGTTGGCAAAGTGATTGCTTTTTAACACACTGTCTAGGTTTGTCATTGGATTTCTTTCCATACAGGTCACCATAGAGCATTGAGTAGAGTTCCCTGTGCTATACAGTAGGTTCTCGTTAGTTATTTATTTTATACAAGGCATCAATAGTGTGTCTTCTCTTTCTCTGTCATGCCCTTCTCCCTTCAATCATTTGGACTCAAAAGGTACTGCTGCTTTCAGGAAATACCAGTAGCTAGTTTCTATATACTCCATTCCCTGTAAGAGCCCTCAGAGGAAGACCTGAAGCCACATATTCCTCCTACAAGTCCAGGAAATCTCTTGCACTTGCAATGATCTTTGGTCAGAGCAGCCCTTGGAACTTCCGTGGCCATCATTCATGTGGAAAAGGGCATGGGGTCATTCCCAGGACCCAGAGGTCTATTTGCCATGTATTTCTTCATCTAGGAAATATGCATTTATTATTTGCCAGGCTCTGTGCGAGCACAGGGCCTACAGCATTAAACATGGCCAGCATGGTCCGTGCCCTCACGGGGCTTAGAATTCAGCAGGAAACTCAGACTCTAGGTGCAATTCTTATAAGTCTGATGAGCTCAGCAGAGCAAATGCAAAAGGATCCTGGGATGGGCAGGGTGGCGTGAGAGTATGCATGCATTCTCTCTGCCACCATCTCAAGGGGATCTTGGTACTTCCACAACCACAATCATCTGTTGACCCCTCCCAGTCCCAATCAGCACCTGCTCAAACTGTTTCTGAAATAAGAACTGTTCATCGATGTGCTCATCATTGGTTGAAGCCCAAAAGCCAGCAGGTGCACACCATCATGCATTCAATGACAACTCTTTGTAGAAGGCATGTCCTGTCCTTAAAATTAGCTGTGGTTGAAAATAATTCCTACAGTAAAGGGTTGGAGACAACAATGATTTCAAAACTTAGAACTGAGAAGTACACTTAATGACCAGTGCTTATGAGGGAGACTGAGATTAGTTTTTATGTATTTCATTTTTACCACCCTCCTTTTTGGAGAAGAGGTCTGATACGGCTAAAGGCTTTGCTGGTTTTCAAATACCTTTGAGAACTAGGGATTTTTTTTCTTTTGGGTGGAGGGCTGCTCAAACCATACTTTTTTTTTTTTTTTTAATCATCTTGTACCATGAGTGTTGTGGAAGTAGCTGTTTTTCACTTTATTGCCATAAGCTTCCCCCGCTTCTATTCTCTGTGATTTCTGCCAAGGAGTCTGTTGTGTTGCCTCGGACAAAACTCCCTGAAACAAGCTGCCTGCAGCCCTGTACCCCACAATGTGGGTGTTGAATGTTTAGTTTTGCATCCCCTCTGATGGCTAGCCCACCAGAATAGTGGCAGCATTGCATTGAGAATTCACTTTGAGTTGTAACTTTTTTTCTTTCCTTCTTTCTTTTTTAAAAAAAATTCCTACTTGTGAACTTTCAACAGCAGAGGGAAAAAACTCATGTCTCTATCTCTTCTTTTTTGAAAAACAAAACCCAAAAGACTCCTGGGATTCTGCTCAGAGAACCAAAGACGTTTCCCCTCAGCTGAACTCGGCCACCATCATTGACATCCACCCTTCCTCCACCTACAGCATCCGCATGTACGCCAAGAACCGGATTGGCAAGAGTGAGCCTAGCAACGAGCTGTCCATCACCGCGGATGAGGCAGGTATGTCTATGGGCAGGGGGCCTCAGGGAGTAGGCTGACGGGGCTCAGATGGTTAATGCAAAGTCACAGCCATGATGAATGCTCTCTGTAGCTCCACACCCATCAAAAACACAGACAGCACTCTCTGCCTACTTTGAAGGCACTGTTCTTCAAACAGGACTCAGGTCAAGGTTCTCACACCCAAGACTTAAAAGAAGACATGAGCTAATGATCTGGTGACATTTAAAGAACCATGCTGTTCTTACAGCCCTTTTGTCTGGATGCGTGGAATCCAGGTTGACAGGAGAGCTGAGAGCCTGTCTTGCCCAAGTCCCTGTGCAGTCAGGGGAGGAAGGATCACTTAACTAGAAAACAGCTAGAATATTCTCTGTTTGGGGACTGGGAGGAAGGCGGTACAGATAATTTTATTGACTGGAAACAACAATATTTCCATCATCAATGGTACTGCTGATTTTTCCTATGACAAAGTATTTCATGTTATGTTGAAAATGTCGAAGACTGAGATAGGCATTTTGAAGACAAAACAGCGCACACGATTCTACCACCTAGAGTTATTGATGGATACATGGATATCACACACTAAATTATTCATCACACATGCATGCGTGTACACTCACCCACACAGACACAGACACACAGCCTTTGATACAGAAGTTTGCTCGTGGTCACCTGTGGTGGCAATAATCTGGTTGCAGAGGACTTAGGCAATTGGGCAGTGGACACCACCTGCCAGCCTGCCTCCTACAGAAGAGAAGGAAGCGAGCTGCCTAGGGCTTCTCTGCAGAAGGAAAGGGAAAGAACCACAGCCTGGCTCATCTTGGGGGGGTGGTGAATCCAGGCCCAAACCTAGATTTTCTTTTCCTGCCCACGCTCAAAACTGATCAGCCACCCCCAACTGCTGCAGGGAAAGTGGAAGCTTGGGCAGACCTTTGTTCTCCGTCTCCAAGATTAAGGAGATCATAGCCAAATGATGAAGCTTCCACAAGTGGTCGCTGCATCTTCCAACTGCAGTTGTTCTTGACTCTGTTCCTTCTCTGTTTTGTCGTCATTGTTTAGTCGCTAAGTACTGTGTGACTCTTTGAGACCCCATGGACTATAGCCTGCCAGCCTCCTCTGTCTATGGGGTTTCCCAAGCAAGAATACTGGAGTAGGTTGCCATTTCTTTCTCTAGGGGATCTTCCCAACCCAGGGATCAAAGCAATGTCTCCTGCATTGCAAACGGGTTCTTTACCACTGAGCCACCAGTGAAGGCTCACTTTTCTGTTACTCTCACTAATTGCACTTTGAATAGACATCATTCATCTATATCTCTTAAAGACTTCCTAAAATTTGAAATCCTGCCATCCACCATTTCTTATATGTCCGTTATTTTCCTTAATTGAAGTATAATTGGTTTACAATGTTGTGCTGATTTCAAGTGAACAGTAAATTGATTCAGTTATATATAGGCATATATACATATATATTCTTTTACATTATAGTTTATGACAAGATATTGAGAATGGTTTCCTATGCTATACAGTAGGTCTTTATTGTTTGGCTATTTTACACATAGTAGTATGTATCTGTGAACCCCAAACTCATAATATACCTCCCCTCCTCTCTTCCTTTTTGTAAGTTTTTTTCTATGTCTGTGAGCTTGTTTCTGTTTGGTAAATAAATTTATCTGTATCATTTTTAGATTCCACATACAAGCAGTGTCTGTCTTTGTCTGACTTACTTCACTTGGTATAATAATCTCTAGGTCCATCCATGTTGCTGTAGATGGCATTGTTTTGTTCCTTTTTATGGCTGAGTAATATCCCATTTGCATATGCAACACCTCTTCTTTATCCATTCCTCTGTTGATGGACATTTAGGTTGCTTCCATGTCTTGGCTATTGTAAATAGTGCTGCTATGGTTTTTGGGGTGTGTGTATCTTTTCAAACTAGAGTTTTAATCTTTTCCAGATATATTTCCAGGAGTGAGGATTCTGGATCATATGGCAACTCTATTCTTTAGTTTTGTAAGAGACAATCCTACCGCTTTCCATAGTGTCTGCATCAACTTACATTCCCACCAACAGTGTGGGAGGGTTCTCTTTACTCCACACCCTCTCCAACATTTATTATTTGTAGACATCTTGAGGCCATTCTGACTGGTATGAAGTGACATCTCACTGTAGCTTTGATTTGCATTTCTCTTCAAGTTTTCATTATCATAAACACTACTATGATGAGCATCATGTGATATATCCTGTGATATATCTTTTTCCATTTCCAACAATATGTTTTATGTTAAATTCCAAGAAGTAGGATTGCTGGATGAAAGCAAATGCCAAAATCTAACTCCTTTGTTATGCACAGTCAACATTGTCCTCAAGGAAATAGGTTAACATTTATTGTTTTTCCTGAACTGCACCTATATATTCATTTTTCAACTCTGGAATACATCAGTTCTTGAAACATCATTTTCAAGGGTGGGAGATAGAATAGCTTTGTGCTTCAGTCTGAGGGCGAGCCACTTCTAACGCTTGGAAACTCTCTCTGTGTGATTTCTCATCTGCAAGATTCACTTAATGATGTCTTTCTACTCCTCACCACAAACATGTTGGGTAATTGGAAAAAACCCTAATTTCTGAAAGTACTTTGCACGGTTCTGAAATAAGTAGGAAATGAGTGTTAATAAGCTCCTACAAAAATAGAATCTTATTTAAATATTGATGTAAACAACACACTCACTTCCTGGAATTTCATCATGCTGGGGATTTAGGGAGAATAAGTCACCCCCAAAACGAAAGCTTTGGGTCAGAGCTGAGCCTTCTCCTTCCTTTGAGCCACTTTTCTGACTCTGCCCACCTCCACGGCCTTCTCAAGGCAGGGATGGTTTCCAGTGGTGCATTTTGCACCTTTTTCCCCATCGCCATGACCGATGCAGATGATGTGGCTTTTTTTCTGCCGTCTCCTCTGTGATCTCCCTGTAGCTGGCCGTTGCCATGGCAGTGCTTCTCTCTCTCCAGCCAAGGAGGTCAGATGAACAGCTACTCCTGGTCACCGGTCACATGTGTGCAGCCCACTCAGGCATCTCTGCAGACAGATGGACACAGAGCCCCACCCCCTGCTTTGGCTCCTGAGCTGACAGTTGGGGTTTCACCAGGCAGCCCCACAACTCATCATTCTCTCTTCAAACTAACTAAGGGAGAATGCGAGGGAAGGTCAGGCATGAGCAAAGAAAAGCTGCAAACCAGAACTTGCCTTGTCTTGCTGCATAGGTTTGCATGACTGAAATCAGAGAGCCATTTTCTTACGTGTGACTCACATAGAAAGAAGGGCATTCTCCTAACCAAAGCCTCCCTCTCCAGCTCTGCTTGGGGTGATGGGGCTTGTCCCTGCCACCTCCGGGAGGATCCCCAAAGCCACCTCCTTCGGAAGCCGCAGCCATCTTGAGAGAATCTTTTCCAGCCCTACAGCCGTCTTTCCCTAAAGAAATGAGGTCATCACTTAAGCAGTGAGAATCCCCAGATGGAAGCTTCTAGAAGCCATAGACCCGTTCATTTTTTATGGTGATGCAGTGCCCAAGGGGTTCCCAGGTGGCGCTAGTGGTAAAGAATCTGCCTGTCAATCCAAGAGACACAGGTTAGACACAAGAGATGCAGGTTCGATTCTTGCATGGGGAAGATCTCCTGGAGGAGGGCATGGCAACCCACTCTAGTTTCCTTGCCTGGAGAATCCCACGGACAGAGGAGCTTGGCGGGCTCCAGTTCATAGGGTTACAAAGAGTCAGACACAACTGAATCAACTTAGCATGCATGCAAGTGCCCAAGTCTAGGGCACCCAAGGCTGCTTCTCACCGCCCACTTGCTGAGGAAAGGAGCCCGTAAGGTGTAGGCCCAGGTCTCCCCTACCCCATTACTACCTTGAAACTACACCAGGCTTCTCGTGGCCTGAGCAGTGATGACCCTCCCTTCCTGCCGCCGCCTCCTCATGTGAGCTGCTCCTGCCCGCGTCTGGAGCCCCCTGAGGTCTATGCTTCCTCTTCTGTCCTCTCCCTTGAAAAGCAGGTCAAGCGTCATGCTCTAGTACAGTGCCTCCCCTCTGCTGTCAAATTATTTTCTTCTCCACGTAGCAGTCTCCTGGCTTCATCCAGAGACTTGGGTCTTATTTGCTTAGGGGCTGGGCTGAGTCACCCGGTGAGAGGCACTCCTGAACTTCTATCTCTGGTTCCTCATTGGAGAATTTGCTAAGGGTCTACCATGTGCCAGGTCCAAAACTGGGCAGAGACCGGGGTGTAAAAATAGGCAAAGAAGGACTGAGACACAATGACAGAGTCCACAACAACATGCTCATCTCTGACAGAAGTAGCCTGGGGAATTCCCTGGCATCAAGAGGTTAGGAAAGGACACTTATTTCCAGGGCACAGGTTCAATCCCTAGCAGAGAAACTAAGATCCTTCAAGCTGCCTGGTATGGCCAAAAAAAAAGAGAAGTAGCTGGGTAAGCAGAAAGAACATTCTTTGCTGGGCATAGGAGACCAAGACAGAGTTTAGTAAGAACCAAATAAATTGAAGAACAGTTGATACCTAAATGGGAAGAGGATGAATTTAGTGACTATTTATCAAATAAATAGCTTACTCCTTTAAATCATTATTCATTCAGCATGTATTACGTGCCACGTGCTGTTCTGGGCATCCGAAACACAACAATGAACAAATCATCTTGTCCTGCCTTTGTGGGAAGGACCAAAAACAGACGTCCAGACCGGAGACGACCGGGGACCACCATGGGGTTGACAGTTAGGAAGGGCCTGCCCACCTTGTATTTTCAGCCAAACAGAATTAGTGGGCTTCCTAGGTGGCGCTAGTGGTAAAGAATTATCATTTTTCACAGAAATTTGTACTTGTCATGGGCTTTACCTGTGGCTCAGCAATAAAGAATCCTCCTGCAATGCAGGAGATGCTGGCAACGCAGGTTCGATCCCTGGGTTGGGAAGACCCCTTGGAAAAGGAATTGGCAATCCGCTCTAGTATTTTTGCCTGAGAAATCCCATGGACAAAGGAGCCTGGAGGGCTACAGTCCATGGAGTCACAAGTCAGACAGGACTAAGCATGCAGGCAAGACATAGCCTTGCCTAGAATAAACATTAGGAACTGTAAATATAGTCTTCATTTATTACTCTTTTACAAGTTGAATAGTTTCAGTTTCTATTTAAAAAAAATGCAGCAACTATATATTTCGGAAAATCACATTCATCAGTAGTTCTTACCTCTAGCCTGCTCTTCCTGTAGGAATAAGGTAAATATTCTGGTTTAAAAAAACAGAGTAAAAAATTATCCATTCTAGTTTTAGTGCAATTTCAATTCAAGACTGTTAAATAAATTCTTAAATGTTAAATGTCGACACAATTTTCAAATTTAGTTAAAGCAGTAGATACCTAATGGTTAGTCTTCAATCATGTCAGCATTGGGAATTCGGTCTGCCTTGGATTCTAATTTTATGAAGTTGTCCTTTTGCAATGAGATGAGGATCCATGAAAAAAAAATTACAGCTTAGGCATTGTAAGGAAAGCACTAAAATTCTGGAAGCAGACTAATTTTTTATATCATTTTTTAAAATTGTATTTTATTGAAGCATAGTTGATTTATTTGTTGTTTAGTCACTCAGTCTTGTCTGACTCTTTTGTGACCCCGTGGACTGTAGGCCACCAGGCTCCTCTGTCTGTGGGATTTCCCAGGCAAGAATACTGGAGTGGGTTGCCATTTTCTTCTCCAGCACCATTTTTTATGTCATTTTTAAAGGGCTTGTCTTAGAATGTTTTAGAAACTTGAAGTAGAAAATTCAGCACCCAAACAAAAGCTCTTCCTAATTATATTGGGCAAAGCTCTCATGTGTGTAAAATTCTTTCAGTCTCTGCCTTTAATATAGATCCTATGACTGTATTTTAAGAGAGGAGAGATCTGAATCCTTTCACGTCAGAGACTAAGCGGACTAATAAATAAATTACTAACAAACCACAGAAGTCTTGATAGACTAAGCCAAAAGGGCTTTGTATTCTTATAAACTGTCAGGTCTCTGGGACTTCAGGCTTCCCAGTTGATGCAAGTGGTAAAGAACCTGCCTGCCAATGCAGGAGATGTAAAAGAGATGCAGGTTTGATCCCTGGGTCAGGAAGATCCCATGGAGGAGGAAATGGCCACCCACTCCAGTATTCTTTCCTAGAGAATCCCATGGACAGAGGAGCCTGGCAAGAGACCAAGCATATATACACACACACATAAAACGTCCCTGGTGGTCCAGTGGTTAAGACTCCATGCTTCCAAAGCAGGGGATGTGGGTTTAATCCCTGGTCGGGGAAGTAAGATCCCACATGCTAAAAAAAAATGTTGGATCTGTCCTGGATACAGGGATTATCCCATGTCCCCAGACCACTTCACAGGGGACCTTCTTAAAATGCAAGACCAGACTGAAAAAGCAAAATGCCCCACGTTCACACTTAAAGTTTTCTGATAGAATCAAGGGCATTTTTAAACACTCTCCTAGTGACTTTGTTTTTGATTATGAATATATCTCAACAAGAAAATGACAGCTGACTATTGCCAGCCAACCCCTTGAAAAGGCTACAACAAAGGACAAAGAATCCAGAATGGGAGGTACTCGGCACTGCCTCCGATTCCTAACCAGCAGGCTTCTTGTTCAGTCTGACTTTGCACAATTAAATTAAAATAATCAAGCCTCAGTGTAGCCATCAGACCTCAAACTAATTTTTTTCAAGGATTTTTATGCATGCACCACGTACTTCTCGCTGATCACAGAACTTCTCCATGTTTAAGAGAAATCTCTTCGACGTGCTTTCATTGCTTCTGATATGGATATATTCCTGCAGAAAGGTCTGGTTTTCTTTACTACTAGTGCAACATGGGAAGCCCCTCACCCTGGGTATAGAAATTAGCATTGTCTTTGCACTGAAGAATCAATAAATCCAAAAGGCTGCAGGACCCCCAGAAAACTCACTGTCCCCGTGACCTGCTAGGGAGAGAGAGGAGTGCTCTGGGTTTCAGCATCCACACAGCGCTGCACTGATCAAAGCAAGGACTCACTCTAGACTTGGTTTCTAAGACCACACAGCTTTGATTGAGTCTGTTAGGAAAAGAGGGAAAGACTGATATGCAGATGCACGCCCGAGCCTGCTGTGACAGGTTCCCAAGCCAGAGGAGTGCTCATAGGCCCAGGCAGGAAACCGGTGGAGGGAAAAGGCAGCTCCGACCTGCCCGGGGGGCAGTTGTGTTTAGGTTTCCCCTGCGAAGGTGGACGTGGCTGGGACGCGGGGTGCAGGGAAGTGGGGGTGCATGGAAACTGCAAAGGAAGGCAGGACACAGATGTGCAAAGTTAATGTGAGGGACGAAAAGTCTGAAGCTCTGAAGGCTGCCACGTCCCCTTTAAAGAGGTAAAGTGAAGACCAGAACTAATGTGTAGGAATAGAATGGAAAGCTGGTGCCAGGCATCGTTGCTGGTCTGGAGGGGGTGGTTCAGGGACAGAGGCTATGTCCCCAGCGAGGTCAGAGACCTGGTGAGTAGATTCCTGGGAGAGCTTCCGAACGGAAGGGAGCAGCCTGCAGGCCCAAATGTCTACCGGCTTCTTGTAAATGTTTCCAGCTGCTGAGCAGACACCTCCGTACAATAGCCCCTCTTCTCTTCACATATATATTCCTAACATGCAATGAAGCATCTTTCCTGGAAAACTGGCTTCCTTTCTTTGCCCCCTTGGGTTAACATTCTCCCCTAGTCCCGCCATCCCTGACTGTGGAATGAAAGTGAGAAAGAAAGTGTTAGTCGTTCAGTCGTGTCCGACTCTTTGCAACCCCATGGATTGTAGCCCACCAGGCTCCTCTGTCCATGGAATTTCCCAAGCAAGAATATTGGAGTGGGTTGCTATTTCCTTCTCCCAGTGATTGAACCTACATTTAGTTGAATTGAACTCCTGAGTCTCCTGCATTGCAGGCAGATTCTTTACTGTCTGAACCACCCAGGAACTTAGTAACAATCCCAGCACCCACTTCTTCCCACCTGTTGCCACTGTTTATCCCCAGTTCCCCCAGTGGCATTTCTCCTGCATGCATCAGTGGTCTCATAAAGCCTCAGTTGAGACAGGGTGTGATGGTTCCATTGCACATTATCCTCATCAGTGAAATTGCCCCTACTGGTGGGTCAGTGCTCTCAGGCACTGGGTACACACTTTTCCACAGGCTACTGCAACAGTCCAAGCCTCTATTGTGTTCCTGGCACCCACCACTCTTCCCCTGACTTTGTACCTTATGATTTTGATGAGAAGAGAGACAATCGGATTTGAACCTGCTTTCTTCAAGGAGCAAGTATACCTGGGTGTTCACTCACCCTTCTTCCCTGCCCACTGGGTTCTCTTCCTCTCATCCCAGAGGTGCTTGCCTTACGCCCCCCTCTCTCCAACACCTCCCCTCTTGCTCTGTCCTCTTGCTAATCTCCTGGGACCTTGTTCTTTCAAGTATACCTTTCCTTTTTGCGATTTGAATTTCTCCTTTGATGTGCTCCATAAAAACACCCAGTGAGAATAATCATCATTACTGCTTGTATGTTCTAAGCATCATAACCCAGACATACATTCTATCATCCCATTATATGGAGAAGAAAACCGAGGTGCAGAAAAATTGTCACCTGCAAAACACCTCCAAGTTACTAAGCAAGGGAGCCAGAATTTGAACTCAGGCAGAAAGATTCCAGCGCCCATCAACTTAGCGGCTGCATTGTGACATCACTCAAAACTTCTTTCTCGGTTAAATGGAAAACATGTTTCCACCAAGATGACTTTATTCTTTCCCCTTCCTCTTCTTTCCAAACCTTCAGTCTTGTTTCTGTTCCCTATTTTTGATTTCTCATCTCCCAGTGCTCCTCACTTTTCTGCAAACTGGCATCTCCACATCCACAGAAATGGCCCGTTCAGCTCAGCAGTGGTTGTAAAGCTATCTTCCCAACAATATGTGGTCACCCAGTGGGGTCTCTCCCTGCTGACCCCTGGGTTCCCTTTTGCTTCCACTTCTCTGAAGACACTTGAGTATGTGCTGTGTTATAACCTCAGCTTCCATGTGCTCAGCCCATTGTTCTGATCAGACTGTAAACTCCTGCTGGACAAGGCCGTCTCCTCTAAGCTTTACACTGTGTATGTAATGCAGGGTAGATTCCTAGTAGAGAGTGATCGACTGTGCATGGCAGGCAATTGGCACCCCTATAACCACTGGATATAGGTTGGTGTGAATTGCGTGCTTTTTTTTTTTTTTTCTTTCACTCTAATCTGCCCTCTGTGGCTACTGCCCCAGGTTAGTAGGTTTTCTCTTGGAAAGAGTGGAGAACTAAAACCATCAAAGAGAATCAGAGGCAGAAGAATCCTTTTTTTCCCTCCCCAGGTAGTTTGAGTCTCCTGAGGTGCTCCAATGCGCATCACTAAACAGAGTCTCCAAAAGAACCAGAGGGATCTTCATAGCCACTATAGACTTTGATCAAAGAAATGTTTCACCACTTTCTGTTTTACTAGTGTATTAACTTATGGTTTATTCATCAAGTCGTCAAAGACGAGGTGAGGAAGAATACAAAGATGTGTGTCAAAATTCACTTTTTCTAGAAGCAAGTGAGCACGGGGTGACTGTTGTGCACAGTGATTCAGCAAAATTGATTTCCCCACGAAAGCTGCTGTGGGGCTTCTTCTGGCCCTGAGTCCTGTTACGTGGGTTTCAGTCCATGCCGGAACCCATCTCTAACTGACCTGTGGGTTTTGGTCTTTCCAGCTCCTGACGGCCCACCTCAGGAAGTCCACCTGGAGCCCATCTCTTCCCAGAGCATCAGGGTCACCTGGAAGGTAAACCCAACAAGCACGCATCCTCCTGGCACTTTCTCCATGGGGGTGGGGGGGGGACCCTTCACTCACATTAAGTATTATGATGCCAAGGCATGCACACGTTTTTAACTTTTATTTTATATTGGAGTATGGTTGATTTCCTGGGCTTTCCCGGTGGCTCAGCAGTAAAGAATCCACTTGCGATGTAGAAGACATGGGTTCGATCCCTGGATTGGAAAGATCCCCTGGAGTGGGGTATGGCAACCCACTCCAGTATTCTTGCCTGGAGAATCCCATGGACAGAGGAGCCTGGTGGGCTACAGTCCATGGGATCACAAAGAGTCAGACATGCCTGAAGCAATGAGCATGCACGCATAGTTGATTTATAATGTGGTGTCCATTTCCGGTGTACAGCAAGTGATTCACTCACATGTAGGAAACTTTTGTTTTGCAAAATTAGACTAAATACCTTTTTTGCTAAAATCCAACCTTTGGATTTATGGCAGATTCTGTATCTACAGATTATAGTTGTTGGACCATGTTTTCAGTCTCTGAATCGTGATTGGATCCTGAGTGCTGGTCTTCATGCAAATCGAAAACAGGCATGACCACACTCATGAAATTCATCCCAGTGGAAACATTTCCTAATTCCTCTTCCTAAATGCCAAATCACAGACTGTGTGGTAGACAGTTTGCCAAGTGGCAAAGAGGAGAGCGGTCCTGGTTGTGCCCCTAGCTGGCTGTGGCCTCAAGCATGCCCAGGGAGGGGAGCGCTGGGCCAGCTGACGTCTGAGGCAGTGGTCCCCCGGCATGGCCAGCAGATATCGACTGCCTGCCAGTGAGCTCATTGCCAGCTGCTGGGACGGAAAGTCCGGGCCACAGTGCAAACAACCACACCACTCGGCATGCCGCTAACTCCGGCATACGTGGTTTTCACAGCCAAACTCTCATTGAAGGAAGCAGCATTGACCGAGATTCTGGCCTGAACTCATCACAAACTAGCATGCTGGCAGCGCTGCCCCTGGGAGCCTACAGTCATTTAGGGGGCTTGGTTAATTAGTCATGCCCTCCGTGTGACCTTGGAGCTGACCACCTTCCTTCCGATTCCACTTTATCTAGAATGCCGTGACTGGGTCAGAAAGTCTGCAAAGCCACACTTCCTTTTCCGCTTCTGGTTTCTGATGTTGCACTTTGCACTTTTCTCATTTGCTTCTTCCCGCTTTCCTCACCCTCTTGCCTGTGTTCTCCCTTAGCGAAGGTAAGAGCCGCAGTGAGGTCTTTAACCCACACACCTCTCGTCCCCCTGAAAAACCTCATCCATTGCACCTCTTACTGTGTTTCTTTTTCTTTTCTTCTAGCATCAGCTGTTTCATCAAATGACTAGCCTCTATAATACTACTACTAATAAAGGATTTTCGTGGCTGGGATGGGCACCACCTTGGATGGAAACACACATCAGTGGGGCCAGCCCCTTTGTGTGGGCTTTTTACAGTCTTGGCCACTGAGCTGTCATCCCTGTGGGCAGCACACTGTTCAACTGCTCAGACAGGGCAGGCCGAGCCGGGTGGGAGGGGGCTGAGGGTCTTTGGGAGGACATCCGCCAGCCGGAGCATCACTCGCCTTGTGATGAAAGGCGCTCAGCAGGCCCCAGCCCCCCACACAGCCCGGCCCTGCTGCAAAGCGAATGCTGACTCACTCTGTCTTGCGTTCAAGCCTGGGAACTTTCCCCCACCAGCCCGCCGCATTCTCTTGCATTTTGCCACTGAAAAGACCAGCTATTACAGCGGGCCCTAGAGCTTTCTCTGTCCTGCAGGAGAGAAGTGTCTGTCCCCAGAACTCTTATAACTAAAAATAGAAACTTCAGAGGCTTGAAAAGATATTGTATCCCTTCTGTCTCTATAGAGAAGCAGCAGGAAAAGTCAGTAGATTGCAGTTAAATGTCTTCTGAATGTCAAAAGGATGAACGAGTTGTGGGCTTTTGAAAGGAGGCCTTGCCTGCATTAGATGAAATCAGCCGCACTGTCCTATTCATGGAACCTTGATTTAGTCCAGGGTGGCGGGCTGCAGACAGAGCCGTGGTGATTGAACCACTGAGTGGAGGAGGGGCTGCCCGCGGAGCTGTCATTTCACACTGGCCTGATTGTGTCATGCAAGTGCGTCACCAATTCAATCTAACTGTAGGTGATACTAAGTGATCCAAAGTACCATGTGTTGCATAAAATAAGCCTTGATTTTATGGTATCAAGGCTCCAGATTTACATTTTGTGTAAAGAGGCTGATAGGAGGGACTTCCCCTGGCAGTCCTGTGGTTAAGACTTCACCTTCCAATGCAGGGGGTACCCACCTACCGGTTCAATTGCTGCTCAGGGAGCTGAGATCCCATATGCTGCACAGCCAAAAAACCAAAGCTTAAAAAACAGAAACAACATTGTAAGAAATTTTAAAAAGACTTTTAAAATGGTCCACATCAAAAAAGAAAAAAAAATCTTAATAAAAGAGGCTAACTGGAAAGGAGGAGAAAGAAGGAAGGAAAGAAAAAGAGAGACATTGTATTAGCTGAAGATGTGCTAGTTGCTCAGAGGACAGTTCTAGGCTTTAGGGAGGAATATATCCAGTTTAGACATTAAACCTCCTGAAGGTCAATGGTAAGCACACAGGAAGATGCCCAAGAACTTGTCTGTATGATGGAAGATGAAGAAAATCCCATGGACAGAGGAACCTGCCAGGCTCCACTCCATGGGGATGCAAAGAGTTGGATACAACTTAGCGACCAAACAACAGCAACAATCTGAAAAAATACTTTTAACTCTATAGAGTGCCTTATCTCCCTAATTCCAACAAATCAAGGCATCATTACAACCTAGTCTATATTTCAGAGATGAACTCTTACAGGGGGAAATGGCTTAGTTTGTCATTTAAAAACAAAATTGCCTTATTGCCAATGACCTTCATAGCAGCACTATAATAAACAGCAGATGCCACTTGACTTCTACATCCAGTGCAGCAGTAAAGAATCTGCCTGCCAATGCAGGAGATGCAAGAGACACCCATTTGATCCCTGGGTCAGGAAGATCCCCTGGAGAAAGAAATGGCAACCCGCTCCAGTATTCTTGCCTAGAGAATCCCATGGACAGAGGAGCCTGGTGAGCTACAGTCCACGGGGTCACAAAGAGTCAGATACAACTGAGTGACTGAGCACATACCCAAGGTGGCAGGGAATTTCCCAAGATCTGAGGGCTCCTGACTGTCCAGTGGAGCCCCCCCAACCCCCCCACTTTACCCCCCACCCCTGTCTTGGCTATCTGACTTTGCTGGCTGGGCTTATAAACAATAGATGTGCTAATGTATGTAAAATGCCAAGATTGTGCTTGTGCATGGAAAGGTTCAACAAACCTTTCAGCACCTTCCAGCCTCATGTTATAAATGTAACTAGCCCCAGTAAAGTTAAAGGAAATAAAGTAACCTGTCCACTTTTACCTACTACCACTTTCTTTCCAAATTGTAAAATTAACCTTGACATAACTGGGCATTAAGTCGACCTCCTTGCTTCCGCAGTCAGAGGAAATTCAAGAGCTGCCTTGGAATTAGTTTTACTTAATTTTTAAGCCCTCACCTTAATTTTTAACTCTCTCCTTAGGCTGTGAAAAATTACAAAATTTGCATTTCTTTTGTGAAGTAATCAATTGGTTCTAGAGTTGGATTTTCAGCATTTTTATTAAAAATCCCAATGACCAACATGCCTGACAAATATTTAAGGAATTGTTAGCCCTTCTCACATTGATAAGTTTAACCTCTTCCCCTATAATGAGAGAAGAAAAATCCAAACCGATTTCAAAATGTCTTGATCATCCGCATAACATAGGGCTATTCTCACAATCTCTTACAATTAACTAGACCATAGGCTCTGTGAGGGGAGAGGGCATGTTTTGTTGTTCTTTATGTTTCCAGCAGCAGCACAGTAAATATTTGTTAAGTAAACACATGGACTTCTCATTGTTCACCTTCACGTTAAAATATGCATGTCAGGAGGGGGTCTCTTTCCTTTGGAAAACTCTGGATGCCCTAAAAAGCCTACATGACTAAGTTAACATCTTACTTTTTTGCACATGTATAAAATATACAGATGCCCTTCACAAAACCACTCATTGCTTATTTGCTTTATTTGGGGTATACTCTGCCCCTCTCCCCACCTCCCCACTGGATCAGCCCTCTTGGTTTAGCCATATAATTGGTCTTTTCCTAGAACTCAATTCTCTACCCCAAAACAGAGCTGCCAACCTGCCTGCCCCAAGGGTCCTGGCTGGCCTCCCAGCCTAAGCAGGGGATCCTCTTAGTGCCCAGCCTCAAAGGGCAGTGAGCAGATGCTGGCCAGCTTCACAAAGGCTGCTGAGCCGCCAAGAGTGTGGGATACCAGCCCACACCTGAGCATGCTGGGAAGACAGGTTGGCTGATTCACAGCCCAGGAGGCTTGTCTGTGTCCAATCCCAGTGAAAAGGCCAGCCCTCTCGGCTCATTTGCCCTGACAGGACATCAGCTGAACTTGAACCAAGGGCTGAGATCAGGGCCAACTCCATTCATCAGCGGGCAGTCCTTTCAGATGGTGTCTTCTGAAGGTTTCACTTGGAGCCTGGATGAACCTGGCACAGTACAAGAGACCTAAGGACAGACACTTTCCTTGTTCTGTTTCAGAACAGTTAGCTCATAAACAAGTTACTGACTGTTAGGTCACAATAAACTTGGAGGTAAGGGTGATATTTGTGCATTGATTGTTGGAATGTATTATCAGAAATGCAATTAAGAGTAGTAAATAGGAACATCGAGGTTGAAATCAAAAGAGAATTTTGGATATTAACTGGTGACTGGTCATAGGTCTTTATTTATATCAGCATCACATTTTACAAGTGGATTGGCTTCCAAAGTTTGGACATTAAGGTAAAAATTGTTTATGAAGGATAATATTAAAATTTATTTGATTGTCTGTTGAGTACCCTAGGCATGTTACCAATGAGACCTTGGTGTCATGCATGTGTGAATATTTAATATTTGCAGTGAAAATAAGGCTTCCCAGGTGCCACTAGTGGTAAAGAACCCACCTGCCAATGCAGGAGACACAGGAGATGTGGGTTCGATTCCTAGGTTGAGAAGATCCCCTGGAATAGAAAACGGCAACCCATTCCAGTATTCCTACCTGCAGAATCCTGTGGACAGAGGAGCCTGGCAGGCTACAGTCCATGAATCACGAAGAGTTGGACATGACTGAAGCAACTTGCATGCATGAGAAAATAAAGAGCATATGTAAAAATATAACTGGACAGGATTTTATTACATTACGTATAAAATAAGATTAGCATTGGGTTAAATGTATCTATGGCAGGTAAATTACAGATAATAAGAATATTCTGATACAGCATGAAAAGCACTAGATTAGACTTCAAAATAATTAGATATTATTCCCATCTCCACATTTAGTAGAAATGATCTTGAACAAGTAACTTGATTTGTCATTGCTGAAGCTTGAACCCTTCCATTAGGTCCAATCTGTGTCTCCTTTTCATTATGTCATAGACAGATAAACAACAGCACATTGAAGCCTTATCTGTAATCATCACTCTGTGCTGCCTTGACAGCCATGAAGGATGAAGGCCAGAAGAGCATTTTAGGATATGCAGGCTGGTCTTTTGAATAACAACCCTGATTTTTGCTCTACCCTGGACGCTGGCCCCTCTGGTGCTCTGGACAGCACAGTCCTTTCTAATAACAATTTTTTGGTTGTTGTTCAGTCACTCAGTCATGTCCAACTCTTTGCAACCCCATGGACTACAGCATGCCAGGCTTCCCTGTCTTTCACTATCTCGCAGAGTTTGCTCAAACTCATGTCCATTGAGCCAATGATGCCATCCAACCATCTTGTCCTCTGTCACCCCTTCTCCTCCTCAGTCTTTCCTAGCATCAGGGTCTTTTCCAATGAGTCAGCTCTTCACCATCAAGTGGCCAAAGTTTTGGAGCTTCAGCTTCAGCATCAGTCCTTCCAATGAATATTCAGGGTTGATTTTCTTTAGGATTGACTGGTTCGATCTCCTTGCAGTCCAAGGGACTCTCAAGAGTCTTCTCCAGCACCACAGTTTGAAAGTATCAATTCTTTAGTCCTCAGCTTTCTTTATGGTCCAACTCTCACAGCCATACATTACTACTGGAGAAACCATAGCTTTGACTGTATGAACCTTCACTGGCAATGTGATGTCTCTGCTTTTAAATACACTGTCTAAGTCAGTCACTAAATGAATTCTTTCCTGGCTGGGCCTTGGCTATGCCCTTCATTTCCCCACAGAAACTTCCACATTGTCCTCCTCATTCTCTCCCTGGTCTGAACTCAGGGCATCTCCCCTGTCCCTGCCAGTTCTCTCTGGCTGACTCCACTGCCAGGCTCTGGAACACTTAGCCATCACCCTTCTGGCATAGTTCATGTCTCAGAAGTCTTCTCTAGCTTTGCTGAGCTTCAGAGGCCACTGCCCCCTCCTCAGCAGCTGCTTGAGTTGGACATAGACCCTTAGGAAGGATACAGGGCATCTAGAGACCCTGATGTTAGGTGGAGGTTATTCCTGGAGACCTCAGAGCTGGTAGATACAAACTGATCCTGGTCTGCACATGTGCTGTGAATTCCTCTGTTAGACCATCAGCAGAAACCACTGGATAAACTTATATCAGTTCAGTTCAGTTGCTCAGTCATGTCCGACTCTTTGCAATCCTATGAATCACAGCACGCCAGGCCTCCCTGTCCATCACCAGCTCCCGGAGTTCACCCAGACTCACGTCCATCGAGTCAGTGATGCCATCCAGCCATCTCATCCTCTGTCATCCCCTTCTCCTCCTGCTGGTGAGAAATACTCTATATAGCTCCCAGAGAGTGAGATTTGCAAAGGACAGCAGAATTCAAAAAAAGGAGGGGTCTAGCAAGAGTAGTTACTCAACAGTTGTTTGTTGGTGGGATGACTGAATGCATGTGTGAACGAATGAATGAGATGGGAACCACCCTTAAGTTTAGAAATAGAATAAATAGGTCCTGGTGTGCAGTAGTTAACCTCAAGTTCATCCCACAACATTCTCCAAACCTGTTTCTAAAATTCTGCATTTGTGTTCCAAGCACACCCTTGGTTGCCATCTCCTACTTGGCTGCCAAGTCTGACCAGCCTACAGTGACCATCAGCTCCAAGGCCAAGTTCTTGGCCTCTCCAGATGCTACACAGTTCAAACACTTTGTCATTCATGGTTACTTCTTGAGCTCCTTTGTCTGTTGTTTTTGTTGTTCAATTGTTGTTTGCTAAGTTGTGTCTGACTCTTTGCATCCCCATGGACTGAAGCACCCCAGGCTTCCCTGTCCATCACCATCTCCTGGAATTTGCTCAAACTCATGTCCATTGAGTCAGTGATACCATCCAACCATCTCATTCTCTGTCATCCCCCTCTCCTCCTGCCTTCTATCTTTCCCGGATTCAGGGTCTTTTCCAATGAGTCAGTTTTTCATATCAGGTGGCCAAAGTATTGGAGCTTAGCTTCAGCATCAGTCCTTCCAATGAATATTCAGGGTTGATTTCCTTTAGGATTGACTGGTTTGATCTCCTTGCTGTCCAAAGGGTGTCTCATTGTCAGATCACACCTCCAATTTTTATTTCACACCATGTGGCCGCTTGTTCTTTACCTGTTCCTCAATGAGCAGTAACATTGAAGGGGGAGCTGCCTGGCCACACACATCCCTTGTAGAAGACAATGAATACTCCAGTCGATGGGGCCAGCAGAGCCCCAGCAGGGCTCTGGCTGATGAAGCATCTATTCCCCCTCCATCCTGCCCACCCTGTGAAGCAGTCCCTTTGCTGCCTTCTGACTTCTAAGACCACAAAAGGCTTACAGTCCTAATTGCATTCATTCCCTTCTGTTCTGCAGAGGCCAAAAAGAGGGTTCTTGGGGATCTGAAAAACTGGGGAATGCACAGCTGTTGGTTCTTAACTAAATAGTCCATTCCAAGCAAGGCCAGTCCTAAACCATTTCATGGTTTTCTAGTGATGACAACAGGGGTTCTCAGATTTGAGCATGCTCAGAACCCTGGGGCGGGCTTGTTACACAGAGACCGGTAGCCACTTCCTTGCAGTAAGTGTTTCTGACATCAGTAGGTCTGGGTGGGGTCCCAGCTTTTCCCTAGCTTCCCCACATTCCTACCATTCCCCCCAATCCCCCCAAAATTCCTGCAGACCCCTCCCTGAAGTTCCCCACCCTCCGTCCCTGGGTCATTTCTTGTATCCTCACCAGGCACAGCCGGGTCCACTGCCCTCTTCTTGGGAATCCTCCTGCTCCCATTGGGAAAAGGCACCTCTCACTTTTCCCTTCTGTGCCAACAGCCCCCTGTGCCAGCCTTCAGTGCTGCCAGCGTCACTCTCCCTTTTAATCACAATTCACTGTGCGCGTCTCCTACCCATGGTGCCTTGTACAGAAGAGACGCCAGCTCCTGGTGGTTACATTTAATGCATGCATTCCCTGAGCAAGTTATGGAATTTATGCTGTTTATATTGAGGAGCAGTGAGAGGGACTGGAGGTAGCACATGGAGATGAAAGACTGTCTCCACCTCTGTAATAAAAGGGAAATGAGGACAGGTAACATTGTAAGTGAATCTGCAGGAAGCTGAAGGAAATGTTTTCAATCATGTTTCAACTGAGTCACTCGACATGCTGGCTTGATGTAGTATTCCAAGTGTGGGATTCTGCAGTGGAGGCCTCGGGCTCCCCAGGCCAGAAGCTGAATCTTGACATCCAGGATGGTCCACTCACCCACCAGCAGTGAGCAGGTGGAGGGGAGCGTGCTGGAAACAGGATCTGGTCGGTGGTTTTCTGAGCCTGAGATGCCACTTCTAATCTGTCACATCCATGCTGGTGGTGCTGTGAGCGTTTGCTCATCCCTGATTTTCCCATCTCTGTAAGGAGAGGCAACTCTGCCACAGGCAGCTTGCAGGCTGATTCCGGTGGACACGTAAAATACAGGCACTTGCAAACCACAGGAATAAATTGACACAGGGCTCCTGTTGTCATGGAGATCAAAAGAGACAGTTTCTTAAAGGAAGTGGGGGTTGGGAGGGATTTGGAGGCTGGAGAAAGGGCTCCTGGAAAGATGAAAGAAGGCTGTTTAGGGAGACCACAGGAGGAAAAAAAAACTGTCAAGACTGGAAGGGGAGAGAGTGTGCCACAGAAGGCAGATAAATGAGACAAATGAAAAGAGGTCTGGATGGTTCCTTATGCAAAGGTGAAGGAAAGGAAGGGGAAAATTCAACACAGAAAAATAATGAGTTCTCACAAGAGAAACAGCAGTGGACAGCTAAAACCTTCTTTTGGAATTGTAGTGCATTCAAAGGGATTTGAGCCAACATAAAGCCAGGACACAGTCACACGTCAAAGCCATCTGTAAACAGCAGCATCTTCCTGCCTGCAGAGACACTCAGATTCCTGAATTCTTGATTATGGGGTGAAGGGAGCCCTCCTTCGCTTTAGGTTGTTTGTTTGTTTGTTTGTTCCAATCACTTATTTTCTAAAGTCTTCCACTGAGAGGGCTGGTTACCAGGAGAGGTTTGCTATAAATCCACTGGCCTGTCTTCAAGGATCCTTATAAACTTGTGTAACCCACCGGCTGGCTGACAAGTGAAGAGCACTTCTGGAATCCTTATTTTAAGCAGGAAACAAAAATTGACAACATTTTCCAGATAAATTAGCTCTTCAGAAGCTATTTTCTTCCCTGATATGGCCTAGGAAATGGCATGGACCCCTCCAAATCCTGCTCAGATGGTAAATAATCTGCCTGCAATGTGGGAGACCCAGGTTCAATCTCTGGGTTGGGAAGATCCCCGGGAGAAGGAAAAGACACCCCACTCCAGTATCCTTGCCTGGAGGATTCCATGGACAGAGGAGCCTGGTGGGCTACAGTCCATGGATTCACAAAGAGTGGGACATGACTGAGCAACTTACACTTTCACATTCCTTCAAATCTTGTCTGGCTCTCCCATCTTGATGGATTGGCCACCATGTTAAGTATCAGCATGGAAGCCAGGTCTCAACTTGCACCCCTGTGTCCAGACTTGGACACACTGCCTAAGAATTCCCTCTGAACTGGCTGACCCAGGCCTTTGTGTCATGGGTCTGGTGTCTAAGCACCTCCTCTGCCTTTATGCCCTCCTCATTTCCACCACTTACTTATATTCAGTAAGATATAAACCTTCACCTAAGGTCATTCTTACCCATCACTTTTTTAGACCTCATAAATGCTCAGGTGATCAAATCAGTCAATCCTAAAGGAAATCAACTCTGAATCTTCATTGGAAGGACTGATGCTGAAGCTGAAGTTTCAATACTTTGGCCAGTTGATGGTGAAGAGCTGACTCATTGGGAAAGACCCTAATGCTAGGAAAGATTGAGGGCAGGAGAAGAAGGGGGTGACAGAGGATGAGATGGTTGGATGGCATCAATGACTTGATGGACATGAATTTGAGCAAACTCTGGGAGATGGTTGAAGGACAGGGAAACCTGGTGTGCTGCAGTCCATGGGGCTGCAAAGAGTCACATGACTGAGTGTGAATGCTCAGAACCAGCCTCTTCTTTATCTACAATAACACTTTTTGAGGATGGCCACTGTGCTGAACTTCTGATATGGCCAGGGCAGTGGATCGGATTTCAAATGTTTTTTTAGGAATATTTGTGCTCTTGGTGCTTGCAGCCAAGTTCTTGGAATCCAGATATTTGATATGTTCCGGGTGACCATAAGAGGAGATGGAGGTGGTCAGTTCTTGCTGAGTTGATGGCTGTTGTTGTTCAGTCACTCAGTCCTGTCTGACTCTTGGTGACCCCATGGACTGCAGCACACCATAGTTTTGACTATGGGACCTTTGTCAGCAGAGGAATGTCTCTGCTTTTTAATATGCTATCTAGGTTTTTCATAGCTTTTCTTCCAAGGAGCAAGTAAGTGTCTTTTGATTTCATGGCTGCAGTCACCATCTACAGTGATTGTGGAGCCTAAGAAAGTAAAGTCTGTTACTACTTCCATTGTTTCCACATCTGTTTGCCATGAAATGATGGGACCAGATGCCATGATCTTAGTTTTTTGAATGTTGAGTTTTAAGCCAGCTTTTTCACTCTCCTCTTTCACATTCATCAAGAGGCTCTTTAGTTTCTCTTCACTTTCTGCCATAAGGGTAGTGTCATCTGCATATCTGAGATTGATTTTTGATTTTTTTCCAAGCAATCTTGATTCCAGCTTATGCTTCATCCAGCTCAGCATTTCACATAATGTACTCTGCATATCTGTCTAGTCAAAACTATGGTTTTTCCAATAGTCATGTATGGATGTGAGAGTTGGACCGTAAAGAAACCTGAGTGCTGATGAATTGATGCTTTTGAAGTGTGGTGTTGGAAAAGACTCTTGAGAGTCCCTTGGACTGCAAGGAGATCCAACCAGTCCATACTGAAGGAAATTAGTCCTGATAATTCATTGGAAAGACTGATGCTGAAGCTCCAATACTTTGGCCACCAAAGTATTGATGAAGAGCTGACTCATTGGAAAAGACCCTGATGCTGGGAATGATTTAAGGCAGGAAGAGAAGGGAACAAGGATGAGATGGTTAGATGGCATCACCATCTTGATGGACATGAGTCTGAGCAAACTCCAGGAGTTGGTGATGGGCAGGGAGGCGTGGTATGCTGCAGTCCATGGAGTCGCAAAAAGTTGGACACGAATGAGTGACTGAACTGAACTGAACTCTGCATACAAGTTAAATAAGGAGGATGGCGATATACACTCTTGACATACTCTTTCCCAATTTGCAACCAGTCTGTTGTTCCATGCCTGGTCCTAACTGTTGTTTCTTGACCTGCATGCAGGTTTCACAGGAGGCAGGTAAGATGTCTTATATTCCCATCTCATAAGAATTTTCCACAGCTTGTTGTGATATACACAGTCAAAGACTTTAGCGTAGTCAGTGAAGCAGAAGGAGATGTTTTTCTGGAATTGTCTTGCTTTTTCTACCATCCAATGGATGTTGGCAATTTGATCTCTGGTTTCTCTGCCTTTTCTAAATCCAACTTGAATATTTGGAAGTTCTCAGTTCACATACTGTTGAAGCCTAGCTTGGCAAATTTTGAGAATAACTTTGATAGCATATGAAATGAATGCAATTGTGTTGTAGTTTGAACATTTTTTGGCATTGCCCTTCTTTGGAATTGGAATGAAAACTGACCTTTTCCAGTCCTGTGGCCACCACTGAGTTTTCTAAATTTGCTAGCATATTGAGTGCAGTACTTTAAAAGCATCATCTTAACTTAAAAGCTTCTGCACATCAAAGGAAACTATTAGCAAGGTGAAAAGGCAGCCTTCAGAATGGGAGAAAATAATAGCAAATGAAGCAACTGACAAACAACTAATCTCAAAAATATACAAGCAACTCCTACAGCTCAACTCCAGAAAAATAAATGACCCAATCAAAAAATGGGCCAAAGAACTAAATAGACATTTCTCCAAAGAAGACATACAGATGGCTAACAAACACATGAAAAGATGCTCAACATCACTCATTATCAGAGAAATGCAAATCAAAACCACTATGAGATACCATTTCACACCAGTCAGAATGGCTGCGATCCAAGACTACAAGCAATAAATGCTGGAGAGGGTGCAGAGAAAAAGGAACCCTCTTACACTGTTGGTGGGAATGCAAACTAGTACAGCCACTATGGAGAACAGTGTGGAGATTCCTTAAAAAACAGAAAATAGAACTGCCTTATGATCCAGCAATCCCACTGCTGGGCATACACACTGAGGAAACCAGAAGGGAAAGAGACACGTGTACCCCAATGTTCATCGCAGCACTGTTTATAATAGCCAGGACATGGAAGCAACCTAGATGTCCATCAGCAGATGAATGGATAAGAAAGCTGTGGTACATATACACAATGGAGTACTACTCAGCCATTAAAAAGAACACATTTGAATCAGTTCTAATGAGGTGGATGAAACTGGAGCCTATTATACAGAGTGAAGTAAGCCAGAAAGAAAAACACCAATACAGTATACTAACGCATATATATGGAATTTAGAAAGATGGTAACAATAACCCTGTGTACGAGACAGCAAAAGAGACACTGATGTATAGAACAGTCTAATGGACTCTGTGGGAGAGGGAGAGGGTGGGAAGATTTGGGAGAATGGCATTGACACATGTGTAATATCATGTATGAAACGAGTTGCCAGTCCAGGTTCAATGCACGATACTGGATGCTTGGGGCTGGTGCACTGGGATGACCCAGAGGGATGGTGTGGGGAGGGAGGAGGGAGGAGGGTTCAGGATGGGGAACACATGTATACCTGTGGCGGATTCGTTTTGATGTTTGGCAAAACTAATACAGTGTTTCAGGTTTAAAAATAAAATTAAATTAAAATAAAATAAAAGCATCATCTTTTAGGATTTGAAATAGCTTAGCTGGAATTCCATCTAGCTTTGTTCATAGTGATTTTTCCTAAGGCCCACTTGACTTTTCACTCCAAGATGTCTGGCTCTAGGTGAGTGATCACACCATTGTGGTTACGAGTTGATGGTGGATGAAGTGAAAAGTGTCAGTTGCTTAGTTGTGTCCAACTCTTTGTGACCCCATGGAATGTAGCCCACCAGGCTCCTCTGTCCATGGGATTCTCCAGGAAAAAATAGTAGAGTTAATTGCCATTTTCTTCTCCAAGGGATCTTCCCAACCTAGGAATCAAACCTGGGTCTCCCACATTGCAAGAGGATTCTTTACGACCTGAGCCACCTTATGCAATGTTGATGGTAGGTGGGAGAGTGCCAGTGGAGGACAGAGAATGGAGAGGACTCCTTGGGTGGAGGCAGTCACAGGAGGCTCCCCAAGGAGTGAGAAGTTGAGCTGGCCATGGGATGAGTCAAGTTTTGACAGTAGAAAAAGGAAGAAATGCGTTCTCTGATGGGGACTTTCATGAGATGGGAAAGTGTAAGAGAGCTGTGATCCCCATGCTTACCTAAGCACTTGAGGATCCAAGGGAAATGGACATCCAGGGGATGTTAGTCTGGAAACACTGCCGTGGGACTCAGAACTTAACAGCAGGCACTGCTGTTAAGGGAGAAGGAGGGCATGATCAAAGTGGCTTCTTATAAATCTGTCTTCTCCAATATCTTGCAACCCAGATTCAAACGTGTTTCAGGACCCCTACCTGATTCTTTCTTCTATGTTTCTTCCTGTGCTGTGCTTAGTCGTTCAGTAGTATCTGACTCTTTTGTGACCCCATGGACTGTAGCCCGCCAGGCTCCTCTGTCCATGGGATTCTCCAGGCAAGAATACTGGACTGGGTTGCCAGATGCCTTCCTCAAGGGGATGTTCACAACCTAGGGATGGAAGCCAGATCTCCCACATTGCAGGCAGATTCTTTACCATCTGAGCTACCAGGGAAGCCCTGCTGCTGCTGCTGCTAAGTCGCTTCAGTCATGTCCAACTCTGTGCGACCCTATAGATGGCAGCCCACCAGGCTCCCCCATCCCTGGGATTCTCCAGGCAAGAACACTGGAGTGGGTTGCCATTTCCTTCTCCAATGCATGAAAGTGAAAAGTGAAAGTGAAGTCACTTAGTCGTGTCCGACTCTTAGCGACCCCATGGACTGCAGCTTACTAGGCTCCTCCATCCATGGGATTTTCCAGGCAAGAGTACTGGAGTGGGGTGCCATCACCTTCTCAGAGGGAAGCCCTACTAGACAGTACCACCAGTAAGTCTGTTTGCTTAGTTTCATGAACACAAACAATTATTTTTGACCCATTTACTCAATTTTTCTTTGAGGCTATTTAACAGCCCTAGAAGGGTATCCTAAAAATTGTCTTCCCATTTGAATTGCCTTCTCTTCACATGCCAGCCAACCATCTCACTTTATTCCAAGTAGACACATGCTCCAGGAAGTCCTGTTTCAGTGTCATCCAAATAGTTTTTAAAGTAAGGGGTATTACATTATGACCCAACTTGTCTTAGGATGATATGAAACCTACTGCTGCTGCTGTTGCTAAGTCGCTTCAGTCATGTCCAATTCTGTGCGACCGCATAGACAGTAGTCCACCAGGCTCCCCTATCCCTGGGATTCTCCAGGCAAGAAAACTGGAGTGGGTTGCCATTTCTTTCTCCAATGCTTGAAAGTGAAGTCGCTCAGTCATGTCTGACTCCTAGAGACCCCATGGACTGTAGCCTACCAGGCTCCTCCATCCATGGGATTTTCCAGACAAGAGTACTGGAGTGGGTTGCCATTTCCTTCTCCAGATATGAAACCTACCACCAGACAAATGGATTGAAGTTCTTTGGGTCCTCACCCCATGCCCTCACCCCACCATAGCTTGTTGCCATACAACTCAGAGAGTCACTTTCAAAACACTTTGGAACTTTGATCAGAACCCCTAAAACGTACAATTATAGTGTATAAAATTCCTGCATTTATGGACTTTTAAAAGACATCTCGTGTTTCTCAATATGAATATAAACCTTCAAGGATTTCTTTAAGGTTAACACATCCCTAAGTGTAAATCTGACTAGTTAACCTACAAATTAATAATAGAACTTAAACTTTGTCTGCAATAGTTATAATTTTTGCTTATTTTTCACATGAAAACATAATACTTTCTCTTTGTGTGATTCATTAAATTTTTCTTTGATTAAATTTTTTGTTTCATGTAACTTTATAAACCTAATTATCAAGCTTTGCAAAAAGGAGAGAATTTATTGGGGCTGAATGGTGGAAATTAAAGACAACTCTTGGGAAAACCTGGGTTAGAATTCCAACTCTGCATTTACCTTGAGGAATATGTTTTTTAACCTCTTTGACCTTTAGTTTCTTCCTCTGTAAGAAGGAGAATGATACTCCTTGGGGTTGTTGTGACAATAAACAGTGATAGAGAGAGAGAGAGATAATCTCACTTACTACACTGATTGGGAAAATCACATTCTCAACAGGTGAGAGAGAGGATGGAATGGAGGAGGTGTGGAAGGCTAGTGGTAACTAGTGGCAGTGATGTTGGCTCTGAGTTAGTGACAGAGGCGATGGTGGTCATATGCTGCTGATGGTGATGTGGATGCCAGTGGTAATGGTAATGGAAGTACTGGAGGTGCAGCAGTGATTTATGGTGGAGGTAGTGATAAGAGTGGTTGCAAACGTGGGAGAGATGGAGGCAGCATTGGGTAATGGTGGTGGAGGTGGTGGTGATGTTGGGACCCATGGTAGCAATGTTGGTAGTGATGGTCTTGATGCTTGTGATGGACGTGGTGGCCGTGATGGCGGTGGAGATGCTGGTGATGAGGTGGAGGCAGTGATGAGTGGCGATGACTTTCATGGAGTAACAGAGGTGGTTAGAAGTAGCGGTGTTCATGCTGATAGTAGGGATGGTGATGATGAAGATTCAGTGGTCCAGGAGGTGATTCTTGATTGCTGGTGGTTCCTGTGCTCATGGTGAGAGGAAGCTATTGTTGTGATTGAATTAGAAAGAGAAATAACCTACAGACAATTTTAGCACACTAGCTTTTACTAAAATTGCTTTATTGGGATTAAGTTAGCACACCATCACAGTCACTGTTTCAAGGTTACAATTCCATGGTTTTTAGTATGCTCACAGAGGTGCACAGCCATTACCAGAATCTATATTTATTAAAATTTCATCCCCCACAACAAAACCCATACCTGTTAGTAGTCATTCCCCATCCCCACCCCCGCCCCCCGCAACCTTCCTAGATGGTTTTCAGAGCCTCTGGAGGCCTGCGAGCTGTAGAATCAGAGTGTGTGATTCATTTGTAAGAAAAATCCATCACTTCTTTCTCGGGTGCGACAGTTCCTTCTGCATGATAACTAGAGATTGTATTAAAGCCCTGAAAGAAAAGACGTGAGCTCGCTTCAAATATATTCCTTCAAATGTATACCCTCAAATAACTCATCTGTATCTGTTCAACATATATCTCTTCAAAATCACAATATCCAGAAGCCTGGAGGAGAATTCGCTCCCTTGTTCTTTGTGATACACACAGTCCCTTAAGTTAAAAAATAACAACAAATAATGCTATCTCATTAACAGTCAGTTGAAACACAACCCCTTGAAATAAGACACCCATCCACTTCTGGGACTTCAGTCCAATAAACAAACTTAAACAGATGCAATGTATCACAAAGGTTAATTTGTGGTAGGAAATAAATTACAAAAAACAATATCCCCTGTGATGGAAAAATGGTTCAATAAAACATGGCATATGATTTTTAAAGACCATAAACATGAAATATGATCATAGTAGCCTATTAAATGAAAAAATCAGACACCAAACTCTGCAGAGTATGAAGATGGCCATGTGGGAAACAAAAACAAATTTCAACTTTACTTAGAGAGATAGGAATGTTATCAAAATTTGAATAGCAATTACATAGGAAGGTTGGCGATATACTTACAGTATTATAAAAAATATTTTCTAGAAAATATTTTGAAGAAATACCTAATAAACAAAAATAACCTTCCTACTGCTGCAGAATTAGCAGGACTAAAATGTATTTCTATGAAGAATGTAAAGAATGTTATGTTTATTCTGTACAAAATATTTAAACTCAACAGAACAAAAACCTCTGTGTTGCCTATCATATACTTCAGCTAGTTAGAATGTGTTTTCACCCATGGAGAGAGAAAAAAGGAAGCTATCTCCACCTACCTGTGCAGCCAGATCACAGGTGTGATTAATCCCCCTAAATCCAAGAAGGGAAATGTCAGCCAGCAGGGCCCTCTGCTTGTAGAAGATTTGGCGAAACTGGGTGCTCTGTGTAAACACTCTCTTGTGGGTATTTACCTCCTACCTGATCAGACTCCACAGCTCCTGTCCTGGGATCCAGACTCAGCATCTTAGGGAGCCTTAAATTGTCACAGGGAGCCCATTGAAAAATTACAGTACTTTACAAATTAAAAAAAAAAAAGTCTTTACATTTGGGTGAGTGATGTATTTAACCTGAAAAAACTATGGGAAATAGGAGGAATGTCTTTGTTTTATATTTGATTTATCCATGGCTTTTGGAGGGAAATTAATTTTATTAATTGGTTAAATGTTAATTGGTTAAATTGTTAACTGGTTAAGTGGTTAAGGAATTGAGGTAAAACAAATTCCAGGTAATGGAAGTCTCAAAATCAAAAATCTTTAGATCTGATTTTTAGCAAAGCGAAAAGCAAGATGAAAAGTTGTGGTTCATCGATGCAAAACAGGAAAGCACAGACATCCGCTTCTGATAAAAAGAGGTGTGAGCTTTTACATCAAGGTCTGTAAGTTCCAACTTAACTGCAGAAGCGATGGTTTCTAGGGCTGTTTCTTTGATATCCATTTAGACTATGTAAACGTATGAAACCCAACGGGCTGTTGAGAAAAGCAGTGGGATCCAAGAAAACAATAAATGAGGAAACTTGCGGAAAAAAGATGGGATTTTACTGCTCTTGTGTAACTCAGACAAATTGCAAAAGACAACAGAGACTTCATTCCACGAGGAAGCTGGCATAATGAGCAGTCCACAGACATGTGCTGTATTTGTGCTGCTATCCGCTCATGAACTTCTTCCTGTCGGTTGTCCAGGGCGATCCCCCAGGCCTGCCCCACTCGGGGCAGACCCACCTTGTCTGTTCTCTACCTGCCATTCCTCACCCCTGTGCATGCCTCATCTCTCCCCACCATCTATTCTTGCTGCTCAGTCTCTCACCCCACGCCCTCCCTCCCTTTCCGGAGCCCTGGCCATCCTTCCAGGCCCGGCTGCGGTCAGCATCTCCTGACTGCTTCAGACCACTCTCACTTCACCACTTTCTGGACGCCTGCCAGCCTCCTGTCCACTGCCACGCACTTGGGCACTTCAGATTTCTCTACGGCTTCCTGAGTGTTAGTTTACTCTCTCCAATGGGGCTGTAAACATTTTCTGGGCTGAGAAAGCTTTTCAGAGACCTGAGAGATCCACAGCTTGTACTGAAATACACACACACGCACAGACACATTCACATGCATACACATATATGCTCATACATATGCACACACAGACATAATACAAATACACACACATACTCACACATATACACATATATCTTTTGATTGTCTGAAAACTTATAATACCTTTGTTGCTATAGAGCATCAGTTTGATGTTGTTCTTAAAACATACTTGAAAATAGTCTGGATTCTTAAAAGAAAATAAATAAATTCAACATAGCAGGGAAAACGCTTCTGTCTTTTACTAGACTGACCCCTTTATCCTTTTCAGAGAGAAGCTAGCTCCAGCCTTCCCTTGCCCAGCTTAAATCACCATAAAATGATTCCAGAGTGACTCAGACCTTAATGAAAGCAGTTTGCCTTCTTGCCAGGGGTGGACTCCTGTTCACATTCAGCTTTCAACCTGGAAACACCTTTATCCTGGAATATTCCATTACAGTCTAAGCTCCATGCAGGCAGGGACCTTTTTTAAAAAATCACTTCTGTTCCCCAGTGCCTGGGACCATGTGGCAGAGTGGAGCTCAGTCGGTTTTGCTCTGTGAACACGTGAACATCAGTCTCATGAGACGATGGTTGATGTAGGCTGAGGTACCGCAAACTCAATCTGTCTTTTGAAACTCCACCACTTCGAGAAGCCAGTGGCCCAGCAGCTTGACAGAGGGCCTGGGTGCACAGGCGCTGCGGTGGACTCCTCTCCAGACTCTGCTGTTTGTGTGACCTCCTGTGTCCATGAGGGTCCTGGGGTGCTGTGCCCCAGGCTGTGGGGAGGGCCGGGTGTATCCACGCAGGTGCAGGCAGAGCGCCGGCCTCAAGCGCCCTCTGGGAGCGAGTCTGCTGCTATAGCTGCTATTAGTACTGCTACATCTGTATGATTTTCATCCTCAATTTCATTTTTGTCTCCCTATGAGGTAGGCAGGCGCTGGTTTTCCTCCTGTCCCACCTCAAGTATTCTTTTTTTTTCCCTGTATATTTTTTTAAAAAATCAGAATAAAGTTGCTTTACAATGTCATGTTAGTTTCTACTGTACAACAGTGTGAATCGGCTACCTGTGTACATATATCGCCTCCCTCTTGAACTTCCCTTCCCACCTTCCCAACCCTCTAGGTCATCACAGGTCACGGAGCTGAGCTCCCTGTGATATACAGCAGCTTTCCACTAGCTCTCTATTTTATCTATCTGTATATGTCAATGCTACTCTCTCAATTCATCCTACCCTCTCATTCCGTCCTGTGTCTATATGTCCATTCTCTATGGCAGCATCTCTATTCCTGCCCTGCAAATAGATTCATCTGTACCATTTTTTTTTTTTTTAGATCCCACATATATGCGTTAATATATGGTATTTGTTCCTCTCTTTCCTGCTTAGGCTCCCAAGAAACATTTGCAAAATGGGATTATCCGTGGCTACCAGATTGGTTACCGGGAGTACAGCACCGGGGGCAACTTCCAGTTCAACATCATCAGTATCGACACCACGGGGGACAGTGAGATTTACACCCTGGACAACCTCAACAAGTTCACCCAGTATGGCCTGGTGGTGCAGGCCTGCAACCGGGCCGGGACGGGGCCTTCTTCTCAGGAAATCATCACCACCACCCTCGAGGACGGTAGGTGCCTGGCCCCCTGCAGGCTGTGCAGGGGTGATGTCAGCCTGGCCGGCTGGGACCAGGGCTTTCTTCCAGCGGGAAGCATGTCC
The DNA here is from genome assembly GCF_029407905.1 of Bubalus kerabau. NCBI lineage: Eukaryota > Metazoa > Chordata > Mammalia > Artiodactyla > Bovidae > Bubalus > Bubalus kerabau. The sequence goes on along the minus strand of NC_073625.1, from coordinate 186,572,244 downwards.
TAATTAACTCGCAGGCTGCCTGGATTCGGCGCCCTGGATACATCTTGATGGAAAAGCCGAATCCACTCCCTTTTCAGCATCTTTCTCCTGCATTTCAAGCCCGAGAGGTGGACTTCTGCCAAGTGAATCCAAGCCTCTCCCTATGACAGCAGCAGTCTGGGCACAATATAGAAATTCGATTTTCTAAAAATTTCTCATAAGTCAACGTTAAAGAGGGCTCCCCCCCCCGCTTTTTTTCTTTCTTTCTTTCTTCGTTTTTAATCATTGCTTTTTATTTTCAAGCATTCTAAGACCAGAGAACAAGACATGAGCGGGCTTCCTGGAACAAATCTCACGGTGACCGCGCGCCCCCTAGTGGCCAAAAGGAATTACTGTACACTCCCACGTTGACAGCCTTTAGGCTCACATTCTCCCGCAGTGCATGAAAATCAGGGTGTCTACATGGGTGATTCATGTCAATGTATGGCAAAAAACACTACAATATTGTAAAGAAATTAGTCTCCAATTAAAATAAGTAAATTAAAAAAAAGAAAAGCAGAGTGTCTAGAAGCATCATTGTGTAGGTGCAGAGGCCAAATACGGAGTTAGCTGTAGCAGGAGGTGGCAGATTTTCCTGAAATAGGCTTGCATGGCAGTTACCTCTTGTGCTTTGAGAACACACGTGGTAACTTGCATCTATAATTTCTGACCTAAAGAACAACTGAGGAAAAAAAATCCTGACCATTTTTATAGGGAGAGCTAGTAAATGGAATGGAGAAGGTGATGGCACCCCACTCCAGTACTCTTGCCTAGAAAATCCCATGGATGGAGGAACCTGGTAGGCTGCAGTCCATGGGGTCCTGAAGAGTCAGACACGACTGAGCGATTTCACTTTCACTTTCATGCATTGGAGAAGGAAATGGCAACCCACTCCAGTGTTCTTGCCTGGAGAATCCCAGGGACGGGGGAGCCTGGTGGGCTGCCGTCTTATGGGGTCGCACAGAGTCGGACACGACTGAAGCGACTTAGCAGCAGTAGTAAATGGAAATCCAGGATTTTCTTTCCATCTTTATAGTCCTTGCAGTTGTGGTTAGATAGGCCTCTGGGTTTTCACTTTGATGTTTATTTTTCACTGATGTTTGTGATTCAGTCACTATTTCCCCCCCTTTCCTAGTCGTGATGTTTAAGGTTTGCATAAACTCGATGTGAAATATCCTTCTAGCCTCTGTCCTAGTCCATTTTCTCTGTCCTCTGATGGATGGTCTAGGATTGAAAGGGGACACTGCTGGGGTTGGAGCAGTAAGTGCAACATGTCTGCTTTTGAGCTTTCAGTTCACACTCCAGACGTTACTCAACACCAGGGGACTTACTGTATTTTTGTTGCTCAGTTGCTAAGTCTTGTCTGACTCTTTGCCACCCCATGGACTGCAGCACTTCAGGCTCCTCTGTCCTCAGCTATCCTAGAGTTTGCTCAAATTCATGTCCATTGAGTCGGTGATGCCATCTAACCACCTCATCCTCACAGCAGTTTGCAAGAATGATGGGGAAATAAGCCAGACCAGCAATGGTCTTTAATTCATGCAGTAGGGTCAGACGTGTTCTCAACTCTCTAAGCTGGAGGCGAGCTGCTTAAAAGTAAAGCAGTTATTCTGCAAAGAGAGACACTGGAAGTCTTATGAAGTCATTGTATTTTACTGAGTTATCCTATTTGTACAGGAAAGTGGTACTCATTTTCCCCATTAATTTGGGGGATTCAGTGCAATTTATTTTCTTTTGCTTGCACTTTTGAAATATTAAACTGTTGCTTATTCAGTATTGGTTTGCTGATTAAGCCACTGACAGTTTTTATAGAGTCTAATTATCTCATTTCAGTGCCCAGTTACCCCCCCGAAAATGTCCAAGCCATAGCAACATCACCAGAAAGCATATCAATATCCTGGTCCACGCTTTCCAAGGAAGCCTTGAATGGAATTCTCCAGGGGTTCAGAGTCATTTACTGGGCCAACCTCATGGACGGAGGTAAGAGGATTAAATGACGGGCCATGGAATTTGTACATGCCCCCTCCTGCCCTGGGATTCAGGACAAGCTGGGTACTTCTTTATCACTGAGTACTTTCCTCCTTCCTCACACTGTTCTGTTCTTGTCTCATATCTGACACTTTAACAGGTGTGGACAGCTGCTTAAAACATTGGTGCTGGTATTTTAGTACCTAAATCATGTCTGGCTCTTTTTTACGACCTCATGGACTATAGCCCACCAGGCTCCTCTGTCCATGGGATTTTCCAGGCTAGAATACTGGAGTGGGTAGCCATTCCCTTCTGCAAATGATCTCCTCAACCCAGGTATCAAGCCTGTGTCTCGGGCATTGCAGGCAGATTCTTTACTGCTGAGCCACCCAGGAAGCCCTTTTAAAACAGCGTGTACTTTCCAAATTTGAAGGATAGGAGGGGGTGGCTGGCACTTGGGATATCTAGGAATAGATGTGTTTTCCTAATTATGAGTATCTATGTCAAGCCTCTGCAGGCAGCACCAAAACCTTGATCTGTATCTAGAAAGTTCTACGTGACATGTGTCCTAAAAGACTGACCCCTTCCTGTTCCTGACAGGACTCAGCAGGGAAAGTCCTTGAGCTCCTGTAGTTGAACTGGAAGGGGTTCAGGAAGAATACTGGGCCAGAGGGTATTATTATCCCTGCGAGGAGACATTTTATCCCCAACCCTCCATTTTTGGCTCCTTTCTCTTTTTTTCCCTCCTCTATCCTCTCTTTCTTCATTCTTCTTGTTTCTTGCTTTCTTTCTTTTTCTTTTTATTCTTTCTTTGCTTTCAAGTTGTAGGACAAATCCTCCTGTTTAGGGGCAGGATGTAGCACAAGAGAGGGTCAGCTCAGAGGATAGCAAGACTGGGGCTCCAAGCATCTCAGGCAGAACATGGCTCTGTTTCTCTGCTTGCAGAGGGTAGGTGCCCTGAGCCAGGCTGAGCCCCACTCCAGGAGCAGGACAGGCTCACCTTGAACTACAACCCTTAGCAGGAAACGCCCTGCTCTCCGCTTGTGGACCAAGGCTGGGGCCTCCCATGCCCACGCCCTTCCCCAGGCCCTGTTTCTAGCCTCCTTCCATCGCCCCCAGCTCCAAGGGTGCCTCCCCACCCTTGTCTGGGGCTTCTTTCAGCCCTTCTGATAGTCCTAGTCAAGGTCCCCAGAGCACCTCCCACCTCTGCTCAGGCCCACCTGGGTCTGCTCTGACAGCCCAGGTAAACAGAACACACTGGGCCTCCGAGGCTGCAGAGATCTGCTCTTGTGCTCAGTAGCTCAGTTGTGTCCGACTCTGTGATTCCATGGACTGTAGCCCGCAGGCTCCTCTGTCCATAGCATTTCCCAGGCAGGAATACCAGAGCAGGTTGCCATGGTGCGAGAATAAAGGATGGAAGACACCTCGGCAAAGGCAGATTAATAAATGTGCTAAGTACACAGCTGGGTCCGAGGCTGACTGAGCTGTTTGTGTCTGTAACCAGACTTGGATCTCAGAGCTGAGGATCAGCCCCAATTCCTCCTGGTGTCCAGGGTAGCACTTTGCACAGCGCCAGCAGGGGGAGACATTGATTCACCTTCTGAGCATCTTCTCGGTGCGAAGCTCCTGCCAGACACTGAGAATGCAGCTCCTCTCAGATGGATGCTCTAGTCTAGTGAGACGGGGAGGATGCTCTGAATAGAGAAGCACAAGCCCAGTAATGCACAGACAGCCCCACCGAGGGACGGAGTTAAACAGATGATTCACTTCACCTCATCCCCAAAAAGAGCTTCAACAGTTCCCATGGATGTCAAGTATGTTGTTGTTTACTTGCTCAGCTGTGTCCCACTCATTATGACACTATGGACTGTAGCTCTTCTGTCCGTGGGATTCTCCAGACAAGAATCCTGGAGTGGGTTGCCATTTCCTTCTTGAGGGTATCTTCCTGACCCTGGGATTAAGCCCATGTCTCCTGCATTGGCAGACGAATTCTTTACCATCTGCTCTACCAGGGAGGCCCCAGATGTAAAGTACAGAGCAAAAAAAAAAAAAAAAAATTGCAAATTATCTATTTTACTGACATAGTACCATAATATATCATTTCTTGTTCTGATTCCAATCCTCATGTTGAGTCAGATTAAATTAAACACCCTAATGGACACACCTGAAGTTAAATTATACTAAGATTGTTCCTTTTTTGTTCTTTTTGGAAATATTTCCATAATCCAGAGCTGACTATTCATCCTATTTTCACATTTCACTCATATTTGCTAATGGTGCCTATTACCATCTTAGTTCTATGATGGATGATGTGGTTAATATGGTCTAGTCAACAATATATTTTAAAGCTTTAAAAACTTGAATACTTAAAAATTAAAGGCTTTGAATAAAGAATGCTTGGAAATGCATATAGTTTCTAAAGATTCTTCTACTCCCTCTGTGAAGACCAAAGTGATGTGATTTAGTGCCTAATGTAAGAGTTCTACACTTAATCTCCAAAAGAAAAAACTCTCAGAAATGTAAGCCTGCTATGAGCAGCCACATTTTATCCGATACTCCTGAGAGCTAACATTTGGGAATTATCAGGGAATGTCATGGAATTCATGGGTTCTTCTGCATGAACTCCTCAGACTGTGGCTCCGAGGTACACACAGACACAAAACACATAGTGTTTGTGTAAAGGTTATACCTGCTAAGCTTGAGAACACACCACACACACACCCACATGCTCAGGCAGGCTGAGAAAGACATTGTTACTACCCCGGTGGTTAGTATTTTCCCCAAATATTTTCAAAAATATGCATAAAAAAGCATTTTCCTCTTGCTAATATGACCAGATAAAACAAAAATGGTTAATTCACTTGCTAGGACAGTTAACAGAGAGGGCGATGGCACCCCACTCCAGTGCTCTTGCCTGGAAAATCCCATGGACGGAGGAGCCTGGTGGGCTGCAGTCCATGGGGTCGCTGAGGGTCGGACACGACTGAGCAACTTCACTTTCACTTTTCACTTTCATGCATTGGAGAAAGAAATGGCAACCCACTCCAGTGTTCTTGCCTGGAGAATCCCAGGGACGGGGGAGCCTGGTGGGCTGCTGTCTATGGGGTCGCACAGAGTTGGACACGACTGAAGTGACTTAGCAGCAGCAGCAGCAGGACAGTTAAATATACAATATGTCCATGAAATTTCTGAGTATTTTATTATCTGAAAGTCAAAGAATTTTAAAGACAGCAGCTTCTCTGAGATTACTGGGAAACTGGCCCCATTTTATCTGAATCCAACTGCTTTTCAACCCTCCTCTCTTTCTTCCAGACAAAAAAAGACAGAATCTGAATCAAAGCAACACTTAGGTGCCAAGCTGGGCTTTTGGTGTGAGTGACGCTGGCAAGTCAGGGGATGGGCGGGGGGGGTCATTTCCACCCCACTTGATTTCTTCCTGAAAACCCTTTAAGAATGAAGGAGGGTATAAATAAATACATAAAAAGTATTTTGCTTTAAAACATACAGTTTACAAAAACTTTTGTACTATAAATAGTATGGTTTCTGAATTTCTTTTCTGTATTCATTTTATATTGTTTTACTCATGACCTCAACTGAACACTATTCTTGCCACATATTTTTAAAATTTATTTTATTGAAGTATAGTTGATGTACAATGTTGTGTTAATCTCCACTGTACAGTCCCATATACATATTTTTAAATTACTCCACTGGGACTGTGAAAAGTAAATCATAAAAATGGATGTTTAAGCCATAAAGAAGACTGGGAGTTTAAACGAACAACAAATGAAGCACGCTGGTTGCATTTGCCTTTTTTCATAATTCTCCTTTTTTCCACATGGGCTGGTCAGGAAAATAGCCTTGAAACAGAGAGAATGAGGTGTCTCTGTGGTTGATTCAGGGGCTCTGGGGATTTTTAAAAACGCTTGGGGGTAATTTTAAGTAGGGGTTTGGACTGCAGGCCTATTCATGGATCGTGATAAATTCATTCACCCAAATAATGTGGACCCCAGTATGAGTCAACATTCAAATACTAATTCCAATAGTGTGGTAATTCATGAGCCGGTGTATTAAAAAGATCAGGGTACCCCACTTTGCCCTTCTCCTCTCAACTCTTCTCTTCTGCATCACTGTATCTCACCCAGAAACAGCCAGCCCCTTCGGCATGCCTTCCCTGGGCTATAATTAGAAGTCATATTTCCCCTGTGACATAGAGATCCTAGGCCCTTAAAAAAGATAAAAATGAAAAAGTTAAAGCCAGGGGTCATATGATGTAGTATAGTTCTCATAACTAGCCCGGCACACAGCCCCCAGGAGCCCCTTTCCTGAATTGCGTTATGTTTTCCCTGATTGTGTGAGTGTGTGTGTATAACCTTTGTTGTTGTTCAGTCATTCAGTCACATCCAACTCTTTGCAAACCCATGGACTATAGCACACCAGGCGTTTCTGTCCTTCACCACCTCCTGGAGCTTGCTCAAACTCATGTCCATCGAGTCGGTGATGCCATCCAATCGTCTCATGCCCTGTCGTCCCCTTCTCCTCCTGCCTTCAATCTTTCCTAGCAGCAGGGTCTTTTCCAGTGAGTTGGCTCTTCTCATCAGGTAGCCAAAGTACTGGAGCTTCAGTTTCCGCATCAGTATTACAATGAATATTCAGTTGATTTCCTTTAGGATTGACTGGTTTGATCTCCTTGCAATCCAAAGGACTCTCAACACCACAGTTCAAAAGCATCAATTCTTTGGCACTCAGCCTTCCTTATGGTACAACTCTCACATCCGTAATGACTACTGGAAAAACCATAGCTTTGACTATACAGACCTTTGTCAGCAAAGTAATGTCTCTGTCCTTTAATATGCTGCCTAGGTTTGTCATTGGAGAAGGAAATGGCAACCCACTCCAGTACTATTACTTGGAAAATCCCATGGGTGGAGGAGCCTGGTAGACTGCAGTCCATGGGGTCACAAAAGTCGGACACGACTGAGCTACTTCACTCACTTTCAGTTCAGTTCAGTTCAGTTCAGTTGCTCAGTCATGTCCAATTCTTTGCAACCCCGTGAACTGCAGCACTCCAGGCCTCCCTGTCCATCACCAACTCCCGGAGTCCACCCAAACTCATGTCCATTGAGTCAGTGATGCCATCCAACCATCTTATCCTCTGTTGTCCCCTTCTCCTCCTGTCCTCAATCTTTCCCAACATCAGGGTCTTTTCCAATGAGTTAGCTCTTCACATCAGGTGGCCAAAGTATTGGAGTTTCAGCTTCAACATCAGTCCTTCCAATGAACACCCAGGACTGATCTCCTTTAGGATGGACTGGTTGGATCTCCTTGCAGTCCAAGGGACTCTCAAGAGTCTTCCCCAACACCACAATTCAAAAGCATCAATTCTTCGGCACTCAGCTTTCTTTATAGTCCACCTCTCACATCCATACATGACCACTGGAAAAACCATAGCCTTTAGGTTTGTCATAGCTTTTCTTCCAAGGAGCAAGGGTCTTTTAATTTTGTGACTGCAGTCACCATCTGCAGTGATTTTGGAGCCCAAGAAAATGAAGCCCGTCACTGTTTCCATTGTTTCCCCATTCATTTGCCATGAAGTGGTGGGACTGGATGCCATGACTTTCGTTTTTTGAATATTGAGTTTTAAGCCAGGTTTTTCACTCTCCTCTTTCACCTTCATCAAGAGATTCTTTAGTTCCCCTTCACTTTCTGCCATAAAGGTGGTGTCATCTGAATATCTGAGGTTACTGATGTTTCTCCCAGCAATCTCGATTCCAACTTGTCCTTCATCCAGCCTGCCATTTTGCATGATGTACTCTGCATATAAGTTGAATAAGCAGGGTGACAATATTCCACCTTGATGTACTCCTTTCCCAATTTGGAGCCAGTCTGTTTTTCCACGTCTGGTTCTAACTGTTGCTTCTTGACCTACGTGCCGGTTTCTCAGGAGGCATGTTAGGTGGTCTGGTATTCCCATCTCTTTAAGAATTTTCCACAGTTTGTTGTGATCCACACAGTCAAAGGCTTTATTTAGCGTAGTCAGTGAAGCAGAGTAGATGTTTTTCTGGAATTCTCTTGCTTTTTCTACCATCCAACAGATATTGGCAATTTGATCTCTGGTTCCTCTGCCTTTTCTCAACCCAGCTTGAACATCTGGAAGTTCTTGGTTCATATACTATTGAAGCCTGGGTTGGAGAATTTTGAACATTACTTTGGTAGCATGTGAAATGAGTGCAATTGTGCGGTAGTTTGAACATTCTTTGGCATTGCCCTTCTTTGGCATAATCTTTGTCACAATGTAAAAGTTCCTAAGTCTGAAAAGATCTTGATGAGATATACTTGCATTTTTTTCATTAGCATTTGAGTTTTTTATGCTACTCTCATTGACCTATATTGTCTATGTTCAGGAAAATGAAAATTATAAATGAACAATGTAACGGAAAGAGGTCTGATGGCCACCTAGGAAAGACTGTTCTTTCACAGGAAAGCATTTCTAACCCATCTGAGGGTAATGATTGTCAACTTTCCAAGTGCACGGGGACCACACAGGAGCAAACATTTCTCTCATTTTCACTAGCCATCTGCTGTGACTTCTCAATTGTGGCCCTTGAAAGTCTGCTGCTGGCTGGTAGCCCCCAGGAGACACTGGACCTCAGGCATCTTTGGGGGGCTGCACCCTGGCCCTGCTCTCCCCCCAGCAAAGCATCCTGCCTCCAGAACTTGCCCATGAGCTGCTCATGGTGGAAACAGGCCTTGGGCTCCTACTGGGTCCGGGGCCTTGCCTGAGACCCACTGTTTCTCCCCTCCCCTCCCAACCGTCATCAAACACAGGGGTCCCTGGCATGGGGGTGACACACCTCGACTACCCCCTGCTCTATTTGAAATTCAGCTTTCCTACTGTGTCCAGTTCAGCCCTGATATCACCTTTTGATGACGAAAGGTGAATACAGACATTCATAGTCACCATAACCACAAAATACCTGACCACTAATCTCCGAACGTCCATGCAACATGCTAGGAGGACAAGATAGAAGAACAAAGAGCAAGAAGGGAAAACCAGGCTGGCAGAAACCCAGTTCCTCCGGCCAACATGCATCCACCCAGTGTCCTCAGGGAGTAGCTGAGAGCATGGACCGTGGGCATGCGGCCACACCATATGTGGTGCCACAGCCCACGCTCTCAGCCTTTGTGTTCAGATCCGTGACCTGGCGAAGACATTGAGCCTCTCTCTGCCTCAGTTTCCCCTTCTGTAAAAGGAACGGCCAGTGGAAACAAAAGGATAGTCATGTTGAGTGAGTGAGTTTGCATGGGAACCCAGCGCAGGGCACCTTAGGAGCAGCGTGGCGTGTCAGCTGTGTTTCCTGAGGCCAGAGAAAGCGAGAGACACTGCGGGACACCTGGTTGTGAGTGCCGCGTGCACTGTGAGCATCGTGTGCAGAGATGACCAGACACCAAGGAGGTCTCCTTCCTGGCCCATCTCCCACCCCCGTTCTTAGTAAACCAGCCCCCCAGGCACAGGGGTCAGGCTGCACCAAACATTCCACAAACGACCACTTGCCCTAAAGGTGGGCAGCTCTTTGGTCCCTCTCTCCTCCTCCAGTTCCTCTGCCAATGGCTCATTTCTAAATCCAGAGCATCCCTGCCGGTATTTCACAAGGCCCTGTGAGTTTTCTCAAGCTGCCATGCATCATGGGCTTCAGGCAGGCCAGCACAAAGTTCCATCTTTGCATGTCATTATCTGATCCCGCTGCAGAACACAAAGCATTTTTAGCTGACAACGCGTTTCTGATACATCAGCCTGTCCTGTGGGCAAGGGGTTCACTCCAGGCGACAGGAGGAGTTGTGCTGGGCCACTGCAGTTTAAATTAGGTGCAAGAAAACACATGTACCTTAAAGAAGTCTGCTTATGTTAACCAGAAAACTAGGCTCGACTTGTAGAAGCTTCTTAATGAGCAGTTAGAAGTATCTCTATGCAGCCTACGTGGTCCTGGCTTCCTGGGGCCAGGGTGCGGGGAATCTGCTGGGTTACTCCTGCTTGGGGACAGTTCCGGAGGGGCCTGTTGGCATTGGGTTTATAACACTTGACTGAACTGCTGTTTTCCAGACCTCTTTTCTTCCTGGCACTCTGTGGCAATTTGGTGCAAATGATGTTTTTCAAGAGACCGCAGAGGGTCAGTGTCTCACGAAGGCTGTGCCCACACCCCTGAGTGATTTCAGGGAGTGATTGATGCGGGCCCAGCACTGGGCAGCAGTAAGAACATGCCAACAGCCGTGGTAACACGCTCGTGTTTTCTTGTCCTCCAGAGCTGGGCGAGATTAAAAATGTCACCACCACGCAGCCCTCCCTAGAGCTGGATGGGCTGGAGAAATACACCAACTACAGCATCCAGGTGCTGGCCTTTACCCGGGCTGGAGACGGCGTCCGGAGCGAGCAGATCTTCACCCGGACCAAAGAGGATGGTGAGCATGGGGGCAGGTCGTGGGGGGCTCAGGTCCCGTCTGAACCTCCAGGGGACACAGGAGGCTCCTGCCATGTGGCAGCATTCCCAGGAAGGAGCCATTGTCAGAAAAGCTGGGTCAGAGGGTTAACTCACCCACCGATTCCTGATTTGGCTCCTTGAAAACTTTTTGCTGCCCTCCTAAAATATTCCAGCACAATTCAGACCACACTTCCTGTGTCACCTCTGTTTGATTATCCATTGTTTCTCTCTTCCCGTATAATTTTTCATTCTTTTTTGGGGAGCCACGTGCGAAGTCGCTTCAGTTGTGTCCGACTCTGTGCAACCCCATGGGCTGTAGTCCACCAGGCTCTGCTATCTGTGAGATTCTCCAGGCAAGAATACTGGAGAGGGTTGCCATGCCCTGCTCCAGGAGATCTTCTCTACCCAGGGATCAAACCCACGTCTCTTACGTCTCCTGCACTGGCAGGCAGACTCTTTACCACTAGAGCCACCTGGGATGCCCATTAGAATAATTTCAGTGACTCTTCAGCTATTAGTGTAAGCTCTGACCAATTCCATCTCTCCACTTAAAAATTATGCAATAATCTACATCATCCTATGCTTTGCCAGTTTTGGAGTAACATTAGAATAAGCCCTCAATTGAGAATTTCATGTTAATTTTTAAAAATTTCTTACAAGGGTTTTTGGGGCTTCCTTCATGGCTCAGTTAAGAATCCATCTGCAATGCAGGAGACCCCGGGTTGATTCCTGGGTTGGGAAGATCGACTGGAGAAGGGAAAGGCTACCCACTCCAGTATTCTGGCTGGGGAGTTCCATGGACTGTATAGTCCATGGGGTCATAAAGAGTCAGACACAACTGAGTGACTTTCACTTTTACAAGGGTTTATGATAATTTAGTAAAATTTTAATTATAGCACATTTCTCAGATCACTAATCTTACCATTCCATGCAGTTTGGACTTGTTATATGGCTGTTTCCCAATCCTACAAAAACTGTATGGCAAATCATTTTTTTATATTAAGGGAAAGCCTGGGGTGCCTTATCCAAGATGTGCTGAAGAATAATTTGACTTCTGATACATACTATAGCTGAAGAAGGAAATAGCAACCCACTCCAGTATGCTTCCCTAGGAAATCCCATGGACAGAGGAGCCTGGCGGGCTACAGTCCATGGAGGTCACAAAGAGCCAGACATTACTGAGTGATGAAGCATGAGCAGACATATTATAGCAATAGTGAAAAAGCAGTTTCCACCTTAGTACAGGAAGGGGCAACTGATGTCAAATTGATACCTGTGTGGAACTTTCCAGATTGGAGTTCAGAATTCACCAGAGCCAGGGTTGAGATGCAACCACTACACCTAAATTTTGTGCTGTTTTGGCTCCACAATTTTTTTTTTTTTAACATCTTTCAGGCCTAAGTTCCCTAGGAAGCTGGTCAGGGCAGGGGTGGGAGAGCTATTGTTCTCTGCTCATGACTGCCTGTGTATGGGCGGAGTAGATGTCCTTTACTGTGTGTGAGTGTGTGTGTGTGAGTGTGAGAGTGTGTGTGTGTGAGTGTATGTGTGTGTGACTGTGTGTGTGTGAATGTGGGTGTGTGTGAGTGTGTGTGTGTGTGTGTTTGTGTGTGTGTGTGTTCAGTCACTCAATCATGTCCAGCTTTCTGTGGCCCTATGGACTATAGCCCACCAGGGTCCTCTGCCCATGGGATTCTCCAGGCAAGAATACTGGAGTGGGTTGCCATGCCCTCCCCCAGGGGATCTTCCCAACCCAAGGATTGAACCCACGTCTCTTGTGTCTCCTGCATTGGCAGGCAGGTTCTTTACCACTAGCACCACCTGGGAAGCCCGAAGTCCTTTGCTACCTAGGATATAAGCATGCTGCTGCTTCGCCCCATGACTGTCCTGTGGGAACAAGACTAGGGACATGCACTTGGAGGCCTGGAGACTCTCTCCCCTTCAGCTTGTCTGTCTCCTAAGGACACTGCCCTGATGTTCACAGCACCTCTCTCTGCTCTCCCCTCAGGGAACCTAGCCCCCCGCCCCGAAGCAGCCTATCCATCCACCCTTCCACCATCATCTTCACTAGCCCTTCTTGCATTCTAGTTCCTGCACACAAATTAAACCTCATCACCCCCAGTCTTTCTAGTACACACAAGTAATTATTCCCAGTTATAGGCAGGTGCCAGTCATTTTGCCCAGTTATTGGATTCTTTAGGGAAACCTATGGCATCACTGACTCGATAGACATGAGTCTGGGTAAACTCCAGGAGTTGGTGATGGACAGGGAGGCCTGGCATGCTGCGATTCATGGGGTCACAAAGAGTCAGACACAACTGAGCAACTGAACTGAACTGAAGGTCAAAATACCATGCCATTAGGAAGCCACAGGTTCAAAGAGATGTCTGCAAAGCTATGCCCTGAGTGAATAATTTAATTCTTTAAATTATTATTTAAATAATTTAATTTTAAATTCATTTAAATTTAAAATATAAAACACAATAAATAAATTTAAAATTAAATTTAAAATAAACTTTAAATTTAAAATAATTTTTAAAATTTTTATTTATTTATTCATTTGGCTGTGCTGGGTTTCAGTTGCAGCACACACTACCTTTTAGCTGAAGCATGTGGGCTCTAGTTCCCTGACCCAGTGGGGAACTAGATCGAACCCAGGGATCGAACCCAGGCCCTCTGCATTGAAAGTATGGGGTCTCAGCCACCGGACTACCAGGGAAGCCCCTAATTTTTTATATGCAGTAACCAAAGAGTCTCATCAAGATGTTTGCTATGCCACCTGCTGCCCAGGGGACTTTGGCACCTTATCACACTTTCTCTGAACTGAACCATCTTCATGTACCAAATTTCCATGACAATCAGACTGCAGAGAATTAAAATCTAAAAAGTGAACTGATGTGTGCAAACATCATCTAACTTGACACATAGTGGGACGATTCCTGACACTAGACATTTGATTATTTAATCTCCACTCCTTCACAGCGAGGGTGGAACTGTCTTTTGCATTGCTAAGCAATAACACAGATGTCACTGGAATTAGTATTTAAAGAACAAATTGACTGGCAACATGAATTTTAACACCTGAATTTTTCAGAAGAAAGTAAAGAAATCCAGTGAAAGGGGAAGCCTCTCCACTTCCCCTTGATCCTCACTGAGTGGATTTCAGAGTGCTGCAACTGAAATCCAGCACAGCCAAATGAATAAATAAATACAAATTTTAAAAATTATTTTAAATGTAAACTTTATTTTACATTTAATTTTAAATTTATTTATTGTGTTTTAAATTTAAATGTATTTAAATTGATCCTCATTGTGATCAATTTTTAATTACTCCTCCAAATTTAGAAATCATCATAGAGTTCTATCTCAAAACTTGACCCTGAGACCCAAAGTCTAATTTTTTAATCAATTATTCCCTTCTTTCATATCCAGTGCTAATAATAAGGGGAGATGCAATTGATTGCAGAAGGTCCTGCCTCAGGTATATCAGTTAGCCCAGGAAGGAGGTCAGGAATTCCACTTGTGATAGTGAGTGGATAAATAATAGTACAAAACTGAGGGTCAATATTTACTTGAGATAAATCATTAGCATGTTCAAAAAGAAGCAGAGTAGAGATTGGGGGAAAGGAGAGAAAAACTGGTATAACAGTAAGCCTATCTCCCAGAGTCACATAAAAAACTCACCAATCTAGAAATGGTGAAGAATTGTGCCAGCCATGGATGTGAATTGGACCAAAAAAAAAGGCTGAGTGCTGAAGAATTGATGCTTTTGAACTGTGGTGCTGGAGAAGACTCTTGAGAGTCCCTTGGACTGCAAGGAGATCAAACCAGACAATCCTAAAGGAAATCAACCCTGAGTAGTCATTTGAAGGACCTATGCTGAAGCTGAAGCTCCAATACTTTGGCCACCAGATGTAAAGAACTGACTCCTTGAAAAAGACCCTGATGCTGGGAAAGATTGAGAGCAGGAGGAGAAGGGAATGACAGAGAATGAGATGGTTGGATGGCATCACCGACTCAATGGACATGAGTCTGAGCAAGCTCTGGGAGTTGGTGATGGAGATGGAAGCCTGGTATACTGCAGTCCGTGGGGTCACAAAGAGTCAGACATGACTGAGCAATTGAACTGAACTGAAGTATATCAGTGTCTATAAAGATTCTTGGAGATGGCAATGGCAACCCACTCCTGTACTCTTGCCTGGAAGATCCCATGTGTGGAGGAGACTGGTAGGCTGCAGTCCATGGGGTCGCTAAGAGTCAGACACGACTGAGCGACTTCACTTTCACTTTTCACTTTCATGCATTGGAGAAGGAAATGGCAGCCCACTCCAGTGTTCTTGCCTGGAGAATCCCAGAGACAGGGAAGCCTGGTGGGCTGCCATCTATGGGGTCACACAGAGTTGGACACGACTGAAGCAACTTAGCACCAGCATAGATTCTTGGTCATATTCTCCAAGAATATGGATATCCGTCATATACATCTGTGATGTAGAATGTTGGACAAATTATTGGGTCCATAGACAAGTCTCAGATCCATCAGGACCATAGTCATGGTCCATGGATACATTCTTGAGGTCTGGAAGAATTGCTTACATTTCAGATTCTCTTCCCAGTGTTCAATGAGAACTGTTCAGTCAATGAGAACTTGCATTTTTATTATTGCTTCAAGACCACAAAAGATTACTATGGATCTAGCTTTCTGGTTCTGAACGCAAGACAACTAATTCTGAATTCTAAAATGTTTGTGAAATCCTAATACCATTTTATTTGCTTGAGATTGTAATCTGAGCAAAGCCACGGAGAAACAGAACACACACAAACATGATCTAATAATTTTCCAATTATTTTCATCCTGCATGCATAAGGTCATTTCAGCCTTGATCCTTTGCTGCAAAGTAAACACTGCACATGTATAAATAGAGATGGTTTAAGTGCAAATATTTACTGAACGCATTGCAGTGCACAGAGCTCTGTGAACTGACGTGTGGGAAGGTCAACAGGAACTGTGATATGTGATCTTTGGTGCCTCCTGCCATGGTTAACAATCTCCTTGCTAGGACATCTGAAAGTGGAGCTAAGAGAAAGAGAAAAAGCAAGAGAACCAGGATATTTCTGAGTCCTCTGGCCATTCCTATCTTGAGCCAGGCATCCCCTGGACGGCACAGATGGTGTGTTCTCAGATGATAGAGTAACCGCACCTTGGTTTACCGCCTCTCAGGAAACATGGAAGGCTTTTTATCAGCCCTGCTCCAGAGTCCAGCTGCAGCTGGCAGGATTGGGATTTGCTCTGTGCCAAAGTCACACACACAGCCACACAGTAGACCAGGGCAATCCCAGGAGGCCTTCCACTCTGTGGGTGTCAAAACTCCCTGCACTATGGGGATCCTCACATGGGCTCCTGGGGCTCCCAGAGGTGTCCAGTGGTGATCGGGAAGCCCTCGGGGGACTCCCTGCTCTGCTTCAAGAAGAGCTCCTCTACTTCCATCCTGCTGTACATGGGTCTCCCACATGATACTTTAAAGGATTTTCCCACTTTAAAGGCTGTTTGGAAACCACAGCTCTTGTGAGAGCAAAGGCCAGACATACTGGAGTGTGGTGGAGACTGCTTGGGTGTGAGGACACACCCATCGTGGGTATGTCCCTGGACCCCCGCGTCCCCTGCTCACGGCTCAGAGAAGCCACGTGGAGCCGTGGCTCCAGTGGGCCCAGGTGTGCTGGTGGGTCACATGCACACACAGGTGCACACACACATCACACACATCACATACACACATGACACACATGCACACACACACACAGTACACACATACCACACGCACTATGCACATAGACTTACACTATACATAACACACCACACATACCACATACACATACACCACACAAATATGCAATATGCACAAACCACACACATCACAAACATGTGCTTACACTATACATACCACACACTCTCTACACACATCACATACACATATATGACAAGCATGCACATGTACACAGTATACACACACCACACGCATGCACACATAAACTGCATACACACCACAAACAGCACCACACATACCAGACACATACACACACACTATATACATACACTCATATGACACATACCATATGCACCACACACACCACATACACATACATTACACATATGCATGCACACTATAAACACACATTACACATACCGCACACACACGATGTATCATGTACACCACATACACACAAACACACCATTTGCACAGTACACATGCAGACATATTATACACACACATCTCACACATCACACAAATCACAAAGCACACATCACATACACAAATACTACACACACCAAACAAGCCATAAACCACACACACACACACACATGCACACCCCTGCCTGTGGCTGATCATTGAGGCCAGAAAAATGATGATGATAAAAATGAAGTTGACCAAAGTGCCTGTAAGATCCTTAGACTTCTGTCTTACTTCAAATCAAGGCAGGATTTTTACAGAGCAATAACATTGATGTTTCACATTAAGATACACTATTAGATGGCTGGACTATATGGATGCATTTTCTATGTTGTACAGCAAATCCTCAAAACCTTAAAATACAAATTCATTATCTGACCATTTCCTGGGGTCAGGAGTCCAGGTACCGTTGTCTGAGTACCCCCGACTCAGGACCTCACAGGCTGAAATCACCATGGCTACTGGACCTGGAGTCTCATCTGAGGTTAAGTCCTCACCCAAGTTCACTGGTGTGCATGCTTAGTCGTGTCCAACTCTTTGTGACACTATGGACCATAGCCTGCCAAGCTCCTCTATTCACGGGATTCTCCAGGCAAGACAGAGAGAGTGAAAGTCGCTCAGTTGTGTCCGACTCTTTGCGACCCCATAGACTATACAGTCCATGGAATTCTCCAGGCCAGAATACAGGAGTGGGTGGCCGTTCCCTTCTCCAGGGGATCTTTCCAACCCAGAGATCGATCCCAGGTCTCCCACATTGCAGGTGGATTCTTTACCAGCTGAGCCACAAGGGAAACCCAAGAATACTGAAGTGGGTAGCCTATCCCTTTTCCAGGGGATCTTCTTGACCCAGGAATCAAACCAGGGTCTCCTGCATTTCAGGCAAATTCTTTACCAACTGAGCTAAGAGGGAAGCCCCACACAAGAATCCTGGAGTAGATTTCTATGTTCTCCTCCAGGGGATCTTCACAGCCTAGGGATCAAACCCACGTCTCTTATGTCTCCTGCATTGGCAGGCAGGTTCTTTACCTGCTGGCCAAATAGGAAGCCTAAGCTCACTGGTGTTGAGCAGGATCCATTTCCATGTGACCTCAGGGCTGAGACCATCTTCTTGGCTCCAAGAGGTCATGCCCCCATCCCTGTCATGTGGCCCAGCAGGGTCTCATGGTCATGTGGTCACAGTGGGGCAGCTTGCCCCTCATCACCCACAGGACCTTGTCTCTACAGCTCTAACCCCTGTCTGACCTCTAGACCCTCTTTTAAGCTGCTCATCTGATTAGGTCTGGCCCACCCAAGGTACTCCCCTTTCAATTAACTTAAAGCCAACTGATTGTGTCCTTAATATATCTGCAAAATCCCTTCACCTTTGCACAATATGTAACCTGATTTTGAGAATTATCCATCCATCACAGTGACAGGTACCACCTACATGGAGGGGGAAGTAATTACACAGGTGTGTACATCAGGGGGTGAGAATCTTGGGCGCTGTCTTAGAACCCTGCTTGCCACACTGAGCTCATTCAGAAAGTCTGCTTGGAGGACCTCATATGTTCCAGATACTGGCCAGGGCCCTGGAGACACAGTAGACAACAGGATGACCTGGTGAGACTTGCAGGCTGGTGGGGGAGTCAGATATTTACCAGTCACTCCTGAGTGGGTTATGACCCCAAGTATCATGAAGAAGAGTCTTCAGAGAACCCGGGAGTCCTAACCTCATCAAAGCTGGTGACAGAGAGGGTTTTCTTGAGAAAGTAGGAGTTAGCAGAAGATGAGTGATGAGTAAGAGTTGTCAAGGACGAGGTGGAGGGTGGGAAATGGCCCCAGGCAAGAGGAGCCTAAGGCTGTCAGTCATCATGTGTCAATGACCTGACATAAGAGATGCACCCCACATCTGGGGACCTAAAATAGGGTCCAGTTCTAAGGAATGACATAGAGCTGGGAAGAAAGCCCAGTATCTGACTGGATTTGTCCACATGGAGGTTTAAAGGGCAACTTTACATGTCCACTGACAGACAGTGAGGAGGGAAGAGAAATTCTAGTTTTGGCTTTTGCAACCAAGAAGATGGCTGTGCCATTCCCTGCACTAGGGGAGGAGGGAGGTGTCAGAGAGAAGGTGGTGAGCCCTGTTTGGAGAAGGATAGTTCTAAGGTTTGCGAGTCAAGAGTGGAAATGCCAGGGTGATCTGTTGTTAGATGTGTGAGCTCTAAGAGCACCTCGCTGCAGAGAGCAGGTCCAGGCACTTGCTCTGCAACAAGATAAGCTACAGCAACGAGAAACCCATGCACCACAACTAGAGAAAGCCCACACACAGCGATAAAGATCCAGCACAGCCAAAATAAATGAATAAATAAAATGTTTAACTGACTAACAGGAAACATTAGGGAGGCAGGGCATTCAGGCTAAGTTGACCTCACTGGAATTTTGCAGAAGGCAAATGAGGATGATCAGATATTACCTAAGGGTGACAGAGAATGGAGATTTTGATCAGATATCAAAGGTGATCAGACATTGTGGGAATTTCAAGTGTAGTATGGCAGCTTCCCATGTGGAGCAGCAATAAAGAATCTGTCTGCAATGCAGGAGATGCAAGAAACATGGATTCAATCCCCAAGTCAGGAAAATTCCCTGGAAGAGGAAATGGCAACCCACTCCAGTATTCTTGCCTGGGAAAGCCCATGGACACAGGAGCCTGGCAGGCTACAGTCCATGGGGTCACAGAGTCAGACATGACTGAGTGGCTGAGCTAACTGATTGAGCAGGATTGTTGTTGAAGTGAGCTCTTAGGGGACATGGCCAAGAAGAGGGCTTATGCAGTTCTCAGATCATTGGTCCGAGAGACGTTGTGTCGGCACCCAGGGTGGCTGTAACAATGTCCCTCAGACTGGGGGACCAACAGCAGGAATGTGTCCTCTCATGGTTCTGGAGGCCAGAAGGTCAAGGTCAGGGTGTAGGCAGGGTCTGTTCCTCCCGAGGGCTGTGAGGGAGCACAGCTCCCCGGCTTGCAGGGCATCTTCTCCCTGTCTTTACATCGTATCCCCCTGCCATGGCCTTTCTGTGTCCACACCTCCTTTTTCACAAAGACACCAGCCACACTGGGTCAGGGCTCACCCAAATGACCCCACTTTAACTTGATTGTCTCTGTAAAGATACCATCTCCAGATAAGGTCACTTTCTGGGGTAGTAGAGTTAGAGCTTCATCATGTGGGTGTCAACTGGGTAAAAAAAAAGCACAACATGAGAATTGTGAATTAAGTTTTATTTGTGGCATAATGAGGACTGTATCTCGGAAGACAGGTTTTCCGATAGCTTTGAGAAACCACCCCAAAGAAGTAGGGGGATGGTCAGTGCATATATGATTTTTGTGAAGGGGTTACTCACAATCAAGCATACATTTTGGCAGAGGCTCCTGCTGATCATAAGGAGCAGATGTCACCATGAAAGATTTTAGTGCTTTTCTAGATATGAGGAGAGGCAAGAAGTGGGCTCGTAAAATCTTCTGCTCTATCTGAAGACTTGTTCTGCCAGTTCTTCCCAGAGCACAGAGGGCCACATTCCTGATTTCCACACTGAACTCCTTTCCAGAGGTGTTAAAAGTCAGAAGTTGCAGTGGCCGTGATTTAATCCTTGTAGAGGTGGATTGGCAAGTACCAGTTTGTAGTTTGCACAGGTTTTGGGGGACACAATTCAGACCCCAACACCGACTCCTGAAGAGCAGAGCAGAGAGCGTGGCCAAGCCAGTGGGGTCCTGTGGGGTAGGGGGACAGAGTTGGGTGCAGCACTGGGGGAGGGGGAAGTACCCTCATTTTGTGACTAAATATCCTACTTTTCCAGTTCCAGGCCCCCCTGCCGGGGTCAAGGCGGCAGCGGCCTCAGCCTCCATGGTCTTCGTGTCTTGGCTGCCACCCCTCAAGCTGAATGGCATCATCCGAAAGTACACGGTCTTCTGCTCGCACCCCTACCCCACAGTAAGTTTGTAAATCACCCCGTTCCTTTCAAGCATCTTCCAGAAACAAGCCTCAGCCTCCCATCTGGGTCATTCTCCTTTTGTTTCCACCTACTTGGGTCTTCCCAGTGGTTTTATTTTTCTCTCTGCTGTCTCCACATACAAAGCAAGGTTCTCATTACCACCTCATTTGAAAATAGACTTCTGAATCCTTCTAAGGGACACAATTGTTTGGAATTATTGTTTATTGGGTGAGTTCCCACAAAACTGCCAGCTGGCTTTATCAAAATCAAAACCCAGAAGGCTTAATTGATAGTCAGTGGACAACGCCTATTGATTTTGCTGTTGCGCTTGTCTTCAAATGCCTCCCCTGCCTGCTTCCCACCTCCCACCTTGCCTTCCTTCCCTGCCCATTCCCCACTGAGACTTAGCAGCACACAAACCCCTGTTGTCCTAGAAATGAGGGACTTTATCAACACTCTGTGACCCTCTCAAGTACAGTGTGTTTGTGTGTGTGTGTGTGTGTGTGCGCACATGCGCGCTCAGTTGCTAATTCACATCCAACTCTCTGACTCCATGGACTGCAGCCCGCCAGACTCCTCTGTCCATGGAATTCTCCAGGCAAGCATGCTGGAGTGAGTGTCATGCCCTTCTCCTTCCCAACCCAGCGATCCAACCTCTATCACTTGAGTCTCCTGCATTGACAGGCGGGTTCTTTACCACAAGGGCCACCTGGGAAGCCCCCAAGGACAATAGTTAGCTTCATTCATTGTGGAGGAATTAAAAGTTAGAGTACTTAATATTTCAAAGTGCAGTATTTATTTTCATTAATATCATCACTGAATAATACTTACAGAGTTAAACTGTTTCTTAAACAAACAAAAAAAAATTGAATATCCAAGAAGGACATGATAAAGAAAACAAAAAAATGGTTTATCAAATTGATGATGTCTTCATAGAAATGTTTATGGCCTTTCCTGAGGTAGGCACTATATCCAATCCATCCTTCTATCTCCCAGCTCCTGGCATAAAACTTAACCTGCATAGCCATTCAATAAGTTCTTGTGGAATGAATATGCAAATTAAGTTTGGCTTTATTGTGGCAAAATATTATAATATAAAATGTACCTTTTCTAAGTGTTTGGTTCAGTGGCATTAAGTCCATTCACATTGCTGGGCAACCATCACCACCATCCATCTCCAGAACTCTTTTCATCTTCCCAAACTGAAACTCTGTCCCTGTTAAGCCCCAGCTCCCCACTCCTCCTCCCCTGGGCCCTGGCAACCACGCCACGTCTGTGTGTGTATTAGTCGCTCAGTCATGTCCTACTCTTTGCAACCCCATGGACTGTAGCCCAGCAGGCTCCTCTGCCCATGGGGTTTCCTAGGCAAGAATACTGGAGTGGGTTGCCATTCCTTCTCAAGAGGATCTTCCCAACCCAGGAAAGTCTAGGAATCTCATACATATCAGCAGAATCAGATAGTGTTTCTTTCTCTGCCTGGCTTATCTCACTGAGTGTGTTCGAGGTGAATCCACGCAGTGACATGTGTCAGAATTTCCTTCCTTTTAAAGACTGAATAGCATTCCTGAACTAATTTAGTAATTAATTTTTAATTAAAATGGCATGTTTTCCCAAGTCTAGAGTCTAAATGGGTCCAGAGGCCTGGTGGCCCCCTAAAAAGTGATGATGATTAACAGTGGGGAGCCAGGGGGAGAAAGGGGCTGAGGCTCACAGGGGCTCATCTCTCACTGAAAGGTATCAATTGTATGTTCCGCTGTTTATACATCAACAGCAGCACCTCTGGAGTTGAAGTGGAGACTTAGAAGTAATACACTCACAGTTGGGTTTCAGAACTTGTGTGACTTCCTTATTTGGTTTCAAACATGCTATTAGTTCTCACCTGCTGAATCCTGTGTCAGATCCTGCCATCAAAGTCTGGAGGTACAGAGCCTCATAGATGACACGGTGGGTGGCCCTGTTCCTCTGCTCAGAGGCCAAGCACTGAGGTCCCTGTGCAGGTTCTGACCCGCTGATCATCAGCCCTGACATAGCATCACATTCACCAAAGAGATGCTAACTTATTGCTGAAAGTGTGGCCACATTTCACTAGCATTCAAAGGGCTTCTTTTTTATTTTTTTATTGGAGGATAATTGCTTTACAGTGTTGTGTTAGTTTCTGCTGTACAACAACATGAATTGGCCATGTGTATACATATATTCCCTCCCTCTTGAGCCTCCCTCTATCCCACCCCTCTAAGTTATCACAAAGCACTGAGCTGGGCTCCCCGTGTTGTACAGCAGCCTCCCACTGGCTATCTATTTACACAAGGTAGCATATATGTGTCAAAGCTACTCTCTCAATTTGAGGTTTTTTAATTTTTATTCAGTAATTCATTTGTCTATTTGCCATAGGACTCACAATTACTGTTTGACTTCAACAAACTAGAGAGAAACCAGAAGGGTATAGGGACAACCAGCAGCTCACTCTCGTCTGTCTTCCCAATTGGCTCTTCACGTCTAAACTAAAAGCCCCCACCTGGCTTGTTTAGAATTAGTTCTGAGTGACTGAGCCTTTGCTGAGCAAGCTCACATCTGCGGACCTCGGGTGCCGTGTTAGTCTTCATCCTCCCAGCCTACAAATTTCATCCTATAAAAAGAGAAGTTGCTAGCCTGATCTCAGGATGGAAAAGTGTGTAAGATGGAATATAAATGATTTGCCCAGGGATTTCCAGTCTCCCTGCACAGAATAAAGGGATTCAACCTCCCAGAACCTTCTCAACAAGAGCCTTCCAAAAATTACAGTAGTGAGATCGAGCCAATCATAAAAGGTGGGAAATACAATGAACTTCTCACCCCACTGATGTCTTCCAACCACTAGCGGTGTCTCTGTGCTGTCTTTTGCTCTGCTGTGTGCTCAGTCGTATCTGACTCTTTGCGACCTCATGGACTGTAGCTCACCAGTCTCCTCTATCCATGGGATTCTCCAGGCAAGAATACTGGGGTGGGTCACCATTTCCTCCTCCAGGGAAACTTCCCAGAGATTGAACCCACACCTCTTGCATCTCTTGCACTGGTAGGCTAATTCTTTACCACTTGTGCCACCTAGGAAGCCTGTGCTATCTTTGCATGCGTGCTAAGTCATTTTGGGCTTCACCTGTGGCTCAGGTGGTAAAGAATCTGCCTGCAATGTGGGAGATCTGGGTTTGATCCCTGGGTTGGGAAGATTTCCTGGAGAAGGGAAAGGCTACCCACTCCAGTATTCTGGCCTGGAGAATTCCTTGGACTGTATAGTCCAGGGGGTCACAAAGAGTTGGACATGACTGAGTGAATTTCACTAAGTCATTTCAGTCGTGTCCAACTCTTTATGACCCCATGGACTGTAGCCCACCAGGCTCCTCTGTCCATGAGATTCTCTAGGCAAGAATAGACCATATTAAAAAAAAAAAACAAACAAACACTGTTGATCTAGAAATACAATTATCACCGAGGTGCCTATGGTCTCCTGGGAAGTGCCACTTATTAAGCTTCTCGGAAAGCCCAGAACCCCAGAGCTGTCCTCAATAATGAAAAGTAATCAGAATCAGTTTTCTTCCATCTCTAGAGCCTCACTGCTACTCGTCTATTTCAAACATCATTTAAGACCACGAGGTCTATTTTTAATAGACTTTATTTTTTAGAGCAGTTTTAGGTTGACAGCAAAATTGAGTGTGAGCTGCAGAGATTTCTCATATGAGACCTATTTTTAAAATAATACCATTACAAGGAAAGATCAGAGAGAACTAATGCAAGTCTCTTCAGAGGTGAAGAATTGAAAAATTCCCTCTACTAGTCTGTGCTTTCCCATGGAGTGAATAAGAAACTATAAATTACTAGAAGGGGGGATTTTTTTCCCGGTCTTTAGTTTCTGCAATTTAATGTTAAGTCAGAAAACTGGATGCTGTCAATTTTCTGAGGCTTTTGCGTTTCTGCCTATGTAGCCAAAGAAACACAAGAGGGCGCTCCTAGTTCTGTATGTTTCCCTGCTCATGTATCTGATTTTTTTTCCTTTGAAATGACTTCATAGTCAAATGTAGAACATGGGAGGATAAATTAGGACACAGCATACTCTGTAATTTAATCTTCTTTATAAGAGTCCCTCGGCTAACCTCCTTAACAGATGTAAATTTTCTCTGAAGGTCCTCGATTCATCCCCCTTCCTTTTGGAAGGGCTTTGTTAAAAGACACAGTCTCTTTCCCCTAATATGTGAAATGCCTCGTCTGATTATAGGCATTTGTTTCATGGTGCTCTCTCAGGTCAGCTTAGTAAAAAGGCATCAGAATATGAAACTCTGTGTGTGGCCAGACAAGGCACTGTAAATTTGTCTCAAGACTGATTGCCTAAAAGTGGTGCTTGGTAAACATTAATCTCATTGTAGAGGGCTAGTTGATGCCATAAGACATCCACCTCCCCAGTCAGAGAAAAATCTCAAAGTCCGTTTGATTCAGGAATTCATCCATATCATTTTGGGACCGTGGTTATTATTTTAGTATATAATGGTTTGGATGATCAATTCATGCTCTATGAGAAGTGATGGAAATATGAAGAAGCGAGCTAGCCTTGTAAGGTCCCAGGTAGAAAGGAGCTAACCTGGGCTTCCTTTCTAATAACCATCCCCACTTAAAAGCAGACTATGAGAAGGATTATATATTACAGAAGCATGAGGATGTAGAAATTGTCTATTTTGCAGTGCTAAGCTGATGGATGTAGAAATGTGAAATTAAGATAGCCCAAACTTTTTGTTGCTAAGTTGCATCTGACTCTTTGCATCCCCATGGGCTATAGCTTGCCTCGCTCTTCTGTCCATGGTATTTTTCAGGCAAGAATATTGAAGTGGGTTGCCATTTCCTCCTCCAGGGGAAACTTCTCATTAATGAAGAATAAAAATCAGAAAGCCTAAACGTTGTATCAATGAGCTGTGATCCACCTCAGTTATTCCAGTTTCGGATAATATTGCCAGCCAGTTCCTGTGTGTCATAAGGCTCAGGAGATGTTTCTGGATGAGCCAATGAGACTTGCAGCAGCTGAATCTCCTCCGTGTACCCCACACCTCAGAATTAAGCAAATCTTCTGGGAAGCAAGAAAGTAACTTCCAGCAAGTCCAGACAACATTCAAACCAAAGTAGCAGGTGTGTGGAGTTTCAGCTTCAACATCAGTCCTTCCAATGAATAATCAGAACTGATCTCTTTTAGGATGGACTGGTTGGATCTCCTTGCAGCCAAGGGACTCTGAAGAGTCTTCTCCAACACCACAATTCAAAAGCATCAATTCTTTGGCGCTCAGCTTTTTTTATAGTCCAACACTCACATCCATACATGACCACTGGAAAAACCATAGCCTTGACTAGATGGACCTTTATTGGCAAAGTAATGTCTCTGCTTTTTAATATGCTGTCTAGATTGGTCATAACTTTTCTGCCAAGGAGGAAGCATCTTTTAATTTCATGGCTGCAGTCACCATCTGCAGTGATTTTGGAGCCCAGAAAAATAAAGTCAGCCACTGTTTCCACTGTTTCCTCATCTATTTGCCATGAAGTGATGGGACTGGATGCCATGATCTTAGTTTTCTGAATGTTAAGCTTTAAGCCAACTTTTCCCACTCTCCTCTTTCACTTGCATCAAGAGGCTCTTTAGTTCTTCTTCACTTTCTGCCATAAGGCTGGTGTCATCTGCATATCTGAGGTTACTGATATTTCTCCCAGCAATCTTGATTCCAGCTTGTGCTTCCTCCAGCCCAGCATTTCTCATGATGTACTCTGCATATAAGTTAAATAAGCAGGGTGACAATATACAGCCTTGACATACTCCTTTCCCAATTTGGAACCAGTCTGTTGTTCCGTGTCCAGTTCTAACTGTTGCTTCGTGACCTGCATACAGGTTTCTCAAGAGGCAAGTCAGATGGTCTGGTATTCCCATCTCTTTCAGAATTTTCCACAGTTTATTGTGATCCACACAGTCAAAGGCTTTGGCATAGTCAATAAAGCAGAAATGGATGTTTTTCTGGAACTCTCTTGCTTTTTCCATGATCCAGCAGATGTTGGCAATGATCTCTGGTTCCTCTGCCTTTTCTAAAACCAGCTTGAACATCTGGAAGTTCATGGTTCACATATTGCTAAAGCCTGGCTTGGAGAATTTTGAGCCTTACTTTACTAGGGTGTGAGATGAGTGCAATTTTGCGGTAGTTTGAGCATTCTTTGGCATTGCCTTTCTTTGGGATTGGAATGAAAACTGACGTTTTCCAGTCCTGTGGCCACTGCTGAGTTTTCCAAATTTGCTGGCATATTGAGTGCAGCACTTTCACAGCATCATCTTTCAGGATTTGAAATAGCTAACTGGAATTCCATCACTTCCACTAGCTTTGTTCGTAGTGATGCTTCCTAAGGCCCACTTGACTTCACACTCCAGGATGTCTGGCTCTAGGTGAGTGATCACACCATTGTGATTATCTGGGTCGTGAACTATGTGCTAAATATGTGTTCAGTTGCTCAGTCATGTCCTACTCTTTTGTGAATCCCTGGGCTATAGCCCACCAGGCTCCTCTGTCAATGGGATTCTCCAAGCAAAAATACTGGTGTAGGTTGCTATTATCTCCTCCAGAGGGATCGTCCCAACCCAGGGATCAAATCCACATCTCTTACGTCTCCTGCATGGGCAAGCAGATTCTTTACCCCTAAGCCACCTGGAAAACTCATTGTGTCAAATGCTCTCTGCCTGTAATTTTCAAACTTGTTTCCTCATGACTCACAATCAGAAATACATTTTATGATCACACTCCAGTACACACACACACACACACACACACACAAAACCAAAGCCTTGTAAACAACACTTCACTTACTACACACAATGCACTATGATATTCTCTGGTATTTTCTGTTCTATGGGGTTTTTTCTCTTATTTTTTAAATGGTTGCTAGATCTGCTAAATTGCTTCTATGGCCCACATTTTTTAAAATACTGCTTTTCATCAGTTTGTTCCGATGATGACCTTATGCAAGAGGGGATGTTATTATTCTCTTCTTCGTACTGGTACTGACATGCAGACTGTGCAGCCTGCCCAGGACACAGCTTAGCAAGGTTAAGACAGGGGCTGCAGCCCGAGGGAGCAGGACCCAGATTCTCCATCCTGACAGCTTACTGCCTTCCCCAGAGAAGTAGGCTCCATTTCTCTTCAGCATCCCCAGCACTGATTTTTAGCTCAGCTTTGGCATAAACATAATCTCCTACATCATTGTTAGATGGGCATACCTGGGCTCCCAGAGTACTGTGCCAGTTTCTTCATTACAGGGACCACTGTTAGTCATAATACTGGAAATCCCAGTATTATGCTGAAATAGTGGGTATTCAGCAAATGCTATGTTGAATTAAACCTTCTGGATGATGGCTATGAGTCATCCAATAGAGGTTAAATTGAATAATGAAGTTTCTGCTTAATAAGGCAGAGAAAGTGTGTTAAATACTTTGGGATTCTTTCCATCCCAGAAGGATTTAGACAGAACGCCTGCACTTTTGAATCACTGACATGGAAATCATTCTTCCATAGTTTCAGCTACATAACCTGCTGCTGGACATCTTTTTTTTAAATATATATATTAACAAAGCTGAAAATTATGGAGATACCAGAAGTCACTTGGACTTCCTGGTGGCCCTGGTGGTAAAGAACTCATCTGCCAATTCAGGAGACATGGGAGATGTGGGTTCGATCCCTGGGTTGGGAAGAACCCCTGGAATAGGAAATGCAACCCACATATAAGTATTCTTGCCAGGAGAATCCCATGGATGGAGGAGCCTGGCAGGCTATAGTCCACGGGATCACAAAGAGTCAGACATGACTGAAGTGACTTAGCATGCACAGAAGTCACCCAACCCAAAGAGTACACAGTCATGTTCTTTGTGTGTGTGTATACGCTAAGTACATGAAACACCTAAGTGTTTCTAAGGAAGCTCAAGAATATACTTCCCCAAAATTTTTATAAAATTTTTATAAATTTTATAAAAAAGAGCTGATTTTCAAATGCTTAGATATTGGTCTGTCTTAAGGAAACTTTTCTAGTTTTTTCCCCCGGGCATATGATTGTACTTATGGTACTGATTGCTAGAGTAAAATTTGGTTAATCACAAGAGCATCAGTTCAGTTCAGTTGCTCAGTCATGTCTGATTCTTTTTGACCCCATGGACTGCAGCACGCCTCGTGGAGCTTGCTCAAACTCATTTTCCATTGAGTCAATGATGCCATCCAACCATCTTATCCTCTGTCATTCCATTCTCCTCCTGCCTTCAATCTTTCACAGCATCAGGGTCTTTTCCAATAAGTTAGTTCTTCACATCAGGTGGCCAAAGGATTGGAGTTTCAGCTTCAGCATAGAAAGAGTCTAATCCATGCCTGCCACACAGAAGTGTGACAAAGACCTGCTGGCACGTGATTAACTGCATATGTAACACAGGGCTTCCCAGGTGGTGCTAGTGGTAAAGAAACCACCTGCCAGCGCAAAAGACATAAGATGCAGGTTTGATCCCTGGGTTGGGTAGATCCCCTGGAGAAGGGCATGGCAACCCACTCCAGAATTCTTGCTTGGAGAATCCTGTGGACAGAGCCTGGTGGGATGCCAGTTCAGTATATCATGGCCAGTTCTGATGAAATATATTCTAAATCTTCTTTAAACTTTTTATGCTGCAATTTACATATATTTGTTGAACTCCAAGTCTTTGAGGAGTGAGGGGAAGAACATGTTATGTTTTATAATCTGATTCTTTAAAACAAATAAACAATAATCTGGTTCTTTCTATTCTCAATGAACCAGCCAATAACTGCTCAATATTTCTGTTAAGTCCATATAATTAAAAAATAAATCACCATCAGTTGTCCTTCAGTTATATTAGGCATCAATCAGGTGAAGTTGTCCAGTTTCTCTAACTGATCAAAATGCAGGATCTTCCCAGGTCTCCCACATTGTAGGCAGATTCTTTACCAGGGAAGCTCAAGAATACTATAGTAGGTAGCCTATCCCTTCTCCAGCAGATCTTCCCAACCCAGGAATCGAACCTGGGTCTCCTGCGTTGCAGGCAAATTCTTTACCAACTGAGCTGTGAGGGAAGCCCAACACATATGTTAAGATTGGGCAAAAGCTTGACCTTTAATATCCTGAACCTGATTTTGTACTTTATTGAACAAAGGAAAATAGAAGCATGTATTCAAATGGAATTTCTGTACAGAAACAAGCCCTGAAATTCGCTTTTCAAGCCCAGTCTCACAAGATTGCCTGCCCAATTTTGCAGATAAATTGCCAATACACATACTGGCTTTGAGCTACAATTCATTCAGACTAGACAGTGGTGTAAGCTTCCTCATTGCTTCTTATCTCTACCTGAGTAGCCATAGATGAAAATGCCTTTTTGATCAACTAGCTTTTGGAGCTTTTGAAAGATTCCAGCTTTGAAAACAGATCATCTTTCTAACTTGGCCTGATACAGACATGGGTTGCTATTTAAGGAAATAAATGGCTTTAAATCTTCTTCAATTAAGAATGGCTATCCTTTCCCAAAACTGTATTTTATACCTCTATTACGTGTATCACTGAGAAGAGCCCTTCTCACAATTTCTGTTTCATGTGTGAAAAGTTATATAATCCTAAACCAGTTCTTTTGTGTAAAATTGGTTGAATAGGTGATAGCAATCAAGTTAATAAAGCACTTTTACAGAGAGATAATTTTTATGGCAGATAGTATGACAATGGGAAAGGGATGAGCCAAAATTATAGTAAATGGAGGTGATTTGTTAAAAAGAGAGTGAGGAATACAAGAATCCTGTAATGTCTGTCTGGTTATTGAGAGGATGACCGGATTTTAAACAATAGCATGGAGAGACTACTTTCTTTATTGCCTTTTCTGGGTATCAACTGTAATTCACTTCCAAAATATTGTAACAATAATGTTTATATATGGGAGGCCCCAAATTAAAATGGTTTATGCTTGGAAGTCTTTTTTAAAAGTAGTCCATAACCATTTACATAATAGCCAATCAAGCGATCATGGTAAAGTACATAGGAAACAACCAAAACTGACTGATATAGAACAAGTAGCTTTAATGTGCTATTATTTCAATGAGAACTGATCATCTTAGTCTGTTTCTTTAGGAAGATCTTTGTGAAATATTATCTTCTTCTAGAGATGAAAATAGTGAAATAAAATGGAAATCAGATCAAAATGTATTATACATAGAAATTTTAAAAAGAGGCAGATCTTAAATTGATCCAACTAACTATTTACTCTTTATGTAATCCGGGGTATTTCTCTGCCACTAAACAGAAAGATTTATATGCTCTGAAAGAGTCATTGCCCTATAATTAAAAGAGCGATCGTTTTGTTTATTCTACTTTGAGGGAGGTATTTTTTTTTAATCACTTCTGTGTACATTCTATCTACAAAATCAGAGCATTCAATTTTTTTAAATAGGAGGGTAATAATTAGATGTTAAAGCTTTTTAAAGCACCATATTTCTTTGATGGAATTAGTGTTTCATTAAAAAGTTAATTGAAAATTTTTAAAGTGGAATTCTTTTTATATCCATCAGAATTGCTGAATAATTTGATCTGAACAATCTGCAACTCTATAGTCATTCTCTACACATTTTTTTCTGTTGTATTCAAATAAATTCTAGGTCATTATTAAAGTGCCTAAGACAACAGAAACTTCTTCAGTCGATTCCAGTGAGTGCTTACAAGTCCCCCAACTGCAGTACTCTGACCTAGGATCCCTGGGAGATAAGTGGAGGGATAGGAAAGACAAGGCCCTTCTCAGAGTGCCTGAAGCATCCATGGCAGACTGACAATAAGAACATGCAAAACTATAATCCGAAGAGTACTCTAGGATTGGCCACATGCTAGGGCACAGAGCAAGCCTCAATAAATTTAAGAGTCTAGAAATTATTTCAAGCATCTTTTCTGACCACACCTACATGAAACTAGAAATAAACCACAGAAAAGAAAGGAGAAAAAAAATTACATGGAGACTAATCCAAAGGGTAATAAAAATTAGGACCATAATGGATGCATGTATGGCTTCCCTGGTGGTTAACCAGTGAAGAATCTACCTGCAATGCAGGAGACATGAGTTTTATCCCCGTGTCAGGAAGATGCCCTGGAGAAGGAAATGGAGATACACTGTAGTATACTTGTCTGGAGAATCCTATGGACAGAGGATCCTGGCGGGCTACAGTCATGGGCTCACAAAGAGCCAGGCACTACTGAGTGACTAAGCCACCACCGCCAAACAAAGAGCAAATATGACACCTGATTGAAGAGATTAAAAAGGCTTTATGAGGCTTTACAAATTCATCCATCGAGCTAAATAGTGTAAGAGATTTGGAAATGGATTCAGCCATTATTGGGTAAACATCCAGTTTTATAGAAATTACTAAAGAGCATTTAAAGTAGCTCATTATGGCTAATTTTATTTTCTAGTTAGTTTCTTAGACACAAAAGGAAAATTAATACAATAGCATGTGGCTCAGCTGGTAAAGAATCTGCCTGCAATGCAGAAGACCTGGGTTAGATCCCTGGGTTGAGAAGATCCACTGGAGAAGGGAAAGGCTACCCACTCCAGAGAATTCCTTGGACTATACAGTCCGTGGGGTCGCAAAGAGTTGAACATGACTGAGCGACTTTCACTTTTACTTTCACATGGAGAAGGAAGTAGCAACTCATTCCAGTTTTCTTGCCTGTGAAATTCCATGGACAGAGGAGCCTGGAAGGCTACAATTCATGGGGATGCAAAGAATTGAACATGAGTAAGTGACTTAGCACATCCCAAGACAAGAATAATTTGGGAGTGAAAATAGGTCTGGAAGACACTGTTCCTAGGCTTTTCATGGGGTGATATTGAAGCACCAGGATAAGACCAACCTCCCAAGTTTCCCATTCTTTTGAGGAGGATACTGTTAGATTCCTCAGAAATGCATGACTCTACCCACCAGACCTAAAACCATAACACAGGAAGGCTGAACACTGGAAATGTGAGCCGTCTGACTTGGGTGTCAAAAAGTAAATTAGCTGTATTTTTCACTCTGGGTACATTGTCGCTGCATTTTCCACCCTGGGTACAATTTTAGAGATGCAAATATGTCAGAAGCCTTGCTAAAAACTTGCTATAAATATATTTTTAAATCAAATGCATGAAGTTCACATTTATTTTCCTGGGCATTTTATAAATATGAACCCATGCCCTTGACCATGACAGGGATGATTTTTGGAAGGGAATTCAAATGATTTTACTTCTAGGTTTTAGTAGGAGTGTGTCAGATCCCTTATTTTAATTAACCCTCCAATTTGCCAAACCATGATTATATCTTGTCCCTTGAAGAGCAAACTTATCTTGTGTGGGTGTGTGCTAAGTTGCTTCAGTTGTGTCCAACTCTTTGTGGCCCTATGGACTATAGCTGCCAGGCTTCTCTGTCCGTGGGATTCTCCAAGCAAGAATACTGGAGTGGGTTGCCATGCCCTCCTCCAGGGGATCTTCCCAACCCGGGGAATCTTCCCAACCCAGGGATCGAACCTGCATCTCTTATGTCTATTTTGGCAGGTGAGTTCTTTACTGCTAGAACCACCTAGAAAGCCCCCCTTATAATCTAACAAAGGAATAAAACTCCATAAATGTCTATGAATTCAAGCTCAACAGCTATTTATGAGCTTTTATTATCACTAGGCATAATATTAAGAGCATTTGCACAGCCCAAAGAAGAGATCTGGAGTCCAGCAAGCTTATATGACCTACCCCAGGTGTCCTATACCTATTGTCAAGCCTCATCACAGATTTCCATACATATCAGCCTCTATATGGTCTTCCTGGTGGCTCAGAGGTAAAGAGTCCACCTACAATGCAGGAGACACGGGTTCAGTCCCTGGGTTGGGCAGATCCCCTAGAGAAGGAAATGGCAACCCATGCCAGTATTCTTGCCAGAGAAATCCCATGGACAGAGGAGCCTGGTGGGCTACAGTCCCTGGGATCACAAAAGAGTTGGATATTACTTAGCGACTAAACAGCACCAACAACAGCCTCCATACTTGCAATGTAGTAGTGTTGGCATAACAGCCCACTTCCCATAGCAAAAACCCATGAACATCCATTTATAAGCACTATATCTGCAACAGCTCAGTAGATAAAATACTTGCATATGTTATAATTTAAGTGTGGGTCCCAAAATAATACTAAAGTCTTCCCTCAAGAAAGCCCTTGCTACATGACACCAGCTAAAGAGAAGAACGCTGCTCTTCTTATTTAACCATCTCTCATGGACTAAGAAATGAATAACTTCACTGTCACTTCAAGGATTTGAGTGGAGAGTGATTACCTAATAACATCAGGTTAAATGGTTTCTGATATAATCAGCATGTTTAAATAGTTTTTAGATGAGAAAACAGATTTTTTTTTCTCAATAGCTAATAGCAATTTATGATAGGCTTGGAATAATTGGCCAGCCCAATCTACAGATGCTCTGTCTGCTCCATCATGCTGGCATAGACCACAGTTAAAAATGAGTTGCGGGCTGCTATATTTACAGTGTATAACCAACAAGAACCTGCTGTCTAGCACATGGATCTCTTCTCAGTGTAATATGACAGCCTGGATGGGAGGGAGTTTGGGGAGAATGGATACATGTATACATTTGACTGAGTCCCTTTGCTGCTCACCTAAAACTATCACAACACTGTTAATAGGTTATGGAGAAGGCAATGGCACCCCACTCCAGTACTCTTGCCTGGAGAATCCCAGGGACAGAGGAGCCTGGTGGGCTGCTGTCTATGGGGTCGCACAGAGTTGGACACGACTGAAGCGACTTAGCATATATCCCAATACAAAATAAAAAGGTTAAAAACAAAAATGAGCTGTGGCACAAAACTTCCTATGAAGAGCCAAACCTATACGAGTCATATACCTGGCATCAGAGCTTTCCGAATGTTGATTGGTTTTGTATATCTACAGGTCATAACGTAACACTTCTCTTCCCTGAAAACAAATGTTTAGCCCAATTACAGTCATCCACTCAGGATTAATTCATGTTTTATTTTGGGGGATATTCACATCTTCTAGAATGGCTAATATCTCTGTCCTAACTGAAAATGA
This sequence comes from Bubalus kerabau, assembly GCF_029407905.1. NCBI lineage: Eukaryota > Metazoa > Chordata > Mammalia > Artiodactyla > Bovidae > Bubalus > Bubalus kerabau. The sequence goes on along the minus strand of NC_073625.1, from coordinate 186,537,460 downwards.
TGACATTAGAGAGTTAAAGATTTACCAGAAAGAAAATTAAATAGTTAGATATTTAAATATAGAGAAAAGTGTCTTTCTACCCTCCCCACAATTTCTCCTTTTGCCAGATTGGATTCATTCATCCCTAAGAAACTACACTGGGAGTCTGTGTTTCTTTATGGTACAATTTCCTGTCTTGTTGCCCACAGCAGAGTGAAGCTCTACTATGGTCTTTTCTATTCTATTTTTCTATTCTGTCCCTCTGTGTTCATTTAATGCTTCAAAATTTGTGAAAGATGAGCCTGGTTGAAGTATCAGGAAAAATATGGAAATGAAATCAATCCTTCTCACTGAACATTCCTAGCATTTAGGAGGTAGCATCATATAACAGAATGAAGGTAGAAATTAGCAAGTCAGCTTATTTTTTTTTTTTTTTTGGGTGGGCAACAAATCTTTATGGCAACAGAGAAGGAAAAAAGGATCATTCAGATTCCAACATTTAGATATTCCAATAGAGAAAGTAGGTGTCCTGAGTCAGTTAATGGTTATTGTTGGAAGTCTCAAATTTTTCTTTGGTAGCAAACAGTTCATTATCCTAGATTAAAATTAGTCTTTTAGGGCCAACTGTGCAATGCTGTGCTAATTCACTTCAGTTGTGTCCAACTCTTTGCAACCCTGTGGACCGTAGCTGGCCAGGCTTCTCTGTCTGTGGGGTTTTCCAGGCAAGAATACTGGAGTGGGTTGCACATTTCCTTCTCCAGAGGATCTTGCTGAGCCAGGGATTGAAGCCGGGTCTCCTGTGCTGCAGGTAGTCTTCTATGTTGCAGGCAGATTCTTTACCAACTGTGCCCACCAGGGAAGCCCTATCCTAGATTAAAGGTTGGTAAATGTTTTTGTGTGAAGGGCCACACAATAAATATTTTGGGGTTTTCAGGCCATATATTTTCTTCCCAGCTATTCACTTTTGCCAGTGTAACACAAACACAGCCATAGACAATGTGGAAATAAAGCAAGTCAGCTTAAACATGATTTAATCCTCATGTTGGAAAATCTGGCATCCAGTAAAAACAAAATTAAGGAAATGTTAATAGAATCAATATTATTATACATTATGTAGAATGTTAAGGAACATATTTCATAAGTAATAGTCATCTTCCCTTTTTCTCAGAACAATCATTTTTGGCTGAGCATTAAGGGAAAGGATTTAAACAAATAGATTAGCTTCACTACTGTGAATGAGCTTCTAATTAATCTTTTTCCCATAGAGCTCTTTTTCTCTTACCTGTTGCCACCTCTTGAACATGTTAGCAATGGTTGAATTATGCACCATCTAGTCAGGAAGATCCACTGGAGAAGGGATAGGCTACCCACTCCAGTATTCTTGGGCTTCCCTTGTGGTTCAGCTGGTAAAGAATCCTCCTGAAATGCAGGAGATCTGGGTTGGGAAGATCCTCTGGATAAGGGAAAGGCCACGACTCCAATACTCTGGTCTGGAGAATTCCATGGACTACAGTTAATGGGGTCGCAAAGAGTTGGACACAACTGAGCAACTTTCACTCTCATGGACAAGTAACCCTGGAGAAGGAAATGGCAACCCACTCCGGTATTTTTGCCTAAAGAATCCATGTACAGAGGAGCCTGGTGGGCTATAGTCCATGGGGTCATAAAGAGTTGGATATGATTGAAAGACTAGCAAGAACAAGATGGATAAGTAAAGAGTTTACCCAGTGGCTCAGCAGTAAAGAATCTGCCTGCAATGTGGCAGACTTGCAGGAGATGCAGTTTTAATCCCTGGGTTGGGAAGATCCCCTGGAGTAGGAAAATGCAATCCACTCCAGTACTCTTGCCTAGAAATCCCCATGGACAGAAGAGCCTGGCGGGCTACAGTCCATGGAGTTGCAAAGAGTCAGACCTGACTGAGAGACTAAAAAACAACAACAATGGATAAATAAGGCTGTTTAAGACAAACATCATATAGTTTTCAGTATACCTCTTTATTGGAGACATCTCACACCTATAAGCATCTCTCTGGAGATGTCCGCCTTGCTTCCCTCTATGGGACCATATGTGAGCATCCTTAAACCAACAACCTGCAAATGACAGCTAGTTCCAGCACAGCCTTCTCTCCTCTGTGAGCTGAGTTAGCATTTAGTCTTCTCAGGTGTGACTCACCAGTCTCTAAGGTGAGCTCACAGGCCTCTACAATCCATAGGTGGAATGCACACAGACATCCGTCAGCAAAAATATCCTATTTTTGACTCAGCCTCTTATGGGACTCAGAAGTAAATGACCATCAAAACATTAGAATCAGAAAGCCCTGGGTAGGTAGTCTCACTTTTCTGTAAGGCAAGAAAGTACTGGTGTCTTTGGAACTATTCTCACCTCTTAAGGATATTGCTAAAACTTCATGAAAACAAGAAAAGTTACATTTACTATCCAGTTACATATATATATGTGTGTGTGTGTGTGTGTGTGTGTACAAATTGCCTCTTCAATTGCTTAAATTGTTCAGTCAATTTTCTGCTTGCCCTTCTACTGAGACCAAAAAAATTGTGCTCAATTATGGAAGTCATTAGGGCAGCATAGTGGCAGCATCTATGTAACCAATTTTCCCAAATAACCAGCAGGAACCCCAAAGTAGCTTGATTCTTGTTTTCCATCCTAATGTATAGAGAAAAATCATTCCAACTGGGGGAAGTTTTATGCATAAACCTTCTTAGTTTCAACTTTTAGTTAATCATCTATGTAAATGGTGCAACAAATATGGTTACATAAGAAGTCATATTTTTATCATTGATTTTAGCCTCATGTTTAGCTATAGCTCATGTTTCAGGTAAAAATTCAATGAATAAAGACCAATTGTATGTTATAGACAGGGGAGTGATTGAGTTTTAACTGAAAACTATGTACTCTTCACAGAAGATTTTGTAAATGTATTTTAATGCTCTGTTGATGCTGAGTGTTCAATAGAAACAATTGTTATAATTTGCACATCATAAGCTTCGTATAATTAATTTGGCAACAGCATAGCCTTCAAACATTGCAGAACACAAGCATACACACAGTTTGGGGATCGTCTCTTCGGTTTTCCAGGAAACAAGCCAAATTCCCTCCGAACTTCTAGAGGGATTCATTTTTTCCCATGATTTTCTAAAGAAGAATCAGGCTGGTATGTGTGGCGGGGGGCGGGGTGGGGGGGTGGCGGATAAAGGGACAAGTGGAGCACAGATGTGCACATGCACCCTAGCGTCAGGCACCTCTGAGCACTCTGTGCAAGGGACCTATGGTCTCCTTTATTCCTCTGACACGAGGTATGTGTACATCAAATAGTTGACAATGGGAAATTCTCTGATGCTACTTTTTAGTGAGGGAGCACGGCTTTTATGACAATTAAGAGGCATACTGTTGGCTCAGTAGTAAAGATTCTGCCTGCAATGCAGGAGACTTGGGTTGCATCCCTGGGTTGGGAAGACCCCCTGGAGAAGTAAATGACAACCCACTCCAGTATTCTTGCCTGGAGAATCCCATGGACAGAGGAGCCTGGTGGGCTACAGTCCATGGGATCACAAAAGTGTCAGACACAATTTAGCGACTAAACAACAGAACAAAAATAGCAAACATCCATGTCCCCTGTTTGACTGCAGAGCTAGGATTGCAGCCTATGCAGCCTCCTGACCTACATAAGGTTTACTTAACAGTTCACAAGGGTAAGAGTAAACCCTTCATGTGTTGGCTTGCTTGTAATTGGCAGCATGGAGTGGCAAAAACAGCACTGCCCTTGGATAAGAAGTACTGAACTTGAGCCTCTGCTCACCCTTGTCTGGCACTGTGACCTCAGTGAGTCGCTTCTGTACCTCAGTTTCCTTGCAATATGGTTAGGCTAAGAATTTTCCAAATTGTTAAGTCCTAGTTCCTTTTTGCTTCATAATTCCTTCTTCAATTTATGTCTGTTTTCTCAGTTTTCCTACCACTGTCAGTAGGAACCAATACTTCGTTTAGAAATATCTTTGGTTAGACATCCAGTTTCATCACTCGCAGACCCCAGTTCAGCCAGCTTCTTTGCCACTTTGTAACAAGGATTGCCTTTTCTGCATTGTCGAGCATGTTCCTGATATCCATCCACTGAAATGGCCTTTAACAGCCCCATTTCTACCAGCTTCTTATTCATGATTATTTATGTATTCTCTGAGAAGACTGAGGCTTTCCCCCCAGGTCTCCTCTTTTCTTTCTGAACTTTCATCAGAATCACCCTTACCACTTGCTTCATGGCAATCTCAACTTGTTCTAGCATCACCCTCAAAGCTCTTTCAGACTCTACCCAGCTCAAAGCCACCTCCACATGTTTAGGTGTTCGTTACAGCAGCACCTCATTTCCCAGTGCTAAGTTCTGTATTAGTCTATGTCTGGACTGCTGCTTTGTAATTAAATTCATAGATGTTTAAGATTTCTATGTTCTTTTGATGAATCGATCCCTTTATCACTATAAAATTACTTTCTTTCTCACTGGTAATATTCTCTGCTCATAAATCTACTTCATTTGATGTTAAGAAAACCACTCCAACTTTTTTTTGATTGATGTTAGCCTGAGATGGAGAAGGAAATGGCAACCTACTCCAGCTTTCTTGCCTGGGTAATCCCACGGACAGAGGAGCCTTGTGGGCTACGGTCCATGGGGTCGCAAAAAGTCAGACATGACTTAGCAACTAAACAGTGGAAAAAAAAATATACAGCCTGGGATAGCTTTTCTGTCCTTTTATTTTTAACCTAATTGTATTTTTATGTTTGAAAAACATTTCTTCTTGGCGGCATGTAGTTAGATATTGCTTTCATATCCAGTCTCAAAATCTTTCCCTTTAATTAGGATTTTAGAGCATTAACAATATAAGTATAGTTATATGGACACAGATTTAAACCTACAATCTTGCTACATTTTTCTTTTCCTATTTGTTTGCCTTTTATTCTTTTTTGGCCTTCTTTGGATCAACTGAATATTTTTTATAATTCCATTTTATTTTTTGTTGGCTCATTGCTTTCACGGTACTCTTATTTTGTAACTTTAATGGCTTCTTTGGAATTAATACACACTCCTTTAACTTTACCTGGTGAGCCACCAGAACTTTCCAGTATTCTGGCCTGGAGAATTCCATGGACTGTATAGTCCGTGGGATAGCAAAGAGTTGGACATGATGGAGAGACTTTCACTTTCCTTTAACTTTCTACATTCTACTTTCCCGACCCAGGGATTGAATCTGAGTCTTACGAATTGTAGGCAGACACTTTACCGTCTGAGCTACCAGGGAAGTAATTGGCTATAGTCCAATATAAAATAAAAAGTTGAAAAAAGGAAGGATGTCAGCAAGTCTTGTCAAAAACAATTTTAGTCTGAATATCTTCCCTTAAGTCATATATTGAAAGTCATATATTAAGCACTTCACTGATAGTTTGAAACCTTACGATAGTATGCTTCCATCTTTCTCCCTGCCTAACATTTGAGCAGTTGTTCTCATACATTTCACTTTTATATGTTTTACGATTCCCACACTACATTCTCATCTTTTTCATTTTTTTCTTCCAATTTTCTTGAAATATCATTGACATACCACACTGTGTAAGTTTAAGGTGTGCAGCATACTGATTTGACTTACACATGTCATGAAATGATTACTACAGTAAGGTTAGTGAACCTCTATCATCTCATATAGATAAAATTAATAAAGAAATAGAAAAAAATTTGCCTTGTGATGAGAATTCTTAGGATTTATTCTCTTAATTTTCATAATATAACATACAGCAGTGTTAATTTTACTTATGTTGTATATTACATCCCTAGTACTTATTTATCTTTTTAAAAAAATTTATTGGAGTATATTTGGTGTATAATGCTGTGCTAGTTTCCAGTGTATGAATCAGAAAAGTGAATCAGTTATACATAGATCAACACATATATCCATTTATTCTTTAGATTTTCCCCAGATAGTCCAGTGCAGAGTATTAAGTAGGATTCCCTGTGCTCTGCAGCAGGTTCTTATTAGTTATCTATTTTATATATAATAGTGTGTATATGTCAGTCCCAATCTCTCAATTTATTTCCCCCTGTAATCATAAGTTTGTTTTCTACATTTGTGACTGTACTTCTGTTTTGTAAATAAATTCATTTTTACTCTTTTATAAGATTCTACATATAAGCAATATCATACGATACTTGTCTTCCTGTATCTGACTTACTTCACTCAACATGACAGTCATTGGGTCCATCCATATTGCTGTAAATGGCATTATTTTCTGCCTTTTTATGGCCGAGTAGTATTCTATGATATATATATGTACCACATTTTTTTTTATCCATTCCTCTGTTGATAGATTTTAGGTTGCTTCCATGTCCTGGAAGAGTGTGTTTTCAATATATGACTTAAGGGAAGATATTCAGACTAAAATTGTTTTTGTCAAGACTCACTGACATCCTTCCTTTTTTCAACTTCTTATTTTATATGGGACTATAGCCAATTACTTCCCTGGTAGCTCAGAAGGTAAAGTGTCTGCCTACAATTCGGAAGACCCAGGTTCAATCCCTGAGTCGGGAAGATCCTCTGAAGAAGGAAATGGCAACCCACTCCAGTACTCTTGCCTGGAAAATCCCATGGACGGAGGAGCGTGGTAGGCTACAGTCCGTGGGGTCGCAAAGAGGCGGACACGACTGAGCGACGTCACTTTCACTTTCATAGCCGATTAACAATGCTGTGGTAGTTTCAGGCGCGCAGCGGAGCAGCTCAGCCACACATGTACAGTGTCCATTCTCCTCCAACTGCCCCCCTTCCAAACTGCCACATAACATTACGCAGAGTTCCCTGTGCTATGCAGCAGGTCCTTGGTGGCTGTCCATTTTAAATACAGCAGTGTGTATTAAATATAGCAGTGTGTACATGTGGATCCCAAATTCCCTAACTAGCCCCCCATTCTCCTTGCCCCCAGCAACCATAAAGTCATTCTCTAAGTCTGTGAGTCTGTTTCTGTTTTATAAATAAGATATATTAATAGGTGAAACAGAGACAAAACTTTATTTGTATCATTCCTCTCCAAATTCCACGTATAAGGGATCTGACATCCTTGTCTTTGTTCTTAACGTATCTAACATGGTTTTTCTCTAGCTCCTTTTAAGACTGTCTTCTTAATTAGATTATGATGTGCCTTGGCATGGTTTTATTCATATTTTGTAACTGGATTTTATTTAGATTTTTGGCTTTCTGGGCTTATAGTTTTCATCAAATTGCAAAAAAATTTAACCAGTATTTCTTCAAACACTTTTTTTCTGTCCTGCCTCCTTTAGTGGTTCCAACTACATATATGTTAAGCTGCTTGATGTTGCTCCATAGCTCATTAATGCCGTGTTAAATTTTGTATTCTCTTTTATCTCTGTGCTTCATCTAGTAATATAACTTCAAGTTTGCGAACCCTTTTTTTCCTGCAAGATCTAATCTGCTATTAATCTAATCCAGTATATAATTCTTGTCACATATTATAATTTCATCTCAAGTTTGATTTTGGTCTTTTTATATCATTCATGTCTATGTTTAGGCTTTTAATATCTATAGTTAAAATGCAACTATGATACAATTATAACCGTTTTAATGCCCTTGTCTGTAAAATCTTTGTCAATTATAGGTCAGTTTTGATTGATTAAATTATATTGTCTGTACGAGTCTTGCTTTTTGTTGTTTCTTTGCATTTTTGGAATTTTTATAAGTTTTTTTATAATTTATTTTATCAAAGTATAATGTGTTAATTTCTGCTGCACAGCATCGATTCAATCATGAATTTTTTTTCATGTCTTTCCATTGCGACTCATCACAGGGTATTGAATACAGTCCCCATGTTATCATCACAGGGTGTTGGATACAGTCCTTGTGTTATCATCACAGGGTGTTGGATACAACTCCCTGTGTTATCATCACAGGGTGCTGAATACAGTCCCCCTATTATCATCACAGGGTGCTGGATACAGTCCCCGTGTTATACACTAGCGCCGTGTTGCTTTCCCATGCTGTGTACACCAGCTTGCCTCTGCTAATCCCAAACTCCCAATCCACCCTCCCCTACCCTCTGTCTCCTGGTAACCCCAAGTCTGTTCTCTATGTCTGTGATTCTGATATCATATCATATTTGTCTTTCACTTTCTGACTTCGTATGATCCTCTCTAGGTCCATCCATTTTAACAAGTTTTTCTGTTTTAGTTATAGTTCACATACCATGAAATCCATGCTTTTATAGTATACAATTCAGTGACTTTTAGAATATTTAGAGGGTTGTACAGCCCCTTATTGCTATCTAATTTTAGAACATTCATCATCCCCCAAATAACCCACGCCCAATATTAATCTATCCCCATTCTTCCCCTCTTCTATCTCGCCCTGGGAAACCATTAATCTACTTTCTGCTACTATGGATTTGCCTATTCTGAACATTCCATACAAGGTAATCATATTAATCTCATATGATAATCATATTAATTTAATATGACATAGTCTAATATGATAATCTAAGCATAATGATCTGGTAAATAGTTCGTTGTGATTGGCTTCTTTAACTTAGTACAGTGTTTTCATGATTTATGGAAGTTGGAGAAGGCAATGGCACCCCACTCCAGTACTCTTGCCTGGAAAATCCCATGGACGGAGGAGCCTGGTAGGCTGCAGTCCATGGGGTCGCTAGGAGTCGGACACGACTGAGCGACTTCACTTTGACTTTTCACTTTCATGCATTGGAGGAGGAAATGGCAACCCACTCCAGTGTTCTTGCCTGGAGAATCCCAGGGACGGGGGAGCCTGGTGGGCTGCCGTCTATGGGGTCTCACAGAGTCGGACACGACTGAAGTGACTTAGCAGCAGCAGCAGCATGTATCAGTGCTTCATTTCTTTCTATTGCTGAATAATCCTCCATTTTATGGTGCAATACAGTTTCTTTATCTGTTCATTAGTTGCTACATAGTTGCATTATTCATATCTAGAAAACTTTTATTGGATGTCAAATATTATGTCTTTTACCTTATTGGATTTTTTTATTCCTATAAAAAGTATAGGCCTTTTTGACTTTTGTCCATGGATGCAGTTCAGTTATTTGGTGATGGTTTGATCTTTATGAATCTTGAGGTTAATAATTGTTAAGCAATAGCTTCCCAGGTGGCGCCTAGTGGTAAAGAACCCACCTCCCAATGCAGGAGACATAAGAGACACGGATTCCACCCCTGGATTGGAAGATCCCCTGGAGGAGGGCATGGCAACCCACTCCAGTATTCTTGCCTGGAGAATCCCATGGGCAGAGGAGCCTGGTGGGCTACAGTCCATGGGGTCACAGAGTCGGACAAGACTGAAGTGACTTAGCATGCATGCAGGTAGGCAAAACAAGAACACTGTTCGATCTAGGGCTAATTATCCCCCACCATCAAGACCCTATGCGCAATATCCAATGGCCCATCGATCCTGAGGGCTTCCTGTCTTCCTGGTGGGAACAGGCACTCTTTCTAGCCTTGTGTGAAAGCTGAGAACCTCCAATCCTTTTGAGTGGTTCTTTCCTTGGCCTCAGAGAGCTTTCCCACATGCACATATTGGCTCAGCTAAGATCTAAGAGCGACCCTCTCAAAATTCTCCATGAAGTTTTCTTCATAGTACTCCTTCCTATGTACTCCAGCCCCCTCCCAGGCTCTCAGCTCTGTCTCCTCGACTCAGGGAAGCTGCTGGTCTTCTCCTTGGTTCCCTTCTCAATGCCATGGCCTGGAAACTCTCACAAAACTGTAACAACCCTGCAACTGCAGGCTTCACCTCATTTATTTCCCATATTTCAGGGAAGGAATCACGGTCCTTCATCACCTGATGTGCAATGCCTTTGAAACTGCTGTTTCACATATTTTGTGTGTTCTTTGGTTGTCTCAGGTAGGGTGATCCGTCTTGTTCTTGGTATTCCATCCCAGCTGAAAACAGATGTGTCATGACCCATATTTAAAGGGTTAAATTACCCCTGTTGTTGTTCAGCTGCTAAGTCGTGTCTGACTCTTTGCGACCCCATGGACTGCAGAATGCCAGGCTGCTCTGTCCTTCACCATCTCCTGGATTTTGCTAAGACTCATGTCCCTTGAGTCGATGATGCTGTCTAATCCTCTCATCTTCTGTTGCCCCAATTTCCTTTTGCCTTCAATCCTTCCCAGCATCAGAGTCCTTTCCAATAAGTCAGCTCTTCACATCAGGTGGCCAAAGTATTGGAGTTCCAGCTTCAGCATCAGTCCTTCCAATGAATATTCAGGGTTGATTTCCTTTAGGATTGACAAGCTTGAGCTCCTTGCTGTCCAAGGGACTCTCAAGAGTCTTCTCCAGCACCACAGTTTGAAAGCATTAATTCTTTGGTGTTCAGCCTTCTTTATGGTCCAACTCTCACATCTGTACACACCTGCTGGAAAAACCATAGCTTTGACTACATGGACCTTTGTTGGCAAAGTGATATCTTTGCTTTCTAATATGCTGTCTAGGTTTGTCATAGCTGTCCTTCCAAGGAGCAAGGGTCTTTGAATTTCATGGCTGCATTCACCATTTGAGTGATTTGGAGCCCAGGAAAATAGAATCTGTCACTGCTTCCACTTTTTAACTCTTGGTGGTTGTCAAAGCTGCAGCATTGAGACATGCAGACTGTGTAGAAATTGCAAACCCCAGCTTTTAGAGAAGGATGAGGGTGGCTTTTGTTTCTCGTAACAGATAACATGTTGATAAGCGTTCCTTTAGGAGATTCACTTGTGCCATTGCCTCCTTGAATGTGGGAACATTTATGTCTCCTCTCACAGGTGATCAGCGAGTTTGAAGCCTCTCCTGACTCATTTTCCTACAGAATTCCTAACCTGAGTCGGAATCGTCAGTATAGCGTCTGGGTGGTGGCCGTGACCTCAGCCGGCAGAGGGAACAGCAGTGAAATCATTACCGTGGAGCCTGTTGCTAAAGGTGGGTGGCACGCTGCAGGAAGGACCTTATTTTCCACTACAGCTGTACTGGCGTTACACCTCTGTTCTCTTTGAAATAAAGCTGATAATGCCCTACAAATCAAGTAAACCAGAACACCACGCGTTGCCCGTTTCAGCCCAAGAAATGGGTCACTGCTAGCTGGCACTGGGCTTTTGTGCCAATCGGAAAACCACCTCCTATGGATGAGCAGCTTTACAACTGCCAGTGTCTCAGGAGAAATTAGGAAAAGGAGCCCCCATCCATCTCTTAGAGTGAAAATCACTACATTACTGCTTCCCAAGCAAGTTCTACCATCTTCAAAATCAGGTATCATGCTTCTTAAAGATAAATGTCTATTTTTTGGTCTATGGAATTTGAAACCTGACAACTGTAAGAAAATCATTAGTTCTTCTTAAATTGATGTTAAAGTGAAAGTTGCTCAGTAGTGTCCAACTCTTTGTGACCCAATGGACTATAATCTGTCAACATCCTCTTTCCATGGAATTCTCCAGGCCAGAATACTGGAGTGGATTACCATTTCCTCCTCCAGGGGATCTCCTAGATCCAGAGATTGAACCTGGGTTTCCTGCATTGCAGACAGATTCTTTACCATCTGAGCCACCAGGGAAGCTATTGACAGAATGCTGTAAAGACCTTAGGTAACAAAATGAAGTTTGTTTTAGGAACAAAAAGTTCCACAAAGTGAATGTAATATCTTCACGTTAAGATGTTATACTGGCCCTAAAAAGCACATATAGACACACAATATTCTTATTTGACTTCTGGTAATTGCTGCCATACAGTGTTCAGAGTCCCCATAAATTAGCCCTTGTCAATGAACAAATGTATTTACCTCACAATTCCAAGCCAACCGGAGATGCTCCTGACTCTGGAATATACCACGTTGGAAATTTAGTACTCATAAGGCTTCCAGGTGCCTGAAAGAGAAAACAAACCTTCCAAGATTCCAGCTTCTCACTCTTAACCAGGGTTCACCCAGAGTTGGAGATGATCAAAATGGGCTTTCCAAAAAGGAGCTGAGCTAGGGAATGCCTCTGGGGTGGTGCAGGCATCCAGAGGGCTGGCACCACCCAGGAACCCCAGACCCTGGCAAACTGTAAACTATAATGGCCAAAAGGTCCAAGCTGGACAGACGGGGCTGCCCAAAGGCAGAGGAGGCAGGTGCAGCTTATGTTGTAGTTGTTGGGAGGTCAAGGCAGGCTGGCAGATCCTGCTTTAAAATCCAGGGTTAGGTTCAGGAAGAGGGCTGGGGCTTTGGTACAAGGAGGAGCAGAATGCAACCACAGACCCAGTCCTGGAGGAATGGTGTCCTGGGAGGAAGCCCAGGGTCAGGGGGCAGCACAGAGCTCAGGGCCATGTAGCTAGAACACCATAGGATCTGGGAAGGGCATCAGGTTGTTGGCGAGGCACAGTGTCTGATTAGAATCACCTGAGGTCCTCATTCAAAGATGGCCTCCTGGAGTGCCCCTGCCCCCCGCCGCCCCAAGATCTGCTGAATCACAAAGCCAGAGGAGGAATCTGCATTTTTTCACCAAAGATTCTACGTGATTCTCTTGCCTGCTCCAGTTTGCTTAGTCTTAGAATTTCACAGTGGGATCCTATACATGCCAACTGCTACCAACAGGCGTTAATTCTAGAAACCGGGGGTGTTGGGCTTGAAGATGAAGTGGTTTTAGCCAGCGCTTTCACAAAACGCTGGTGGAAAAGCACTCCTAAGTCCTGGAGTGAAGTTTAGGAGTTAGAGTCAGCATATTAAAGAACTGAAATGACCAAAATAGAATTGAGTCAAGGAATCTAGACTAGGCTTGAAAAAAAAGTAGAAAAGATCAGAATGCATGACACGGTGAGCATTCATGTGTAGAACCTTATTTTCATTCACACGCATATAACATATATGCAGCTTCTGGAATTCAATGTAAAATGTATTTTTTTACAGGGGGAGGGGGCTATTGGAAAGCTTAAAAGCCCCACCTCTAGCTGAGTTTCCCTATCAACCCCCATTTTGCTGCATGAACATTCATGCTCATATAAGAGGATGGTCTGAAAGGTATGAAGGGGACCAGACTTCCAGTGTCAGAAATCCAATGCCACCTGCCCAGGATATTTTTGTTACCATGATGGAAAATCAGAAATGTCAATTACTGATAGAACATTCCACGGTGACATGGTCTCCTCTATGGGCCGCCTCTGAAGACACTCCCCTCAGGAGGAAGAGCCACAGTTTCCTTTGCGGACAGGGCATGTTCAAGCACGTGGGTGGGTTTTGCTGTAACATTTGCTGCATAAAATAGACTCTGCCTCTGAGCCCACTGACACTTCCTCGCTCTCTGCTCTGGCCTCCAGCGCTCAAAACAACAGAAGTCAGAGTTGTCTGCTAGTCATAATGACTTGTGTTCCAGACCAGGGTGACTCCTGTTGAGTTGGCTCCAGGAATTCCACCTTTCCTTGAATTCCAGTACTTTCCTGAGAAGCCTGGCCCCCATGTCCATTGGTCAATTTCAACCCTCAAGTCCAAAATGGTGCAAGGGTCCCAACACTAGTCCCATGTTTTTAAGTCCAGAATCAGATTGGAACGGCTTCTGCCTGCAGGCTTCTTGTCTGTGGGTAGGCTTCTTGTCTAGATGGGCTGAGCTTCTGGAGGGAGCATCCTGGAAACCAGGGTCCCAGGGTATGGCAGAGGTCAAGCAGATCATTTTGCCTCTGGAAGACTCATTTCTTGGTGCCTCTGCCAGCTTTTGTGTCTCACCCAAGAAGATGATGCTAGGAACCTGTTAGTACAGGGCCCCTCCTGTATCCAAGGATGTCCCTGCAAACAGGGCTGCCCTGGGCTTTTCCCTCCCCCCACCCCCATGTTCTTTGGCCACTTTGGGACTGTCCCAGTGCCCAATGTCCCCAGGAGAAGCTTTTGTTCCAGCATCTGAATCACTGTCCCAAGCAAATAGTGATACTTCAAGAGAAGTCGCTCTGGAATTTTTCCCTCAACATTCATGCTGAAGATCAAGCTGATATAAAAAAGCCGGGAAAGTACCACAAGACTGATAAATAGAAGTCATTCCAGTTTTACCTCTTCCTGTCTTGGGGCTTTATGTTTTGTTTTGTCTCTTCTCTCAGATATTAAAAGTATATTTTAACGTGCAGTTTGGGGTGTTGAGATAAATTGCTTAATAAAGTGCTTCGAAAAATAATTGGGCTCACAGAAAGCACAGCTTGGAGCTGCTAGGCTTATGAAGTCCCACATATTTAATTTGGGATCGCCGTGTCTAGTCAATACAAGGGGAGAAAATACTATAGTAGGGATTTTCAGCAGTTCATATGTTCGTACAATGAAAATCCCTTAGACCACTGATACAAGGAATAGTGTTGAGAAGTGTGACATTGATTGGCAGGGCTGCACTCACCTTTGGGGGGTGTCACTGGTTTAGGGAAGGTCATCTTGGCCTCTGTAGACGAATCCGTAGAGTCACTGCGCTTCTGCTCTGTTTGGTGGTCCAGCTCCCGCACGAATCCTGACCTTCAGTGGCACGGTGACTACTCCCTGGATGAAAGACATTGCCTTGCCTTGTAAAGCTGTTGGGGACCCCTCTCCTGCCGTAAAGTGGATGAAAGACAGGTAACCAGTAACCCAATGCATGCCCTCAATACAACACTAGGAGAGTGCTTCGGACACTATTCTGGGTCTCGTGGTATAAAGTTGTAGATTTACACTCATGAAAGCTCCAGGAAAACTACCCAGTCTTCTGCAATAGAGAGGAAGCTGGTTGAGGCTGATGGGGGAGGAATCTCAGCTTTAGTACTAAAAGGATCTGATCTATCATGTCAATTCTCTTAAAACTCTTAGCTTTAAGTTCATGACAATGCTTCCGAGGAAAATAGTTTAGCCAACTGAATAATTTCTGTGTAAGTTTTCTGTACTTTATCATGAAAATCCCCTATATATCTGAGATGAACATACCCAAGGAGATTTGAGACTTAGACTTACCTCCTTTCCTTCCAAGACAATGGGCCAACCAACCCTAATTGAAATGCTCTGAGAAATGGCTTTAAGAAATGGAATACATTGTTGTTACTGTTGTTCAGTTGCTAAGTCATGTCTGACTCTGCAACCTCACAGACTGCAGCATGCCACACTTTCCTGTCCTTCACTGTCTCCCAGAGTTTGCTCAAACTCATGTCCATTGAGTTGGTGATGCCATCCAACCATCCCATCCTCTGTAGTCCCCTTCTCCTCCCACCTTCAATCTTTCCCAGCATCAGGATCTTTTCAAATGAGTCAGTTCTTCACATCAGGTGGCCAAAGTACTGGAGTTTCAGCTTCAGCATCAGTCCTTCCAATGAATATTCAGGACTGATTTCCTTTAGGATTGACTGGTTTGATCTCCTTGCTGTCCAAGGGAGTCTCAAGGGTCTTCTCCAGCACCACAATTCAAAAACATCAATTCTTCAGCACTCATCCTTCTTTACAGTCCTTTTGCCTTCTTTATGGAATACATTAGGACTTTGCTAATGTAAAACCCAGTTTTCCATGCTCGGTAGGAATTATTGAAATAATAACAGCTGAGATGGAAGGGAGAAAGTGGATGAAATAGATTCCATTCATGTAAATTTTTAAAGTACTTTACTCAGAGGAAGAAATTAAGATATAAATAAAGGGCTGAGCATTCACTGATGAAGCTAGAGATTTGAGACTGAGAAGAGTCCCTATTTTCAAACAAAGGCACTTCAAAGACATAAACTATTGAAATGATAGTCTTGGTATGTGTGTGCTAAATCACTGAGTCATGTCTGACTCTTTGCAGCCCCATGGACTATAACCTACCAGGCTCCTCAGTCCATGGGATTCTCCAGGCAAGAACACTGGAGTGGGTTGCCATGCTCTCCTCAGTAACTACTTTCTCATCTCTTTTAATGTCAGTTAAGGAAATCAGTACACTCCCAAGGTTAAGTGGCATCCACCAGATGTGGGGATGGCCCTAGATGACTAGACAATCCCCTCTCCCTGTGGCCAAGGCTAAGAAATCACCAAGGGAGCTCTCTTTATACCAGGGTTGGCTCATCACCCTCTTGCCACACTATAGTTCATTTCTGATGCCACAATCATTAACTGCAATTTTCCATGAATCTACAAGCCACCCCCAAACTTAATTGTCCTGATATGATCTGGTCAAATTGGTATATCTGCCCACAGAACCAATCTCATTTGGGATATGATAAGCATTGACGTATGTCAGGAGCCAGAAGCCACACAGACCTCCACACAGACTTCACTTCAACACAGCATTTTGTACAAATAATCAAACTCACCTGTGTGACTGTTTGCCTCATATAATCATGGTTTAGTTCTTACTTAATATAATATTCCGAATGGGTTGTCTGCGTTGGAGGGTGTTTATGCTTTTCCCCAACCTCAGCTAACTTAGATTGTAATTTCTTTAATCTGCGCCTTTTTCTTCCTGTGAGGTAGTAACGGGACGCCCAGCCTGGTAACGATTGATGGGCGGAGAAGCGTCTTCAGCAACGGCAGCTTTGTCATCCGCACTGTGAAGGCAGAGGACTCTGGCTATTACAGCTGCATCGCCAATAACAACTGGGGGTCGGATGAAATTATCTTAAATTTACAAGTACAAGGTACCGCGTCTGGGGGTTCTTCTTAATGCTACTTTTTGTATGTATGCCTTTGTGCAAAGAATGAAAGTGAGCAAATTTAAAAATCAGCCTTTGTAAAGAGCTAATTGCTACTTTCATATAACAAAAGCATGGATGTTCATTTTGGAGATTAGAGTTAAACAAATCAAGGTAAATAAAAAGCATTCATAACCTGAGAGCTAACACTGTTTACATATTTTCATATGAGAACCTAGTCTCATCTGTCTTTGCTAATTGCACGATTTATTCCACATGTATATAAGCATCACCCAGAAAATACCAGCAAGAAATAATTCCAAATTGAGATGCTTTATGAATGTTAATTAACTCACTAGTCATATGCAGTGTATATTAAAAGGACACTAGCTGAAACTCTAGAGGGCATTCATGTTTAATTATGTATTTAATACAGTGTATGTAATTTTTCTTGACTTCATACTCCAAAAGTACATGACAAATTTAAGACTGTTGAATTAAAAACATGCATAAAATCCCAAATGGCCACTGATTGGGTTCAAATTTGGATGCACAGTGATATTTTATTAGTAGAAAAATCAAAGTGTATACTTTTCCAGATGTAAGTGTTATCACATTAATAATTAATATAGTGCTAACAATATTGTCACATTAAATTAATCACAGTAATTTGTGTTATCATATTAATAAATCACAGAAGGCTTGATAAAAAATAAAATAAATGTTGCCCTCAGTGGGAGGGAAGGGAAGGAGTACTATCTATTTTTTTAAATAATGTAAAATTGATCAGGAATTTCAAGTAACTTGAAGTTGGGAGAATTTCAGGGCCTTTTCCAGAGATAGACACTGTGTTATAACTCTAAAGAGATGAATCTATTTTTCATGGCTTTGGGTTAATACCAGGCTTCTCTCAGAGGAAAAGAGAAGGACGTTTTATGAGAAGCTTCCTATATAATTTTGATAACCTTACTCCAAATTTCTTCAGTATTTCTATCCAGAGAGCTAATCCAAGATATTATTAAGGCTCATTGATAAGAAGTGTGTATTCTTCAAACCTTATGTGACAGTTCAAGTGTGTGCACTTCCACTCAGTGGTGCACCTGTGATTTCAGTGGAGTGTGTGTTTGTGTGTATGTGTGTGTGTGTGTGTGTGTGTGTGTTGCCTCTTGGAAGGGTGGGTCAAATACTGGAAATTTTTGCAGTTTTTTTCTCACTAGCTACACTTACCCTCCCCCTTTCATATAGCTGAGAACAGAAAAGCTAAGTGGGTGCCATTTGTCTTTGTCATTTGAATCATGGCTGAAATTCAGAGTGAAATAATGCATGTATCTTTAGTAAGTTCACAGAAGATTTTAATGAGTGATGAGCAACTCAGATACTCAAGGAATTGGCGAGGGAATGAAAAAATAAATCCAAGTAGAAATGGGATTGAATTTCTTTAAAGAATAGAATCATTCTGTTCTATCTCTTTAGCCCAGGATATCAATTAAATAGACATTTTGACAGACATGAATTGCATATTTTGTCAACCTGAAACATTTATTTAATAAATGGCTGTTAAAAATCATTTGGTAAATGACTGTTAAAGAAGACTGAAGATGTGAACAACTAATTCTTGTTTTCTAAAAACTGCTTCCTCTCTAGTTCCACCAGATCAGCCTCGGCTCACAGTTTCAAAAACCACCTCTTCTTCCATCACCCTCTCGTGGCTCCCTGGGGACAATGGAGGCAGTTCTATAAGAGGTAAGAAGAAAGAGCTTGCCCACAATGGATGATTAATTGACATTATCCACAAGTTGATAAGTGACACATTTTTACCAAGTAATTGTCATGTGTTTGTTTCTCCCCCAAACTCATCATATAATGAATTCTTCCATTACCTACACACACACCCCCAAAAAAACACACGTCTATTTTTATAGTATTTGTTGTCACTCACTCATTCATCCAAGGAAATCCATTCACAGAATCAGTACCATGCATCCAATCTGAGTGAAATATTAACACATACCAATAAAGAACATGAGTATGGGCAAACTCCAGGAGAGAGTGAAGGACAGGGAAGCCTGGCATGCTTTGGTCTATGGAGTCACAAAGAGTTGGACATGACTGAGTGACTAACACTTCCCCTTTCACAAACCGAAGGAATGAGCTAGCCTGATGATTCCAGCCTCAATAGGATTGGACAGCAGCAATAAAGAAAGAAAAAACAAATGTGGTGCCTCTCCCCTAAGAGGCTACATTGAGTTTCTTCCCCTTGTTGTCAACACTGCTTCTTCTGTTCAGGTACTCATTCCTTCAGTTGAATAACCACAGCGACTGTTCTGATTTAGAATGCACTAAAAGATGGGAGCGACCTAGTTCCACAAATCTTTTGCAATCAGGAGTAGAAAAGAATAAGGGTATTTAAATGGAAGGAAGGGGCTTCCCTGGTGGCTCAGAGGGTAAAGAATCTGCCTGCAATGTGGGAGACCTGTGTTCAATCCCTGGTTTGGGAAGATCCCCTGGAGAAGGAAATGGCAACCCACACCAGTATTCTTGCCTGGAGAATCCCATGGACAGTAGAGCCTGGCAGGTTACAGTCCATGGGGTCACAAAGAGTCAGACATGACTGAGTGAGTAACACGTCCACTTTCACAAACTGAAGGAATGAGCTAGCCCGATGATTCCAGCCTCAATAGGATTGGGAGAACATTCTGAGCAATATTTGGACCAAGCAGAGAGAAATAACCCAGAGGGGCAACTGCAGATGCATGAGATTAAGAAGCAAGTGACAGAAGGGGTCCTAGAGCAACAGGGAGAGGCTGGAGGATAGATTTCTGCAGGCAGAGGACATCCTTCTTCTGAGAGAGGAGGAAGGTGACGAGACAACTGGACATACAGAGCCATTTTAGAGCAAGGCCAGTGGCGTCTGGAGCCAGGTCATTTCAGCACGTGATAGCAAGTTGCCGCTCCTCTTCCCAGCTTTGCCCTCAGTAATCACAGCCAGGTCAGGGATATTTGCTACCCATACAGGCTTTTCTTTTCTCCAGACCCAATTGTTAAACATTGATTAGTGTTCTACTGGGAGAAGGGGAGGATTTTTCCCTGTTGTAGGGAAGAAAAAGGTGGTATTATTTTTTTTTTAATAGTTGGATGATTAGGGGAGAGGATGTGTTTGTGGGTTTGAGGAACATGGGTAAAATCTATAACAGATGCCATAGGAAATGCGCCGGGAGTCATTAATGGCGAATGCCATTGCCGAGAGGAGCAAGGCCCCAGCTGCAGGGAAACGGCACAGATTGCAGTGGTCACAGTCATCACAGGTTAATGACTTGCTCAAGAGGTGCTGGACCAGCTGCACAGGGAGGTGAAGCATGGTTACCAAAGCTGGTGACCGGCAGGGTAAGTGTGGCCAGGACTCACCAGAGTGAGTGAAAACAGGCTTCTGGTTAAGATTGTCTATCAGAGGTTCTAAGCTAGGTGGAGAACCAGAAGAAATAAAGGGAGTCAAATGCAAAAATATTCCATATTACCAACTTCTGGCCATTCCCACTAAAGAAGTTAATAAAGAAAAGGTGGAAAATTTAAAAAAAAAATGGGGCACCAGTAAAGGAGTCTAAGGAACCCTAGGACTTGAGGCTCAAATGACACAAAGTCTTGGGTCTGGAGGGGCTTCCCTGGTGGCTCAGATGGTAAAGAATCTGCCTGCAATGCAGAAGACCCAGGTTCAATCCTTGGGTTGGGAAGATCCCTTGGAGAAGAGGATGGCTACCCACTGCAGTATGCTTGCCTGGAGAATCCCATGGACAGAGGAAGTGTGAATTCATGGGAGAATAATTTCAGGAAGGGCATGGAGTGGAAGGTCTTAGAGATGGAGCCAATTTCAGTAATGAAGAGTTTCCAAGCAAAGATGACCAGAAATCCTTGAAATACAGTGGGGGCCAAAGCCATTGACATGGGGGTTCCCATGGCCAATACTTAGAAAAGCTTCCTAGAAGTGGTTTAGATGGAGGACATGAGAAGGAAAGCACAAGTCCCATGATGCATGGGGCACCAAGGAGTGGTGAAGTCAGGATATAACGGTGGAAGCTAGACCCAGATCCATCACTCACCTGTCCAGTGTTGAGTGCAGATCAGGAACAGGGAAGGGAAAACAAAGCTCAGGAAAGAGGAGGGGCCCCAAGGCTGCAGGGGCCAGAGGGCAGGGAAGGAGGAAGCAGCAGAGATGGTGCTGACCATGGCCGCAGAAGGAGGACTCAGAGATAGGTGACCTCACATGAGACGCATGGAAAACACTGACTTCTGGCAGCCTGGGGTTCATGGGCACTGTGGTGTGGAGGTGAGAAGTGATTTCTTACTGGTGTTAAAATGGAGTTCCATGGGCAGGAGAGAAGATGCCAGCATGCTAGTATAAGGACACCACACATCAAGCAGGCTACTCCCAGGCTGTCTGGGTGTGAAGGCTTAGGAGACAAGGGCAGAACAGACAGGACATATTTGCCCCAGGAAGGTGGATGGGGTGGCAGGGATGAAGGCTGTAACAGGGGTGGGGGTTGTCTCCATGGTCACAGGGGCCCAGGAGCACAGGCTTCAGAGTTTGACAGTAGGATGTGAATCCTGCTGGTAAGACCCAAGTGTGATCACCTAACCTCTCTGGACCTCAGTGTCTTGGTCACTGCTCTGGAGATGTTAATTACTAATGTGCAGGGTTGTGTGAGGTGGTGTGAGTAACAGGCTGTGGATAATGCCTGACACAGTGATGTGGACTGAGCAGAGTTGGCTGAGGAGAGTCCTACCGCTTTTGATAGCATACCCCTTCTCCAAAACTCTGGTTCCCTATAAAACCAAATATATATTATATATAATGTGAAAGTGTGACAGTGTTAGTAGCTCAGTCTTGTCTGACTCTCTGAGTCTGCAAGGACTGTAGCCCACCAGGCTCCTCTGTCTATGCGATTCTCCAGGCAAGAATACTGGAGTCGGTTACCATTCACTTTTTCCAGGGGATCTTCCTGACCCAGGAATTGAACCCAGGTCGGCTGCATTGAAGGTGAATTCTTTACCATTTGAACCGCCAGGAGGATATTATAAAATATATTATATATATATATTAATATATATTTAATAAATAATATATATTTATATATGCATTGAATATGTAACATATATTTATATATATTTATATATGAGAGCTTCACTGGTGCCTCAGACCATAAAGAATCTGCCTATAATGCAGGAGGAGACCCGGGTTCAATCCCTGGGTTGGAAAATCCCCTGGAGGAGGGCATGACAACCCATTCCAGTATTCTTAGCTGGAGAATTCCATGGACAGAGGAGCCTGATGGGCTATAGTCCATAGGGTCAGAGAGAGTCAGGCACAGCTGAAGCAGCTTAGCATGCATGCACATAATATATATAATATATAAAAATAACCCAGCTTCAGACTACACCCATTCCCAAGGATTGGGCACATGTGCTCTGAAGATCAGACATTTAGAGATCGGGTGTCCAGTTACACCTTTTAAAGAGAATGGGCAGAACGTGGTTTTAACTTCATTACACTCTCCACGGCTCCCACCATTGTAGCATCTGGTGTAGCCTAAATATCTCATAATCAATATGTCGTCACAGCACCTCTCCCAGCCGGGATTCAGTGTCCTGGAGTGCAATTATTCTCTTCTGAAGATACACAGTTCTGAGAACTCACCCTGCACACAGTGCAAACATTCGAGGGAAAGCAAGTAACGTTCCCGTGACTGCCTCTTGTTTTCTGAAGGATATATACTGCAGTACTCCGAGGACAACAGTGAGCAGTGGGGGAGTTTTCCCATCAGCCCCAGCGAACGCTCCTACCGCCTGGAAAACCTGAAGTGTGGGACTTGGTACAAGTTCACTCTCACTGCACAGAATGGAGTGGGACCCGGGCGCATAAGTGAGATCATAGAAGCGAAAACGTTGGGCAAAGGTACGTAAGACTTCTGTTGTTTCTAGAGATCCTCTGTCTTTCAGATCAAAGTATTGGGGGGGTGCGGGGGGGTGGGGTGCGGGCAGCAGATTGGAGTCACAAAAGATGCATCATGGATCTGTGAGTTTGAATGTTGTTATCCCCTGATGGGTCTGACAGTGTTTCAGCATACTGAGAGAAATGGCTGGTCTTTACAAAATAGTCTGATTCTCTTTTTTAATTATTTCATTGGCAGTTTAAAAGAAGAGTGTCCACAGACATAAAAATATTGTAAAGTAAATAGCCTCTAATTAAAATAAATAAATTTAAATAAAAAAAAAAAAGCTTGTGGTCACCAAAGGAGAAGGGTAGAGAGGACTAAATCAGGAGTTTGGATTTAACAGATACACTCTACTGTGTATAAAACAGATCATCAACAAGGACCTACTGTATAGTACAGGAAACTGTACTCACTATTTTGTAATGACCTAAAAGGAAAAGAATCTGAAAAGAATATATATATATATATATATATGTATGTATACACACACACACATATGTATAACTGAATCACTTTGCTCTATACTTGAAACCAATACAACGTTGTACATTAACTGTACTTCAATAAAGATGTTTTTTAAAAAAAGAAATGTCTTTTGAAAATCAAGGGCTTTGGTGCCAACAGTACTACTCCATTCCCAGGCTCAGTAGCCCTGAAGTGTGACCTTTGCCCTCTTACCTTCTCCTAAGGTGACCTCCTCCCTTGTCACCTCCTCCCTTTTATTTATAACTGTCACATTGCCTCATAGACTCTGCTTTCCAGATGAGAAGTCACTGGGGTTGACTGTTAACCTTCAGTGTGAGTTGGTTTTTCTTCTGAAAGGTGGACCTTTAGGGAGGCGAACCCCAGGGCAGTGATGTTGAGAGGTGAAATGTGCAGCCCGAAAACAGCAGCGGGAGGGAGGGACGGAGCTGCACGTGAGTGTAGGTGAGGAGGTGAAGAGAGGGTCTCTGCAGGTTTCCTCCCGCTGAGTCTCATCCAGTGGCATGGACCACATGACAGGCACGCCAGACATCAGCAGGCGAGGGTGTCATTTGGATGCAGTGCTGAGTTTTGGATAACACACACCAGGGCTCAGATGATGAAGTGCTGACTTCTGCAGAAATATACCCATCGGGTCCCTGGGCTCCAGCACGAAGCGCTTGGGTGCTGTGGGTACTTCCCACGTCCGAGTCTGCCTTCTCTTGGGTCAGGTCCATGAATGGATACATCAGCCCAGCACATCACAGTGGTTCCTTCAAAACTACTCAAGAAGGAGGAATCCCTCAAAGCTACCTGAGAGGCTGTGTCCTGGGCTGACATCCTAAGTTTTGCCCACCAAATAAAACAAAATAAAAAAACAAACAAACAACAACAACAAAAACACTCAAGGAAACACATACCTGAGAACAGAATTGTTCTTCAGGGAAATCTAAGATTCACAAAGATAACTGCTACCTGCCCAATGTTCCCTTTCACTCCTAGGTTATCTTGGCTGGGACAGCCTGTTGGTTCATAACATCCTGGTAAAGAGTGGACAGGTAGCAAGTAGCCTGTGACCCAGACTTGGACTGAGCCCCTCACCTGCAGGGAAGCAGTCCAAGGGCAGTGTGGGACGACCTTGGTGACCTTCACTCACACACCCCGTGGCCTGGCCCCTTGTGCCCTCTCCACAGAGCCCCAGTTCTCCAAGGAGCAGGAGCTCTTCGCTAGCATCAATACCACACGTGTGCGGCTCAACCTCATCGGCTGGAATGACGGCGGCTGCCCCATCACGTCCTTCACACTCGAGTACAGACCCTTCGGGACCACGGTCTGGACCACAGCCCAGCGAACCTCCCTCTCCAAGTCCTACATCCTGTACGACCTTCAGGAGGCCACGTGGTACGAGCTACAAATGAGGGTGTGCAACAGCGCGGGCTGTGCAGAGAAGCAGACCAACTTCGCCACGCTCAACTACGATGGCAGTAAGCTGGCCCTGGCCTCCCGCCTGCATCTCGGGACACGTGCACAAGCTCGCTGTCCCTCTCCCATTCGACATCCATCCTCAGTGCAATGTGACCCATGCCCTCAGATCCCCTTAGGCTTGGGGGCCGTCCAGTCTGCAACCCGCAGGGCTCCCTAGACCAGGTACCCATGTGGCCATGGCTGTTCCAGGAAGGAGGGACTGAGGCCTGGGGACCCTCACTAGGCAGTCAGGGTGCAGGAGTGACTTCTCTTCGGGCTGAAGGCTTCTCTGCACGTGGTTGGTGCTTGGTCATGACTGTGAGCTAACACTGCTTTTGTTGTCTCCCTCCCCTCTGCCACCCCATCCCAAACCACATAACAGCTTTCTTTTTTCTCTCATTTAGCCCTTAAATTGCATGTGCAAAAGCAGTTTTCCATAAGTGAAGGTGCTTATGTTAGTCTCTGAGAAGAAACAGAGGTACAGATAGAAATAGAATAATGTCAAAGGATGGTAGTAGACATGCACACACATACACATACATGCACACATGCATAGGCTCACACACATACAAACATGCAATTTGCAAGGGGTTTCTGAAAACCAGGCAAGGTGTCTCGTGACAATTAGTTGACTGAAAATAAGAGAGAGACATTTTTATCCTTTTTTTCCTACAACTAGTATTGTGGGCCATTTATTGATGTTGAACAAATGTCAAGACCAGTGAAGCTAAAGACGGTCTGACGTTGATGGTTCTGCAGTCAGGAAATTTCAGAGAGTCCTAACTAGAAGCAAGTTGAGCTGATTTTTGCAGCTTTGCAGTGGTGGTCCACTCTGGGAAAGGCAGTGGCTGAATTAGGTGCTGTGCTCATTTGTAAAAACAGTCTCCACTGGTCAGATAATTTGGAGCTGTGGGCTCAGCTCCCTCAGAGCCCCTGTCCAGCATCTACCCACCAGGCCAGACCACGGTGCTGGGTGACCTACCCAGAAAGTCTGTGCCTGAGCAAACAGCCCGTACTGTATTTTTTACTGGAAAGGCTAAGGGGTGTCCTCTCTTCTGCCTGTGTGCATTCAGGATCTTGCCTTAATTATAGCCCTGGCAGGAACTTCCTTGGAGTACTGGTTATCCTGTCCTAAGAAAAGAGAGTCCATAAACCCAAGGAGCCTGGGACATGACCAAAGGATGCTCTGAAGGTGATGTGGACTCAGCTTCTCCCTTAGCCATTTTCTCCTGGTCAGTCTTGACCAGCCCTGGGCTTGTTCCTCCCACCCTGGCACACCCTGGAATTTCCTGCACAAATTCCTCCTCAGCCACAGCACAGGCTCGCCCCCAGCATTGCAGGCCTGGGTGGGGTGAAGGCAAGAAGGTGCCTATGTGGGAGTCCTGGAGCTGGTGATACCAGCCTGGGCCCCTGCCCTCAAGGCCCCTGATCCAGCTCCCAGATGTGAGGCTTCTCCTCAGAAGCCCTGCTCCTCCTGGGCCATATCACTCTAATCTCCTGGCCTCAATCAGCAGTGACTTCACTCCAAGAGGTTCCATCGCAGAGCATCAGCCACCATAGAGCAGCACGTCTGACCTGCTTTCTCCTCCAACTCTGTTTCATTCTTTGATCTGACAAACTAAAGGGCTTTGATGCTGACCAAACTTTTCCCTAGAGTTTAAAGGCTCCCCAAAGTCCTTTGCTAGCAGAGTACACATTTGAGCAGAAAGTATATTTCTTGCTTTAGATGATGGATGTCCACTAATTGCCTTTTGATCATCCCGCTCTGGCACCCAGCCTGACTGTAATCTGTGTGGTCCAGAGCACACAGCTTCAAGGTGCACGTTGGTGATAGGCTTACAGCTAATCATTTAATTAGCAACCTCTCACATGCAGCATTTGAAACTGTCATTCTTACTTAACAAAGTGCTCTGCAGACTTTAAATGGTTATTTTCTAAAAGAAATGTCCTCACTTTATCCAAGATCTCAGATTAGAATCATGAAAAACATGCTACATGTAAAATGTTCTGAATCTGACATGATTTTATTACACTAGAAAGACAAATGCATATGTCTATTTTCCTTGAAAAAGGTTACATATTTCTTTGAACCAAGCTTGTGGATATATAGCTTTAATATCTCTTGTGTCACTTCTGCCTGAAGAATTTTTTTTCATTTGGGGGAAAACAAACATTGATGATTAGCTTTCTGGCTGTACTAGTCAGATTTCAGATTCTTCCGTATTTTTTTTTTTTTTTTTTTTTGGACTCTTTCTTCTGCCATCCCCTCAGCCAGGTGTTTGTACTGGTCCTGTGTCATCTTGGTTTTGCAGACACATCCTCACCTGCATCCCCTTTTGTGCCTCTTACCTGAGTTCTGAGCATTTGCAGACCTGGGGCTCCAGCCAAAACCAATGTTTATAAGTTGGAGGAATGATATTTTTGGCCTTAGCAAACAGCAGAGGGGCCTGGTGTTCTGTATTCCTGCTCTACTCACTAAATGCAGGACAAAGACACTTTTTGTTCAAAGGGAAATTATATTATTTTTGCATTATTTTTCCTAAATTACTGACTTCCTGGCCCTTGTTTTACATGGAAAATACAGAAGACTGTAGCATCTTTTCATAGTGGTGGATGTCAAAATGCAAGCTCCATAAAAGGGGATGCCTGTGTTTGAATCTCTGGACCCATTTTGTTCAGCCTCTCAGCAGAAGGCAGCTTAAAGCAGCTCAGAGTTCAGACTGCTTAAATGTTTCCTTGTAATTCTAAATAATCTGAATTTCAGGGCATTATAAGGGTCAATAAACAGCTTGCTTTAGAGACCTGGATGGATTCTCTTTGAAAAGTTGATTTTGCTCTAATGTCCTGAAACGAGACTTTTAAAAGTAGATTTGGTCTTACATCCATGATAAAAAGCAATGAAATAACCAAAGAAAAGAGATTTTCCGCTCCTTTAAGCAGGTCTATCTGGTACAGTCTCCCCGAAGCCTGCCTTCTGTCCACTTGCCAAATCCATTGTTCCTTCTTTGATGTGCAATTTTTCAAACAGCCACTCTCAATTGTGTTCTGGGTGACACTCAACTCCAGGTAAATGCATGTGACTTTTTAAAGCACCCAGCCTGGATATTATGCTTTCAAGTGTCTGCACCCAGCACGTTACCAGTGAAGTCCCTTTCAAAGAAATGGGCTTTGTCCTTTGTGCAGACTCTAGTCCCATGTTCTGTAGAGTAAGCATAGGAGGGAAGTGAGTGAGTAAAGAAATTAGCAAGGACCTAGATGAAGAGTTCCTTTCATCTTCATCTCCGTGGACGCTCTCGGATCACCCGCGCGGTTTTTATAACCCATCATCCCTAAAAACTCCGCCATGCTGTCGTCATTAACAGCCACCTAACATCATGACCCTGTTTTCAGGTACAATCCCCCCACTCATTAAGTCAGTTGTCCAAAGTGATGAAGGGCTGACAACCAACGAGGGGCTCAAGATGCTGGTGACCATCTCCTGTATCCTGGTGGGGGTCCTGATGCTGTTTGTGCTCCTGCTGGTGGTTCGGAGGAGGAGGCGTGAGCAGAGGCTGAAGCGGCTGAGAGGTGAGCGGAGGCTCGGCCGTCCCCCTGCACAGCGGGACCAACAGCTAGCTGGGGGGATCTCACCCCACGGAATGCCTTTCCCTCTCTGGGCCAGATCCCCAGGCTGCCTGGTTCTGTGACCTGTGATGTTCCTTGAGCAGGGTGTCAGGGCCTCGCGGGCAAGTCATACAGAAGTTACTACTCAGAAACGGGGTGAAAGCCAACCTCTTTCAAGTGTCCTAAATCCTATCTTGGCAGACCAAGAGAATGACTTTCCTTAGAGAATGACTTTCCTGTGGGTTTGCCAACAGCCACTCTTTAATTTTCAGTCTCTGCAGCAATGCCACCAATTACGGCCTCCTTTAAAAAGACCTGTCTGATGGACTCTGGAAATGAGAACTGTTTTATTGCCGGGAAGAGGAAATTGAGGGTTTATGGTCCCTGGAAAGCATTGTGAGGCAGAAAACACACGCTTTCCTGAATTAGACATTGGAGCGGAATCCTGGTGTAAGAGTTTCACTTTAACTAATAGAAAATAAAATAATAGATAATAATAACTTGGGCCAGAGGAGAGCCATTGTCAGCAGCACCATTATTACGATGTCCAGCTCTGTAGATTCTGTGCAGTGGAGCTATTTCCAGGTCCTGTGCAACAGCCCTACAGGCCCTGGCTCTGTGGTGTGAGGACAATGAGTTCTTTCAAATACAAAGCCCTGGACAGGACAGAGTTCTCTGAGTCCCTCCTCGTTACCTGTCAGGGTATTGAGTAAATCCAAGTTTTGGTAGAATGCATATACAAGCTGTTTGCACTTTAGTGTCAGGGCAGTGAGGGGAATGCAGCATCCCCTGTGTTCTTCAAATTTGCGTTTCAAAGACAAGCCTGGAAGCTCTGTCCTTAAGATGTCTCTGGGATATCCCCAAGCCCTGCTGGTAGATCTGGACGTTGACCTCTTGTGTAATTAACCATAGACCAGTTACATCAGCGGGACAGGGGGATATTTCCACCTGTCTTCTCGTAGCCAGGGCATCCTCTTGGTATAGCTCTGTTAGGTAGTTAGAATAGGAAACAGGAGTCCAAAATGGCGGCGGCTAAAAGACAAGAAAGGGAAAAGCCTGCAAAAATAGAACAAAGGAAGGTCAAAGGAAGGTCCAAGGACCTGAGTGAGGACCTCAGGTAGAACAAACAGCACCCCTGGCTAGCCCAATTTACATAGGGCAGGCCCAGGGGGAGGAAAAAAATCATATAAAAAGAGGAGCCAAAGCGCGGTCTCTCTCTCTGTCTCTCTCCTGCACACTGGCACGCTCCCCTACTCTCTTCTCTTTGAGTCTTTGGGTCAGCATGCCCTCACGCCTCAAGGATGGATTCTCTTGCTGTTTTCTAAATAAAATAGAGCTGTAACACTGATTTGTCTAAGAGCTATAGCATGGTCTGTCCAAGACCCGAGAGCTGTGACGGGCCGAGGGCTTTAATGTGCGTCACTCCAAATCTTTGCTGTGACGAGACAGAACCGAGGAGCATACACGCGCCTGACAGTAAGCACAAAATAGGAAGCAGTTAATTGCAGCTGGAGAGGAAAGGGGGTGCCATTTATGAGAACAGCATCACAAAAACATTGCATTGCCTAATCCATTGAGAAAATCAGTATCAGGTGTGCTGTATTGGATTCTGTTCACAAGTGTTCATCGTTAATATATGAAAAGGACTTTTTTTAAAAAATAAGTTTTTAGTTATTTATTTTTGGCTGTGCTGGGTGTTCATTGTTGCACGGGCTTTTCTCTAGTTGTGGTGAGTGGAGGCTACTCTCTAGTTATGGTATAAGGGTTTCTCATTGCAGTGGCTTCTCTTGTTGTGGAACACAGGCTCTAGGCACATAGGCTCAATAGTCCCAGCTTCCAGGCTCTAGAGCACAGGCTCAGTAGCTGTGGCGCACGGGCTTAGCTGCTCCACAACATGTGGGATCTTCCTGGACCGTGGATCAAACTTGTATCTTCTGTATCAGCAGGTGGATTCTTTACCACTGACCACCAGGAAAGCCTCCAAAAGGACTTTTTTAAACACCCCCCCTTTTTTTAACCAAAAACAGAAACCCATAGCCTGGCCTTAGGGGCATTGTTATTGAGGTACCAAGGCTGTCTGTTCTGGTTGCACTTAGGTTGAACTGGCTGCATTTAGAAAACTAGAAATTGTACATATAACATTCTTAAAAACCAATGGTAACACTTTCTCATCCATCATTCCTGTTTGATCACAAGGGTTTACCTACAAATGCGTTAAAGACTAAATCCCTCCCAGCATCTCCCCCCACCCTGCTAAATACACCTTTTCTTTTCACTCTGGCCCCTGTTGCTTCCTTTCACCTCCCCAACTATTGTCTGATTTTCCTCTTCTATTTAACAACTTGAACACCCCAACCTCGCTCTTCTCTGCCAAGAGCAAGAAAAAGATGCTAAAGCTGTTGCATATTCTTCCTGGTGCATTTGAGTCAGACCGGTGGCAGGTGGGACGTCCTTTCTTTTTGTTCTTCACAGTCCCTTGTAATTTCGTTATTGCCTTGCAAGGACTCTATCTAGAAAATATCCTGGGCTGGCATTTTTATTGTTGGCGCCTCCGCTGTCCCACACCGCTGTTTTGTCACTGGTCTCGGTACAGAGAGCAACTCATCACATCCTCAAGTCCAGCCTTTCATTCCCCAGAAACAAGTTTGTTTCCTTTGTGCTGGAGCAGAGAGAGCTAACACAAAGGTTTCAGCAGGGGGAGAAAATAAGTGCTGTGGCAAAGAAGATGTATTCATAGGAGATGCTGAGGAGCAAAGAATCCCAGAGAAGCAGCTGGCAGGGCACAAAGGTATCTGCAGTCTTGCATTTTACTTGCCTAATAAAAGCTTCCAAGTCAAGAGTTTGATGAGAGGGCAGGAAAAAAGGAAAATGATCAGATACCTCATTCCATAGCCTTCCAAATGGCAGGTTTTACTTTGGATACACTGAAGTATTCAATTCAGCACATTCTCTCTGATTATCTTCTGTGGGCCAGATGCAACATTTTTTAAAACTAACTGTAAAATTTTCTTATTAACCATCTCTCTTTGATCATAAGAGTTTGGCTAGGTCTTGGAGAGAAAAGAAAGGTTACTAAGATTCTGTCCCAGGACGATGGAAGCTGATATCCTAGTGGCAGTCAGCAAAGGCTTACGTGGGACATGCTCGTCTTTCTATAACATTGAAAAATGCGCCATAAAAGGGCAGAGTGAGTGACTAGGGCTATTGGGAGAATCAGTGAAAGGCCAGAAAAGAAAGTGAAAGTGTTAGTTGCTCAGTCATGTCCAACTCTTTGCAACCCCGTGGACTATAGCCCACCAGGCTCCTTGGTCCATGGGATTCTCCAGGCAAGAATACCGGAGTGGGTTGCTATGCCCTCCCCCAGGGTATCTTCCTGACCCAGGGATGAAATCCAGGTCTCCTGCATTGCAGTCAGATTCTTTACCAACTGAGTACATGGGAAGCCCAAAAGGCCAGACCCTGCCCCCCAAAGATCTTTTAGATTTGAAGGGCCCTTGAACTGGTATGTTAATTAATAATACAACATGTTTCCCATTTGCTCGTGGGAGGAAACTAGAGCCACAGAGTTTAAGGTAGTAGGTGCCCGTCTGTTAAACAGAGTCCATTAGTAGAATCACTCAGTTACCACCTGACCCATATAAGGCACAGATCATGTCCCTGGGTTAGAATGAGTTCAAATATAGTTACAGATTGAATGGCTTCATACACTATTTTATTGTGTAAAATAAGGACATTTCTAATAATAGGTCAGTGTTTCCTGAGCAACTACTCTTTAGGATCAAAACTGGAAATAGGAAAATTTGGATTATAGGAAAATACTGCAGCGGTTCCTAATGAACACTGTAAAATCAACTCCGTGCCATTGACCTTGTTTGATTGCTATATACTACTCAGTGTTTATAAGTAGGTTTGTTTCACTGTATCGACAAGCAACCTAGTTAGATAACGCACCATAACGTGCTTTATGTAAATTTTTTTTTAAAAAAGAAAGAAAGAAAATGGGACTCAAGCAGTTTAGCCAACCTATATTCTTCCTTCCTGAGTGCATTACTAATTTTAGAGCCTAACGACCTCCTAAAGTCTAAATTGTCTCCAAGTGCTACATTTTTTAAAAAATCTATAACCTTATCCACAAGTTCAGAAGCCACATTTTGCTTTAAATGATGCCCTGATTTTTTCCTATTGCTAGCTCCTTTGAAGTGCAAGGTTATAGAATAAATCACTGGCTGGGCCCATGATCCCAGCAGTGCCAAATTATAAAAATTTGATTCCAATGTCAAGTAATCAAGGCCGGGGTCACTAAAAGCTTCCCCTCCTAGTATGAGTTTACCCAAGAGGGTGCAAAGTACCCAACCAGTATGGGTCAACTGGCAATGCCAAGCCAAAAAGCTGCTTCCAACGTTTCAAATAAGCTAAAGATAAAAATCAGTGGATGACGTAAAATCTGACCTCCTTCCCTTGAACAGAAGCATATCTATTATTTGAAACATGGTTTCAAATGGATTAATAGTTTAAAGCCGATTAATTCCAGAAGACCATTCCTAAAGAGAATGTGGCCTTTGGCCATCTACAGGCACAGCTGAAGGGGTGGGCCATGACTGTTCTAATATTCCTTTTATCTGCTCTGCAAATATCTGAGCTAAATCTCTCCTCATCTGTAAGACCAACACTTAGCTTTAACTGATAATCTAAAGGAAGAAAGGTGTGCATCTGGGAGCTCAAAGACACTTGGACTCAAGGTAGACTTGTATAAAGGTGGCCGTGATGCATTGAGTCATATGCATGCAAACAGAGTGGTGGGTGGGCCCCCTAGAGACGTCACTGCTGAACTAATAAATGTCCCAATTGGGGCTGAGATGGGATCAGAAGTCTGAAACTGTAGTTCTCAGCTTTGCATTTTCTTCCTTCTTCATTCCTTTCTGTTTTCTTTCTTTTTATCCTTTTGACCTTCATTTCTTAAAAATCATCCTTTCAAAACTTCAGGTGTATTATGGCAGAACTAAATTTTTAAAAAGGGTTTCTATATCTTACAGTGGGAAAGCCCAGGAACAGAGGGATGGTAACAGAGCCAGGCCAATGGCAGCTATGGAGTGAGGGATGGGGGCACAGGGGTGGGCAGGGTGCAGGCAGGAGCAGGAGGGAGCCAGGTGGTCTCAACCCAGGGCTTTGCCCTGCCTGTGGGTTCTATTTTGTCCATGTTTGTATTTTCAGTTTTCTGAGATGGCAAGAATATATGGTCTTCTTTTCTGGGTTATGTATTTTATCATGGCTTTGGAATCAGCTTTCATTTGACTAGATGATTGGGGGTCCTTTTTTCAAGCCTATAAAAATGTAAATGGAGGCTTTAGAGCCCTTAGGAAAATAGCTGCTTTATGAGCTACCTTTCAATTCCACAGAAAAGCAGGGGTTGTTGTGAGGGAGCTTTCAAGTAAGAGCTTTTGAGACATGGTAAAGCAGGGGAAGGGGCTTCCCAGGTGGCAACCACTAGGTAAAGAACATGCCTGCCAATGTAGGAGATATAAGAGATGTGGTTCAATCCCTGGATTGGGAAGAGCCCCTGGAGGAGGGCAGGGCAACCCACTCCAGTTTCTTGCCTGGAGAATCCCATGGACAGAGGAACCTGGTGGACTACCGTCCATAGGGTTGCACAGATTTGGACACGACTGAAGCAATTTAGCATGCACGCAAAGCAGGGGGAAATCTGCTACTCTCACGTTGGTTTTGTGTTTGGGAGGCATGTGCGTGTGATTCCCCTGGAGAGGTATGAAGCAAAGCAAATTCCATTCACTTAACTAGAACTTCGGAGATGAAAGTGATGATGTGCCTATGAATGAGAGTCCTCTTTTTTAAAGAAACATAAGGGACTTCCCTGGTGGTCCTGTGCTTAAAGACTTCGACTTCCAATGCAGGGGAGGCAGGTTCCATCCCTGATCAGGGAACTAAGACCCCACATCTTGTGGCCAAGAAACCAAAACATAAAAAAAGAAGCAATATTTTATTAATAACAAATTCAATAAAGTCTTTAAAAATGGTCCACATCAAAAAAAAATCTTTAAAAAATAAAATAAACATTAGAGCATGTGCTCAGGACTAGCACAGCTGCAGTGCTGGAGGCCTGTGCTGCCTCGTTGATAAGAACGCCTAACCCGAGCGCAGACCCCTCGGGAGGGATGGTTCACAAAGAATAGGGAACCGGGAGACCATCTTGTGACGCTTTTACCCAGCTGGGATGCCTCTTCCCGAAAACTGACTGAACCACAATTAATTGACAGAGTGCTAGCATTTTCCATGCTTTCTTCTTCCTTTTTCCGTAAGCCTTTATATTGTCTTGCTTTAGTCTCTTAATAACTGTGCAAATAGGTGTGAATAAACTTGACATCTTGACACTGCTGTGTTCTATTTTGCTGACATGAAAACTGAAGGGAACTTGAAAACCACACATCAGTTAGGTAGGGACTAGCAGGAAAGCTGAGATCACTTTTTTCTACCCAGTCCTTTCTCCATCACACTTCTTCAGTTTTGGAACATCCAGAAAAGAAATAGTCTGTCACATCCATATTAAGCTAGCTTAAAAAGATATGTCAAAGAAACATGGAATTAAACACAGAATCAATAATGACTTTATCATTTTATTTTTCCCCATGAAAGATATTTGGTTTGTTCATTTCTTATCTCTATATTCATTACTACCCAGGCCCCCCTATATTTAAAGAAAAAGGATTCCTTTTTGCTTGCCTATCCTTAACCTACTGCCCTTCTCTCCACTTCTTTTCCCCTCTGAATTCTTGAAAGACTCTTTGACAGTCAACTATATCATGTCTCACAAGCTCCTCTGAATCCTGTGTCACTGCTCCCTCAACCCCTCAAATGAAAATGCTCTCCTAAAGGCAGGGGGTCATTTACCTTAAGATCCCCAAATTCTCCTCTCAGCTATCATCTTCCAACCCTCTTTGCATATCCTGAGTGTTACCACATGTAATTTTTTGAAACTGCTTTTTTCCATCATTGAGTATCACTAGGAAAGCCTGGTAAGCTCTCCATCATCTCTCAGACTGAAAGATGAAGGGAAGAGCACAGAGCCAATGATGGGTATAGAGAAACAGCCAGGGCTTTAGAAAGGTGTCACAAAGTCTAAATCTCAGACTGAGCTGAAATTTGTGGGGGAAAAAAGTGGCAGACAACACAAAAGAGTGTGGAGCTGTGTTGGGAAAGAAGGAAAAGAAGACTTGAGATGATGTTCTCATCTTAACAGATGGCAGGTAAAAGAAGATGGACTCAGCATCTGTTTTACTTTGGTGTAAACCAAGAGAGGTGCTATTAAGACCAGAAAATGTGAAAAAAGAATTATAGAAAAAGAAGGAAGGATGAGGGGGATTTTGAGAAAGGAAGGGAGGGAGGGATAGAAGGAAGGAAAAGGAAAAAGGATAACTTGGGTTGTTTGAGAAAATCATCAAAGCCCCTGATTATTTAAATTGATTTACTCTTTCAAAACTGACTATGTGCTAGTGATTTAGGGAGGACTGGAGAGGATGCTGCCTAAAGTCATCTTCCTAACTCCTTGCTAGTAGATCAGGCAAGCCAGGCTTACAACAAACTATTACACAGGACCCCAGATGATGAGAACCAAACTGTGGGCACCAGTCGATGCAGTGATAATCCCCAAGAGGGACGTTTTCTCTCACTGGAAAGATTAGCAAAGGTGTCGTGTGGGTCCCCCCCATTGTTGTTGCTCAGTCACTCAGTCGTGTCTGACTCTTTGCAACCCCACAGACTACAGCATGTCAGGCTTCCTGCCCTCCACTCTCTCCCAGAATTTGCTCAAACTCATGTCCATTAAGTCGGTGATGCCATCTAACCATTTCATCCTCTGTCACTGTCTTCTCCTCCTGTCCTCAATCTTTCCCATCTTCAGGGTCTTTTCCAATGAGTCGGCTCTTTGCATCAGGTGGCCAAAGTATTGCAAAGCCCCCCCAAAAAAATTTCTTTAAGATTCTGAACAAAATGTTTTCAGACATAATCCCAAGGACCTTTGTACATCATCTTTGAACAATCAGATTAGAGGTGTTAGGAACTATACTCCATACCCATTTTCAAAAATCAGTAAGTTCTAGAAACTGTAGATTGAAGTAAATTAGTTTAGGTTATAGGATAGTTTGTGAGTATCAAAGGACATGATAGGGATCAGCCACAGCCTGGACAAATCCTATTTGCACTTTGACAGGGTTGGTAGAGAAGAGAGGGCCAGGTTACAGCACTGGGCCGAAATACAGGCGAGCTAAGCTGATTTCTGAGATGGCATAAATCCAGGTGGGAGCTAATGTAGTAAAGGATGAAAGGCTAAACCAAGGAGATAAAATTTAATAGGGATAATTGGAAAATCTCCAATGTAAGTTGTGAAAAATTCATTTATGTAACATATAATGAGCATTGTGTTCCCAACAGTGGGTAAGAGACTATCAAAAAATTTACCAGTTTCTGCGCTTAGCCTCATTTAATAAAGGACAACAAGAAATCACAGGTCTTCCATAGAAGAGAGTCCCAAGTGGAGAATTGCCTAGAAATTCTGCTGTCTGAGGAGTGATTGAGAAAATTAGAGAATTCAGCCCAGAAAAGAGAACACTGAAGCCAAGCTACCTCGGACATGCCAGCTACCTGGAAATATTCAAATGGCTTCTCAGTGGTTCCAGAAGGTGCCCTTCTTATAGCCAAGGAGAAATTACATCAAGGGATTTCAAAACAAGAATAGGAAGGTGTTTTTCATAATAAATTGTATCCTCAGGAAAAGACTGTGTGGCTTTATTATACCAGAGTCTGGAGATAAAGACAAAAGGGCCATTAGAGAGACAGCGTGAAACCAGGAAGTCATGATGCAAAGTGCCGAGACTGAGCTGAACAGATGCAGAGATGCTAGACAGGTGCAAAGGTCCTCAGAAGCCCAGGAAACCAGAACACCAGCATCACCTGCTGGGTCTGGAGGGTGTACAGAGCAACTCATGTCTGGGGGAAGGGTGGGAGCAAGGGCTTGGAGGAACAAAATCATGGGGGCTTGGCAGATAATGCAAAAACAGAAAACTCAGAGAGGGTTGGCAGTTCAAAGTAAGAGGGAACCGAGCTAGAAAGACAATTAGGTCCAGCACGGGAGGCTGGTACCCTGAGCTGAGGAGTCCTATTGGCAGGGAGTCTCCTTCGAGAATTTCAGAGCACAGATGTGACCTAGTGAGGGGTGTGACTCAGAGCCATTTCTGCCCTTTCTGCTGTGGGCAAGCTGCTTAGAGGGCTGAGAGTCTGGAGCTGGACAGACCAAAGAGGGAGATGCTGATGAAGAAATGAGAATTGAACTGGGGAGACAGAAAAAAGCCAAAGTCCTAGGGAGACTGATATGTTGAGTGGGGAGCCCTCAACAGACGTAGAAGCCAGGTCAGTGATGGAGGAGATGTAGGTACTGTCCAGTCAGCAAAGGTATTGTCTTCCCTGGGGCTGCTGTTGGCCCCGGCTCATTGTAGCATCTGTCCAGGGCACTGTGGAAGGGATTCAAACATTTATTAGAGGAGGATTTGAAAACTCTGTGATGCTCTTAAGATACCACGACTCCATGATTTTAAAAATATTCTCTTAATTTGTTCCACATCCCCTTCTCACCCCTAAAAAGGAGTGTCCAGAGTTCTTCCTTTTGTTCTCCCCCCCGCCCCGCGCCCCCCTCCCCCTGTATGAACAGAAGACCCAGAACCCATCATATCCTTGATATCTCTCCCAACTGACTTCCAAATCAGCACACACCCCCCAACAATTTATTTTAATACATTAAAGGGCTCGATATGTCTGAAGCCAGGCAGCTCAGCCTGCACCCAAATTGCTGTTTCCTTGCTTCCTGAAGGAGCTCAGAATTCCACCACTGGCTCCCTCTGTGCCCTGGAGCATTCTCCCTGTTAGAGTATGCTCTCTTTAAGGTGATATCAGTCTTACTTCCTTTCCAACTGACCCAGCCTGAGGCAGTGCCCTCCAGGTTGTGTCCCTTGGTCAGTTGTCATGAGGAATGCGCTCCTCTGTGTGTCCCTAAGGATATGACATGTGTCCCCCTCTATGGATAAAGGGCTTCCCTGGTGGCTCAGTTGGTAAAGAATCCACCTGCCATGCAGGAGACCCAGGTTCAATCCCTGGGTCAGAAAGATCCCCTGGAGAAGGGAATGGCTACCCACTCCAGTATAAAAAATTTTGAGGATAATGATTTTAAAAGAATTTGTATCAACAGACACTAGTTATGATTTCCTGCTCAGCTGCAGCAAATGATTGAATGTATCTGGATCCCAGTTTCCTGATTTCTGAAAGAGGGCTCAGATGGGTATAAAGGGGACGTGGGCTGGCAGTCCTAAGTAATCTGGGTTCCTAGCACGTGACCCTAGTCCACTTGGTCCCACCCCCCAGGAGACATTCATGCCTGGTCCCTGATGCCAGCTGCGTCATCCAGACTCTCCACCAGCCTCACACTCCACCAACTCTCAGCTTCCTCAAGGGGGTCTCACAGAAGGAGTGAGTTTCCATGAATATAATGTTGCTCACAGTTTCAGATGAGTCAGAAGGAGGAAATAGTAATCAAGATAGACAGAGAAAGGGATCCACTGTAAATGATGAGCATAGGGAAGGGTAGACCAAAGAAGCTTTGGGTACCAAAGCATGTGGATGAAGCTGCCTATTAATTGTAGACACAGAAATTTTGCTTTGGAGCTTGTCGGTACCAGAGGGACCTCTATCCCCACTGGTTGGAAGCTGTCTTTCCTTGGCACATTGATAGAAAAAAAAAAAAAATCACAGGAGAGAAAGCTGTGGTGATTAGCTTCAGGAATAGAAAAAGAATGATGATGGTGTCAGAACAAGGAACGCAGATCCATCCTGAAGACGTTTGAGTCTGAGTTCCCTTCACATTGTGAGCTGACATGCGGCGATTTACTCTTTGGAATTCCAGCCTCTTTTTAGAGCATTGAACTAGCCAGTGCTTGGTTGTTCCATAGAGCTAATTAATCCCAAGCTTCTGGCACCTTATATGTGTGTATATGTATATTTACTTTGCAAGTGTTAAATCATTCAGGAAGGGAAGAAGCTTATCTTGTCTTTGCAGATAAATGTAAATGCAGATAAATGGGAAATGCTGCTTTGCCTTCTTTGCTTTGCCATATGGATTGGGTGAAGGGAGCTGTTTCACTTCCCAGACTGCACCCATCTGTGCACAAGCCCCGGGCCTCCTTGTAGGTGGGACCTGGCACCCTGACTTGAAGAGCAGTGCTTTGGTTCACGGATGACTGCCTGTGTGTGGCTATGCCTGTGACTGTCCATCCACACCTCCCAGTTACAGCATCCTGCTCCCTGACACGAAAGCGACTGCATTCAAGGGTCAGCTCCCCACAACCAAAATGCTCCAACAAATGCATTGCTTCACTCACACTCACAGTCAGCTGAATCCATTCCCAGAAAGTTCCATTCATTGAACATTTAACATCAAAGCTTTTTAAAGAAAATTGAAAGAAAAATATGAAGAAGACCCTTGTGTTCTAAGAAAGGAAACATTCATTTTTTGGTCAGGACAAAAATGTGTAAAAGGAACAAATTATATTTTAAGGGAAATTAGAATTTCAAAACGATGCCATCCAAAAAGTTTTTTAAAAATTTACATCATTTTTAGGCAGGATTTCTTTTACCAGGAGTGGTAACCAGGTCTTGGTAAACAGTGTCCTCAGAGGAAAGAAATTTAAAAAGTTTTATTTCTGAGTTTGAAATAAACATCTAGGTTTCCAGACATAGTGATATGCAGTGTATATAATTCTTTGATCAACCAAACAGATGCATAGCTCTCTAATAATGACTTTTTTAAAGACATCATAAGCTTTTTCATTTTGATAACAAAAAGATTGGAATTTGTACTATATAATGAATTACTTTCAAGATGTTCATTTTCTGACTTCTGAAAATAAAGCTGGTTTTTGAAAAGTGACAAACGAATAGGTTATAATAAAACCTTTATCATGTATCTGAGAATTTTTGTGGCTATTTATATGTGCCTCATTTAGAAGAAATAAGGAATCCATAAAAGTTTCAGTTAGTAGTAGTGATCTCAATATACAATTACATTTAAAAATGGCTATTGTTATCTGATTCTGTAGAATATTTGTCAGAAATGCTTAAGTGAATGTTAGTGAGTTGTTTATCTTGTACTAATATTAGCTTTCTTTCCCCAGATGCAAAGAGTTTAGCTGAAATGCTCATGAGGTAAGAAAAAGATCTAGTATCCTAAATATCATGTTTAAAAGAGCAATTTCCAACTTGTTTTGATGATTTCTTTTCATTTAATGACAGTCTTGATAATCCATTTTCTATCTGACATATACTTTTCATTCTAGAAAACTAGCCATGTAATGCCTAGTTGGAGTAGTTACCAAGTAATGTGCTGTTATGCACACTGTAGGTAGTCATCTTATTGGCTGCTGCTGCTGCTCATAGACTCAACCAATAGAATATTTCCCATTAACCTGAGAATAAGGAGACACATTATAAGTAACAATAAGAAGCTTTGGTTTTGCTCCCACCAAATATGCCACCTTAAGGTCAAGCCTTCTTCCTAATGTTAGCCAGGTGAGAAGGAATCCACAAAAGGAAATGGGTTCAAATTGATGGGCTGATCAATAAAAACTCTTTGCCCTCACCTCCCATGGTTTCTTCAGCACCCCTCCACCAGAGCACCCACCAACTTCTGCTGCAAATATCTGTTTAGTCTGGCCTCAGAGGTCACAACCTGTCTCATCACTGAGTTAGGAGAAACCAGCACTATAATTGTTCCACTCATAGCTGTTGAATGAATGAACAACTAGGTGTAACTGAATAAGAGCATGTTCGTAACTGTACAAGCCACTCCCATATTTGCACTGTCTGTGATAAAAATTTAAACCAAAAGTAACAGGAGGATAATGAGTGTCTAGGAACCAGGTGAGAAGAATGTCAGGGGAATTCTCTGACAGTCTGGTGGTTAGGAGTCAGCACTTTCACTGCCTGGGGCCTGGGTTTGATCCCTGATGAGGAAACTAAGATCCTGCAAGGTACAACCAAAATGAAAAAAGAAAAGAAAAACTTCAGGGCCCTGATGGTGACTTTGATATTGTCATTCTAGGATGACTAATGTAGAAGATAAAAACAATGGCATATAAGGACTCTTCCCAGACCCTACCCCACCACAGTTGGCTTTAACTTCCTCCCTTACCCTTCCATATCAAAGTAGTACTTTCTTATCATTCACAAAGAGACGTGTCCATAGCAGTATCCTGAAGACCTAAGACAGAGGTTGAATACCACTGGCCCATGGATTACGTTTCTCACAGACACCTTTGTTTGCCCATGCTGTGTTTTAAAACAATATGAATTGTTAGTAACAGATAATGAAGGACTCAAGGATGACTCTGAAATCATTGGTGTAAGCAGTTAGATAAACATTGGTGCCATATGCCGAGATTAGGATGATAGATTTGGTGTATGGACCTTTTTAATGTAGGGCAAAGGAAGGGGATATTGATCAGAATGAAAGGACTTGCATGGATCATGTTGAACTGAGGATGCTTTTTAAGCTTCCAGTGAAGCTGGTAGCACCAATCTGGAGCTCAGAGTAGAGCTCAGAGATTCAAATGGCCTGTAAAATATCTCCTTCATCTGTCTAATCCTATCACACTAGATCAAACTTGCATGAGAAGATTATGAAAAGCTGTATGAAGTGTCTTGGGCCCAAGCTTTTGTGCAAGCCCGTCCTTGTTGGCTAGTGGTCACAGGGAAGGCTGCCAGACACGTGTGCACTTGTGTTGAATAAATCTGACAAAACATCTGGAAAACAAACCAGAGTCATTTGATTTATAATAATTATCTAAAGCATCCAGTATCGTGCATCGAACCTGGACTGGCAACTCGTTTCATACATGATATTTTACATGTTTCCTGTGGCGGACTCATTTTGATATTTGGCAAAACTAATACAATTAGGTAAAGTTTAAAAATAAAATAAAATTAATAAAAAAAATAAAAAAATAATTATCTAATACAGTAAGTTATAATGCAGCCTTACAAATATTAAATTGTTGATGACATTTAAAAAGTAAGACATTTTGCACAAAACTGTGGCTTTCTGGCTTCTCTTGGAAGTGCTCTGACCACACTAGACACAGCCTCAATGACCATGGCTGTCTGCACCTGCCTCTGATGCCCCCTCTAGAGTGGGTGTGATCTGCTCAGCCCAGGGGCCCGTCCCTGTCTGCAGCCCAGTCCGCCTCACTGATCTGTGCC
Organism: Bubalus kerabau; assembly: GCF_029407905.1. Taxonomy (NCBI): domain Eukaryota; kingdom Metazoa; phylum Chordata; class Mammalia; order Artiodactyla; family Bovidae; genus Bubalus; species Bubalus kerabau. The sequence continues at coordinate 186,495,039 of NC_073625.1, read as the reverse complement.
CTAGCCTGGTGCTTGCAGCTCTGTGTCCTCCCAGATAGCTTCTGGCCACTTCCTTCGTCATCTCCTAGACCCTCGACCTTGCCCAAAGCCCATGTCCCTGGGGGGAGGTCTGCATTTCCTGACAAGGGCACCATTTGTTCCGTTAGTGTGATGTGGAGTTAGCTTCTCTGCTGTGTTCTTTCCCTCGTGAATTCCAGGTAAGACGTCAGAAAGCATCTTCTTCCTTCTTTGTTAATAGGGGCAATTACCATGGCAGAAAGACCACCTATTGATAAGAACAGGAATCAGTAATGATATTAGCAGGTGACAGTTGCCAACATGAAATTAGGAACATTAAAACTAGTAATTACTCCCACTTAAGATATTTAAGGTAGTTTTCTCCCAAAGGATGAAAGTGATTGAAAAGGAGGAGAATTTCCAAGCTCCTCACATAGGTGGATTTTTATAGGATTAATTTAGAAGTAAAAGCAATGAGGGAGGAGATTATATATATATATAAAATTATGACTGATTTGTGTTGTTCATAGCAGAAATCAACACAACATTGTAAAGCAATTATCCCCCAATTAAAAAAAAAAAAAAGAAACGTTCAATAATAAATGATTGAACCAGAGGACCAGAATATATATCTTTCATCATGGCTCATCTCGGGGGAAAAAGAAATGAAAAAACAATCAATCATTCTAGGCCAAGTGCCTGTACCCAGAACTTATTTATATTTTACGTAGATGTATCACAGCCTATCTGATTTTTCTCAGACAATAGTTATTAAAACACATGTTTATGAATTAAATGGAAATAATAAATTGGTTGATAAATCAAAAAAAGCAATGCTTTTATTCGTGAAGGGTCAATTTAACCTAAGGTTGGCAGGTTAACAGGTCAAGCAACAAAAGACCTTGTCCCCTGTCTGGTCAGGTTAGGGCCAACCACGTTCCAAATGTGGCCCTGGAAGTCTGGGAAGGTCAGATCCATTGGCACAGAGAAGCCTGCAGAATCACTGTCCCCTATCTTCACCACTTCTTCCTCTCAGAAGGTGAGGACTGAGCAGCCTGGGACATAGAATCACAGACCTAAGTTCTAGATGCTGCCACTGGCTGGTTTTGTGATCTGGAGGACATCCTTTTCTCTCTCTGTGCCCTGCTTCTCTCATCTAAAAACAACTGCTGGAAATAGTTCCTAGCTGTATCATCCTGTGATCTAGGTGAATGCAACATTCACCGTCCATTCACACTCCTTAAGGAAGGATCTACAGATTTCAGTGACGTCGGCTGTTCCAGAGCCAGACAGGCAGGTGCAACCGCACGACAAACACAGACAAGCTGGACCCCACTCTGGGGGAACCCCTGCCCCCACCTGTTGCCACCTGCCATTGCTGGTTCCCATGCCTCTGGACCTTCATCCATGTCACCCAAGCAAGTCACCTGGTAGAGGAGAGAGAAGGGGGATGTCACCCACGGTGCACAGATAGAAAGTGTTTTCCTTTTCTAGGATGAGGCAAGAAAAATGTTTTTTAAGCATACCAGTTGCCCTAAGGCACTAAGTAACACGTAGTTAGTGTTTTTTTTAAGCATACTGGGTTGCCCTAAGGCACTAAGGAACACGTAGTTAGTGTCCAGAGACCAGTATTAATAAGAAAGCTAGTTGTGAGCAGTGAAGGGTTCAGACTGAGAGTTCAAGTTAGTTTAGTTTTTCATGTTTATATGTTTATTTGTTGTCATTCAGTCACTAAGTCATGTCTGACTCTTTGCAACCCCATAAACTGCAGCACGCTAGGCTCCCATGTCCTTCACTATCTCCTGAAGTTTACTCAAACTCATGTCCATTGAGTTGGTGATGCAATGTCACCATCTTATCCTCTGCTGCCCCTTTCTCCTCCTGCCCTCAGTCTTTCCCAGCATCAGGGTCTTTTCCAATGAGCTGGCTCTTCACATCAGGTTGCCAAAGTATTGAAGCTTCAGCTTCAGCAACAGTGAAAATGCTCATCCAGCTATTACAATGAGATATATCCTGATATCTTTACAGTTACTTTATACTTATGGAATGCTGCATATCAAATTTTGGGGAGGAAGGGAGATGCTATGCAAACATTGTCATTAGTTTTTTTTTTCCCCCGAAAGCTTAAGGAAATATTGACTTTATGAAGTTGTAGCCATTGCACATAATTTATTGGCTGAGCCCAGAAATACCATCCACCAGGAACCAGCTTCAGCCCTCTGTCACTTTAATCAGACAGCCAGATGGCAAATGGATGGCAGATGATTATATTTCAATAATAACTAGCTAATATATTTAGCATGATCCCATATCATATAAAAGAGGCAATTTTGCTTCCACCGTAAAAACATTCAGATCTTTTTTTCAGATTACAAATGAAGTTTCCTTAATTAGCTTTTTTTAAAAAAAGGTTTGCTTCTATTCTAATGACCAATTGTTATAGCTTAGGGAAATCAACCTTCATGTAACAATAGATCATAGAATATGGCAGCACAGATTAAGATAAAGAAGCAACTTGCTTGAGATCTAATAACCTTTTTAGATTGAGGAGGATGTTATTGACTCTAAAGTACAGGCTTCTGGAGGTGTGACTCAGCTCCCATTGTGTCCAAGCATTATTCATTCAACAACCTTCAACAAATATTAATTGAGCACCTACTTCAGTCACATGCTGTCCCAAGTTTCAGGGCTATACAGGGGACAGAAGAGATGAAAATACCCTTTAGGAAGTTTATAGTCCATTGGCAGAGACACGTTATAAATAACTCATTCAAACACCTGCTATAAAATTGTAAGTGCTGAGGAGACAAAATTAAGTGGAGAATGGGGAGTTCCCACAGTGGGGCCAGCTGGTTTCTCTGAAAAGAGGGACAGAGGGGGGCACTACATGCCTTTGGGCTGGGGGAGTGTGACCCAGCAAAGGAAACAGCAAGCGCAAAGGGAGGAGGGACAATTAGACTTTGAATCTTAAGGTTTATGGGGTCATTTTCCCACCTTCCTGCCGCAGGGCTTGGCAGCTTAGTCTTGCGGTGAAGGGGCATTCACCTCCAGCTTTGATTGTCCGTGTTCACAAAGTTCAGTCCTATTCTCAGTCCTTGTGCCAGTCGCACTGGAGCACAGCAGTGATGTCACTGGCTTCCTGTGTCAAGCAGACCCCTCACTGTTAAGTATAGCTGTGCGGATTCCTAGCTGTTCATTGAGCAGCCGCTGACTGCCTCATCGCTATTCATGAGGAGCAGAAGGAACTAGCTCACACTTCTATTTTTGGTGCAAGGACAAGCTCTGGTCCCTAGTGAAGTTTCGAAACAGATCTCAGATATTCACAGAGGAGGAGTTCCCCATATGTTTTTGTGGAAATAGAGCTTATCTGACGTAACCACAGACCCCCAGGGTACCAATGCTCTTCATTTTGTACAAGGATCTGAATCTTTGCTTTAAATACACACACAAATAAAGTGAGAACTTGGTTAAGTAAATAATTTAAAACCATTTATAGACCATGCGAAAAATTCAGGCCAAAATGTTTGAATTTGGGCTCTGCGTAATTAGCGTGGTCTAGCTACATAACCCAGTTACTCATCTGAAGAGAAAAAAAATCGGGTTCAAGATCAAGTCCTAGGAGGGCTGCTGCATCTTTCAAAGCAGCTGTTTTCATGGGCTGTTTTGTTTACACCCAAAGGAAGAAAGAGCCATTGTAAAATATTCAGAATATTAACATGGACCTCTGAATGCAAACATGTAAAGGGCTTCTTGAGTGAATTTGACCTTCAGATTATTAACATTCATCAACCACATGGTTCAAGAGTGGATGAGTCCTCATGGTCGAGGAAGAATCTGGGACTCCTGGTGAATGGTTGATTGAAGCTAAAAGCATTTGAGATTTCAGTACAGACGCACCTTTATTGTCCCCTATTACATGTAATTAACAGCGGGTAAACCATCAAGAGTGTGCCAAGCACCACAAATCTCTCTCAAAACAGAATTTGGCAGTAAATGAGCTAGATTTAGGGACATAGATTATCACATTGATTTAATTATCTGAATGGTTGCTGCTTTCTGGAGGGTATTTCAGAATATATTTTTAAATCTACTTGATTCTTATAATTCTGTAAAGATTGAACAACCATTTTTCTAATGTGGATTGCTAATTAAAGCTTTTATCGACTTTCTTGTATTTTTGTCCAGCATGCAGATTTTTTTTTTTACTATGAGCTGTAACTGAACTTGATTATACCACGCAGCTTTACTACCTATTTTCATTTACTTTTAGAAGACAGCTCACTTGAAGAGCAATTTTCTGGTACACAAATTTTGAGATAAATTCTTATAGTAATTGCTTTTTTTTCCTCTCTTCTAAAATGTAATTGGATTCAGAAAACTAAACTATTGTCAGGAAAGCTAACAAGGTTTAATGATTTGTTACTAGAACAACAACAACAAAAAAGTGATTCCAGGTAGAAAACAAATTTACTAGTAAAACCCCATCCAGGGAATAACCAGTACACATGTTTTCTCCCTTGCCATCTTTAGAATATTTCATGTCTAACCAATGAAAATGTTGTTGATTTAAGAATGTTTCTGTATGTATATTTTGTTTGGTTTTTACACAAGAAATGGGAAATTCCAAAGTAAGTTTCTACTGATAGTTGTAGAACCAACCTCTACTGACAGTTGATATTTTCTGAACCTCACAACTGACTGCTGAAACTTCATAAATATCATTTGCATGAAGGAGGAAAAAACCATCATGTGCTCCTTTCCCTCCCCTCCCCACCAGCATTCACTTAATTAGATTATAAGTCTAGTTGATGTGCCTAATGTAACACTGAACAAATTCATTAATGTATCCCCCTTATTTTATTCCCAGTAAAAATACCCGGACTTCAGACACCTTGAGCAAGCAGCAGCAAACCCTGAGGATGCATATTGACATACCCAGGGCTCAGCTCTTGATTGAAGAGAGAGACACAATGGAGACCATTGGTAAGGTGTCCTGTTTGCTGCTTTACACAATGTGGCCGCTACTGCCATGCCCTCTCTGCCTAAACCCTGAGCCACTGAAAATACTAGATATGGGAACATCTTGAATGTTACATGAGCAAACAAGTTAGAAGGTAGACAACTGCTTTGAGAACAACAAGTACCAGCAAATATGGGGGAAATGAACTTAGATAAACCACAGAGTTCACCTGGGAGAACCCCAACTCTGACCCAAGTTGGATTTTCCTTGAGAGGCTGTCAGTGCCACTCCACAGAAACAACATCTGTAATCAAGCAAGCCACGACAGGCTTCACACTAAGACCCCATCTTGGAAACCCACTTTCTGAGCTCCTCCTCAACTCCACTAAGGACTTTATTAAAGAAAACGTCTAAATTCTACAGATGTCTTTGCACAGGCCATCTTTCTCCATCCCTTGGCACCCCATAGATATCCTGTGATTGGTTTCTTTCTCACGGCTTTGGAAAAGTCCCAGTTCCCCCATTCCATGATCACAAACAGACACCTGCAGAACTTCAGCCCCTGTCTGCCCTGAACCCAGGTGTCTCGACTCCTTCTGGCCTTTTTCTACTCTAAGTCCTCTATCCACACTGCCTGCTTAGATGGTTCTATTTATTCCAGAATCAGACACCTCATGTTGCCATTGCTGCAATGATCAGAAGAATAGCTAACATTTATTAAGAGCTCATTGGGCTTCCTTGATGGCAGTGGTAAAGAATACCCAGGTTCAATCCCTGAGTCAGGAAGATCCCCTGGAAAAGGAAATGGCAACACACTCCAGTATTCTTTCCTGGAAAATTCCATGACCAGAGGACCCTGGCAGGTGGCATCCATGGGGTCACAAAAGAGTTGGACATGACTAAGCATACAGAGGGAACAGGGAAATATGGACGAACAAGTAGAGTCCCCGATCTTGCCCCTAGAGTCTCCCTAAATACATGAGGCTCCCTTCTGAAGTTTACTAGTTAGGTCCTTGTATCACTCAGATGTGTCTGACTCTTTGCAACCCTATGGACTGTAGCCCACCAGGCTCCTCTGTCTATGGGATTCTCGAGGTAAGAATACTGGAGTGGGTTGCCTTGGTCCTTAGAGCATCCCAATTATACTGGGTTGTTTAAATATGGCTATTAAATCCTTGGGCTTCCCAGGTGGTGCTAGTGGTAAAGAATCCACCTGCCAGTGCAGGAGACACAGGAGATGTGGGTTCGATCCCTGGGTTGGAAAGATCCCCTGAAGAAGGAAATGGCAACCCACTCCAGTATCCTTGCCTGGGAAATCCCATGGACAGAGGAGCCTGGTGGGCTACAGTCCATGGGGTCACAGAGAGTTGAACATGACTTAGTCACTAAACAACAATAAGAATAATTAAGAGCTCTTTAAACATCACATCCTTTATATGTACTTTATGTGCATTTATTTAACTCATTCCTCTCAATGCACATAGGAAAACTCCTTAGGAACAGGGACTTCAAGAAGTTCTGTAGCTTGAAGGTCACACGGACAGGAGCGGAACCGGAGCAGAGCCCCCTCCTGGCCCCCTGCTTCACCTTCGGTGGCTGTCACCTGCTTCCATATCAACAAGGCTACCTCCCAGAACCCCTCCCCTTAGAAGTATGGCTGGACCCCCCTGGTATCCATGGAAACAGACTCTGAGGCAGGTTTCCTAGGCTGCCCCTTTTCAAACTTCACTCTGTGTTTGTTCTGGAAGATGTTTGTTGGCACTCCATCCCAGGACAACCTTTCTCTGTGGTTTGACTAAAGAGACCCACCTCCTGGCATGGACCCTTGATCCCTCCTGCCAGGAAGACAGTTTTAACAGGCCAGAACCCTCCGTAGCCCTTGTCCCCACCCTGCCCTGTATTGTCTCTAATAGAAGAGCAGAAATATCTGACCTCGTGGCTCCTAAATTCTGAGGCCTGGGCTGCTGTTGCTGGATTCAAGGTTGCTTCAGGCATAACATCACTTAGCACAGCTCGGTCAAGTCCAAGGTGGTGGCCCTCGATCAAATACTGCCGTGTTATCTGAGGACCCATCCTGAAGTACCTGAGATTTCATCAGTTGGCTCAGATCAGGCAAGGCTCCGTGTGTGGCTTCTCATGACCTTTCCTATAGTATATACGGAATCTCTTTTATCAAACCTCGTGAACTGAGCTTTAAAACTAAGATTTCCTTAAAATAGATAATTAACAAGGGCCTACTATATAGCACAGGCAACTCTGCTCATAACTCTGTAATTACCCTCACAGGAAAAGAATCTGAAAAGGACTGGATATGTGTCTGTAAGTGAATGACTTTGCTGTACACCTGAAGCTAGCTAGTATAAATCAACTATACTCCAAGATAAAATAAAAATTAAATTTAAGGAAAACCCCTAAGATTTCCTTTCAAGCATCAGTTCAGAAATCAAATTGTAACTCCTTTGACTTTATAATACAAAGACGACATTTGCTAACGATTCCTCACTAGACTTAATAATTCTACCTACGGCTGATAAAATAGGTCACTGGGCGGATCCTGGGAGTGGTGTGTCACCTCCCAGTAGCTGGTCACTGCCGACCCAACAGCAGAGAAAGGTCTGCCTGCCGCTTCTGTACATAGCAATGACCCTTCGCCCGAGATGCACCATAACTGTGGCAGGATCATCCATCACCAAGAGTCGTTTACCTCCCAGTGGCACCTGACAGTTGGTTGATGGCATTTTCTAGTTATTGAGGACGTAGAGATGTTGCCTGGAGACTCCCATGGACAGAAGAGCCTGGAGGGCTGCAGTCCATGGGGTCGCTAAGAGTCGGACAACACTCAGCGACTTCACTTTCACTTTTCACTTTCATGCATTGGAGGAGGAAATGGCAACCCACTCCAGTGTTCTTGCCTGGAGAATCCCAGGGACGGAGGAGCCTGGTGGGCTGCCATCTATGGGGTCGCACAGAGTCGGACATGACTGAAGCGACTTAGCAGCACCAGCAGAAATGTGATGCTTTCAAACGCTCTGGGCTCTGCCTACAAGGATCTGATATGGGAGTGCCATTAATTTCTAGCCGGAATGGATGGCCAACCTCAAAAACAGACAGGCACTTGAAATGCCCCATTAAAACTGCACACCCAGCCCTGCAGGTCCTCTGTATGTTCTTAGCAGGCCTGCGTGTTAGAAGCCACAGCAGTGTTAGGGATCTAAACAAAGGTAGGTGTGGGGCCTCTGATACTGGTCCAGTCATAAGAACCTGTCTCCAGGGGAAGGCAGCCCTGTTAGAGGGTGGAGAGGTGGATGCTGAGTCCTGGCTCCCATCGTAGCACCAGCCTGGCTACACTGTATGCTGGGTGCCACCAACCTCCTGGCAGTCCTTCCTATGTTTTTCTGCCAAGAAATCTTATTCTGACTTCAAGAGGTTTTCCTCTCCTGCCAGAGCCTGAGTAATTTGATTTTGTAAGGTTCGTTCTGTTCAGAGCCTTTTTTGGACACAGATGTCTAGCTGTGTTGTTTATGACTTTCTCATCACTGTTCCATGTTAAGGCAGCTGCGACGTGGTCCTGGCTGACTGATATATGCATATGAACATCACCTCAGCCCGTGGTACCTGAAAATGTATGAAAAATCCAAATACCCTAGTCAAAGTATCCCTCAAAGTCAAAAAACTCTTAGGAAAACGAGAAAATTATTACCACAACGAAGTAGTGAAAATCTGAGACAGACCAGCGGTAACACACATCCTGACCACCTGCCCCTCCTCCCAAAGCATAAAATGCTCTGAATCCATCTGTGTCCGGACTTCCCTAACCTTCAAGTGTCTGAACCAGTAGGATCTGGGAAGTCTGACAAGTGAGTCATTTTGAGAAGTCAATTACAGAATGCAGGAGAGTCCCTGGAGCTTGGGAGAAGTGAGAAGGCAAATATACCCCAGAACAGTTAAAAGCAAGGAATCAGGATACCGAGAAGACTGGCCCTTCTCTTCCCCTCCCACCATGCCCATCCTGAACATTCACCATCACCCCAGGACAGACCACCGCAGAGCAGTTTTTCTTGTACCACAAACAGAAATAGGGATGGACCACAAACTGCTTATTTACAATAGCAGCCCCATTCCTCTGCGATACTGACAAGGCTGGTGGTGTCTCAGGCGAGCTTTTGACAAACACATAAACCCCAAACTCTGTTAAATGGACAGCCACCCAATAGGCCTCCCCAGATCAGTGTGTGCTTAATGAGAAGAAACCAGGAGAGACAGGAAGCCTTTCTCCATGGTCATTCTCTTTAAGACGTGCTCCTTAAAGAAGGAAAACCAATTTTTTGCGTCCTAGAGTCATTCTAATTCAGTGCTTGAATATTTTTTGTTTTTGCTGGTTGAGATGAGGTTCTTGTTGCTGTGGCTGTTAACAATAAAGTGGAATCTGGAGGGGGAGAATTGGTACAGATGAGCCTATTTCCAGGGAAGGAATAGAGAGGCAGGCATAAAGAACAGACATGTAGACACAGAGTGGGGAAGGGGCGGGACAGACTGGGAGAGCAGGAATGACATTCACACTCTGCCAAGTGTAAAATAGACAGCTAGTAGGAGCCTGCTGTGTAGCATGGGGAGCTCAACTCCGTGCTCTGTGATGACCCAGAGGGGTGGGACGGGGGTGATGGGACGGAGGTCCAAGAGGGAAGAGATATATGTATACATATAGCTTCACTTCACTGTACACTTCACGGTACAGCAGAAACTAACATAACATTGTAAAGAATTTATACTTTCATAAAAATTTTAAAATTAAAAAAAAAATAATAATGCAAGTACTAAGGAGAGAAGTGGCCAGGAAGTCCCTAACTGGGGATAATCATGTCTGGTTTCCTGTATCTCCACTGCTCTGCAGATGATCGCTCCACAGTCCTGTTGACAGATGCTGACTTCGGAGAGGCCGCGAAACAGAAGTCCCTGACAGTGACACACACGGTCCATTACCAATCGGTGTCGCAGGCCACGGGGCCCTTGGTGGATGTTTCAGACGCTCGGCCAGGAACCAGTGAGTGGGTCAAACGTCATTTAAACTGTGTAGCTGTGGTCAGTGCTGAGAAGGCATCCGTGGTCCATCCCTATGCAGTAAAGCGTGGGGCTTCTTAACTCTCTGCCTGAGAAACAGATATGTGTAATGACGTCTTTGACTGGGAGACTGAGTTTGTATTGTTTGATCTTAGCTGTCATTAAAATTGTGTTGGCTGAGGGACTTCTCTTGTGGTCCAGGGGTTAAGACTATGCATTCCGGTTCAGGGGTGCAGATGTGATTCCTGGTCGGGGAGCTAAGATTCCACATGCCTTGTGGCCAAAAATCCAAAATATAAAACAGAAGCAATATTGTAACAGACTTAACAAAAACTTTAAAAATGCTCCAAATCAAACAAATCTTTTAAAAAGTTATATCAACTAAAGCCAGTAACTCTTGGTTTACTATGAAAGTGTTAGAAATTTCAGGTCAACTTATTAATATTTTTTTAATTTAGACAATACAGGGAAAGAAGAAATTGGTTAACCTTAGTGAGCATCTACTCTGTGCCAGGGTTGGGATAAAAAGACTGATGTCATATTTTTATCTTTACAACAACCCTGCAAGGTAGCTACTTACACAGCAGCTCTCAGAGCCCCCATTTTATGAGTGAAGAAACAGCCCAAAATTATACACATACTCTGTAGCAAAACCCAGATTGAGCTGTGGGTCTGTCTGTCCTCCAAGCTTATGGTTTTCTCCTGAACCACTGTTTGAAAAAAACATAATTCTGTTTAATCTAGGGATTGTGTTTGGTTTAATTATTAATATTTTACTCCATGTTATATGGAAATTAATTACTGCAATGAAATTAAATCCCCTAATATGTATCTAAAGCTTATTAATTAGATATTCTGGTTCCTTCATAATTGAAATTGTTTGGATGCCCAGATTACTATCTTTTCAGAAGCTTTGATGTCTAGCTTTTAAATCATTAATCACTCTCTTTGCACAAATTTACATTCTCCAAGTAGAGTGCTATAATTAGAAAAATAAATATTACAATGTAAAAAGCTATTTTTTATAATGTCTGACTTGTAAAGCATTTGTGAAATGTACTGAGCTTCATGAAGCAAACTGGTTGATTCCTAAATAACATCACACTATGCAGGAAAACAGTGCTAGCAGTTACTGAAATTCACTTGAAAAAAATGTTTTCAAGAACATTCTAAATGAGTCTTTTATTCCTCCTCTCTATGTCACCTCACATCCTTCCTTCTCTGATGATATGAGTACTTTCTGAAGACATGAGTGAGGATCAGCTTTGTGAAGGAATATGTAAGATTAAGAGACTTGCTTTTAAAAATTGCTCCTGGGTCCTTGACATTCTCCCCAGCTACAAACTTTTCCATCACAATCCTCCCTAGTCTGCTTCTGGCGACTTCAGGACCCTGCACTACATGGACGGCTGTCTGAACCACTTCAGTCAGTTCAGTTGCTCAGTCGTGTACATCTCTTTATGACTCCATGGACTGTAGCACACCAGGCCTCCCTGACCATCACCAGCTCCTGGAGCCTACCCAAACTCATGTCCATTGAGTCGGTGATGCTATCCAACCATCTCATCCTCTGTCTTCCCCTTCTCCTCCTGCCGCAATCTTTCCCAGCATCAGGGTCTTTTCCAATGGGTCAGTTCTTCACATCAGGTGGCCAAATATTGGAGTTTCAGCTTCAGCATTAGTTCTTCCAAAGAATATTCAGGACTGATCTCCTCTAGGATGGACAGGTTGGACCTCCTTGCTGTCCAAGGGACTCTCAAGAGTCTTCTCCAACACCACAGTTCAAAAGCATCAATTCTTCAGCACTCAGCTTTCTTTATAGTCAAATTCTCTCATCCATACTTGACTACTGCAAAAACCATAGCTTTGACTAGATGGGCCTCTGTTGGCAAAGTAATGTCTCTGCTTTTTAATATGCTGTCTAGGTTGGTCATAACTTTGCTTCCAAGGAGCAAGCATCTTTTAATTTCATGGCTGCAGTCACCATCTGCAGTGATTCTGGAACCCCCCAAAATAAAGTCTCCCACTATTTCCTTTGTTTCCCATCTATTTGCCACAAAGTGATGGGACCAGATGCCATGATCTTAGTTTTCTGAATGTTGAGTTTTAAGTCAACTTTTTCACTCTCCTCTTTCACTTTCATCGTAAGGCTCTTTAGTTCTTCGCTTTCTGCCATAAGGGTGGTGTCATCTGCATATCTGAGGTTATTGATATTTCTCCGGTGATCTTGATTCCAGCTTGTGTTTCATCCAGCCCAGCATGTCTCATGATGTACTCTGCATATAAGTTAAATAAGCAGGGTGACAATATACAGCTTTGATGTACTCATTTTCCTATTTGGAACCAGTCTGTTGTTCCATGTCCAGTTCTAACTGTTGCCTCTTGGCCTGCTTACAGGTTTCTCAAGAGGCAGGTCAGGTGGTCTGGTCCTCTCATCTCTTTCAGAATTTTCCACAGTTTATTGTGATCCACACAGTCAAAGGCTTTGGCATAGTCAAGAAAGCAAAAATAGATGTTTTTCTGGAACTCTCTTGCTTTTTCCATGATCCAATGGATGTTGGCAATTTGATCTTGTTCTTCTGCCTTTTCTAGGGCTTTTCAACTTAGGGCTATTCAACCCCAGAAAGATTATAGATCCCGGGGACTTCCATTAGTGGATCCCTGACCTCAGCAAGCCTTTGTTAATGGAGACCTGAGGAGGAGGGTAGGAAAGAGGGAGGGGACATAGGACATTGCCCCAGTCTTCTGTATGCATCAGAATTACCCAGGGTGCCCGTTTAAAATACTCATTCCAGGCCTCCACCCCCAAGGATTCTGAGCTGCTTTGTCTAGGGTGGGGCCAGGGACTCTACATTATAACAACCACTCTGGGTGATTGTGATGCTGATTGTCTGGACTGATTCTTGAGAAACACTTCCCCAGGTGTTAGGCGTGATCCTGGAGCACAGAGGAGGTGTCTACCATGGCTCTGCGGTGCAGGAGCCCCAAGCCTGCCAGGCTCGTGGCACAGCATCCTCCCTGCTCACCAGATGAAGAACCAGCATTTCTAGCTCCATGTCAATGCTCAACTACCAGAGATGCACAAGGGCTAGTCATCAAAGGTTAAGACCGGAAAGGAGGCCAGTGCAACTAAAGCACAGGGAGCCTGCTAGCTGCTCAGTCAGTCCGAGAACGAGGGAAGGCTGACCTGGCAGCTTTCAGAATATCCACACAGACCTGCATCGGAGCCACTAACAGGAGCTCCGACAAGTGAGAGGGCAGTGGCAGGCAAGAGGCTGGTGGAAGGAGCGAGATGGAAGCTGGTGGAAGGGGCACAGTGGTGTCTCTCATGGCCTCATGGCTTTCGCGGTGTAAGCACAGTGGGGGAGCATTAAGGATTCCTTCATTCAACTCAGAAGGATTTATGAAGATGTTAGTTACTTCACATATGGCCCAGTGCTCAGGGATGGGGGTGCATCATAAAGCACAGAAAGACTTTCACTTCCTCTGAGTGGAGGAAGTCAATGTGAAACAAGGAATGAAAGCATTTTTCATTTATCAGTAAGTCTTCCTCAGCGATCAGTGCAAAGAAACAGAGGAAAACAATAGAATGGGAAAGACTAGAGATCGCTTCAAGAAAATCAGAGGTACCAAGGGAACATTTCATGCAAAGATGGGCACAATAAAGGACAGAAATGGTATGGACCTAACAGAAGCAGAAGATATTAAGAAAAGGTGGAAAGAATACACAGAAGAATTATACAAAAAAGATCTTCACGACCCACATAACCACAGTGGTGTGATCACTTACCTAGAGCCAGACATCCTGGAGTGTGAAGTGTAGTGAGCCTTAGGAAGCATCACTATGAACAAAGCTAGTGGAGGTAATGGATTTCCAGTTAAGCTACTTCAAATCCTAAAAGATGATGCTGTGAAAGTGCTGCACTCAATATGCCAGCAAGTTTGGAAAACTCAGCAGTGGCCACAGGACTGGAAAAGGTCAGTTTTCATTCCAATCCCAAAGAAAGGCAATTCCAAAGAATGCTCAAACTACTGCACAATTGCACTCACCTCACATACTAATAATGTTCAAAATTCTCCAAGCCAGGCTTCAACAATACATGAGCTGTGAACTTTCAGATGTTCAAGCTGGATTTAGAAAAGGCAGAGGAACCAGAGATCAAATTTCCAACATACGTTGATCATCAACAAAGCAAGAGAGTTCCAGAAAAACATCTACTTCTGCTTTGTTGACTATACCAAAGCCTTTGACTGTGTGGATCACAATAAACTGTGGAAAATTCTGAAAGAGATGGGAATACCAGACCAGCTGACCTGCCTCCTGATAAATCTGTATGCAGGTCAAGAAACAACAGTTAGAACTGGATGTGGAACAACAGACTGGTTCCAAATTGGGAAAGTAGTTTGTCAAGGCTGTATATTGTCACCCTGTTTATTTAACTTATATGAAGAGTACATCATGAGACATGCTGGGCTGGATGAAGCACAAGCTAGAATCAAGATCACTGGAGAAATATCAATAACCTCAGATATGTAAATGATACCACTCTTATGGCAGAAAGTGAAGAAGAACTAAAGAGCCTCTTGATGAAAGTGAAAGAGGAGAGTGAAAAAACTGGCTTAAAACTCAACATTCACGTTTATACCTGTGGTGGATTCATGTTGATATATGGCAAAACCAATACAATATTGTAAAGCTAAAAAATTAAAAAAAAAAAAAACCTCAATATTCAGAAAACTAAGATCATGGCATCTGGTCCCATCATTTCATGGCAAATAGATGGGAAACAATGGAAATAGTGGGAGATTTTATTTTGGGGGGTTCCAGAATCACTGCAGATGGTGACTGCAGCCATGAAATTAAAAGATGCTTGCTCCTTGGAAGCAAAGTTATGACCAACCTAGATAGCATATTAAAAAGCAGAGACATTACTTTGCCAACAAAGGTCCGTCTAGTCAAAGCTATGGTTTTTCCAGTAGTCATGTATGGATGTGAGAGTTGGACTATAAAGAAAGCTGAGTGCTGAAGAATTGATGCTTTTGAACTGTGATATTGGAGAAGGCTCTTGAGAGTTTCTTGGACTGCAAGGCGATCCAACCAGTCCATCCTAAAGAAAATCAGTCCTGAATATTCACTGGAAGGACTGATGCTGAAGCTGAAACTCCAATACTTTGGCCACCTGGTGTGAAGAAGTGACTCATTGGAAAAGACCCTGATGCTGGGAAAGATTGAAGACAGGAGGAGAAGGGGAAAACAGGATGAGATGGTTGGATGGCATCACCAACTCAAAGGACATGAGTTTGAGCAAGCTCTGGGAGTTGGTGATGGACAGGGATGCCTGGTATGCTGCAGTCCATGGGGTCGTAAAGAGTTGGACACAACTGAGTGACTGAACTGAACTGAACTCAACAAGGAAAAATTAGAACAGCATGATGGGATGATGAGTCAGCAGTGGGGTTATGGGGACCAGGCAGGATTTGCAGTTAGAAGTGTATCTATGTACACAGTCGCATCCTCCCTCCACCCCCAACCCCCAGGGCCAGGAGTGATTGCATCCATGAAATTAAAAGACACTTACTCCTTGTAAGGAAAGTTATGACCAATCTAGATAGCATATTAAAAAGCAGAGATACTACTTTGCCAACAAAGGTCCGCCTAGTCAAGGCTATGGTTTTTCCAGAGGTCATGTATGGATGTGAGAGTTGGACTGTGAAGAAAGCTGAGCACCGAAGAATTGATGCTTTTGAAGTGGCGTTGGAGAAGACTCTTGAGAGTCCCTTGGACTGCAAGGAGATCCAACCAGTCCATCCTAAAGGAGATCAGTCCTGGGTGTTCATTGGAAGGACTGATGCTAAAGCTCAAACTCTAATACTTTGGCCACTTCATGCAAAGAGTAGACTCATTGGAAAAGTCTCTGATGCTGGAAGGGATTGGGGCAGGAGGAGAAGGGGATGACAGAGGATGAAATGGCTGGATGGCATCACCAACTTGATGGACATGAGTCTGAGTAAACTCCGGGAGTTGGTGATAGACAGGGAGGCCTGTCGTGCTGCGATTCATGGGGTCGAAAAGAGTCAACACAACTGAGCGACTGAACTGAAGGTAGCTCAAATGGTAAAGAATCTACCTGCAATGCAGGAGACCTGGGCTCGATCCCTGGGTTGGGAAGATACCCTGGTGAAGAACATGACATTCCACTCCAGTATTCTTGCCTGGAGAATTCCATGGACAGAGGATCCTGGTAGGCTACAGTCCCTAGAGTCGCAACTGAGCAAGTAACACTTTCTTTTTCTCCAGAGTTATCATTACTTTGGGGAACCTGAATACACTTTTTTACTTACGAGAGTGCAAGGGTACAAAGATGTGTGATCACTGTTAGAGATCACTCGGGTGTGTTTTGTCATATTTACCTGGACATCATGCATCCATTGTCACTCATTCTTTCATGCAAAGAGTGTTCACCAAGCAGCCCAGGCACATGCAGGGCTGGACTAGTAGACAAATAAGACATGTCCCCCTGCACCCCTCACCTCTGTCACCCCTAGTTACTACCAGTCGGTGCCTTTCTGCATTCCTGGCATTCTCCAGCATCTTATGCTGTTGTTTTTGTTCCGTCGCTAAATTGTGTCCAATTCTTTGTGACGCCACAGTTGGCAACAACCTAGGCTCCACTGTCCAACATCTAGTTCTGTGATTTTTCATGGCTATTTCCTGTCAAGTTCTCTAAAGTGAATTTCTAGCCTTCCTGGTCCACCTACCAAATCTCCCATCATCATCTTCATTAAACAGGATGCTCTCCATCCCTGGTCAAGTGTTTGTCACTCAGGAATCATGGGTTCAGTCCCAGGTTGGTTGATAACTCCCACATGCCTGCAGTTCACTAGCTGGTTAATCTCACTCACATCTCTCGACAGTGTTGATGGGGGGTGAGGTTATCACCCCAGTCCCAGAGAGGAAGGCAGTGGGCACTTGATGAGGTCACAGCCCTCAAGGAGTGATGCTGGACCAGTTTCAGAGGAGCTCATCCCAAAACCCCATTCTTAACCCCTCCACACTGCCTCTAAGCAGAGACGATGCTTCCAATAGGACCTCTAGGGAGGAAAGTCACTTCCCATATATATAAAATAAGAAGAGTTTACAACATGGATTGAATCTTTCCTGTTGTGACTTAAAAAAAAAAAAATGTGCCACGCTCCATCACCTATCCTGGTACTCAACGTAGAGTGGAAAAGTACCTGATGGGGATGAAGAGTCTAGGGTGTGAATCATAAATATTTATTCATTAAATGATAGGAATATTCAGCCCCTTCCTCATTACATTCTCTCTATGAGACAACTGGTAAATTCATCCTACAAAGCCGAGGCCTCAGCATCTGAAAAAGTCAAAAACCAGTGGCAGGGAGTAAAAGCCGATTAATCCCACAATTGCGGTCCACATGGCATGTTTTATAACCTTATTATCTGCCAAATCCTCTCTTATCCCAAGTTCAAGATAATTAAAATAATTTGATTCAATGGGCAGAAGCTTAATAATTCCAGTTCAGACCTGATGTTGAAAGGCCAAGAGTTATTTATATCACTTACAGCCTATCATTGATTGCTTAGCAAGCATGGTACCTCATCACTGGAATTTATTTATAATGTTGAGGTCCCAGATAAACTACTTTCCATGCAGAGGCAGTAAACCCCAACATTTATTTGGTTAATAGATTAACTAGGAAGATGTACAAAGGAGATTACTGAGTGGAACCCAAGTAAGGTTTTTGTTTTAGCTGCTATCTTAGAAACTGTCTTACAGAAAAGTTCAGTTCAGGTCAGAAAACTTGATTAAAAAATGTGTCAACCCCTCTGTAGTATTCTACAGAGTAGTATTCTCTGTAGTATACAGAGACAATTTTGCCCATAGGATGCTTGCTTAGAGCAGGACAAACTGCAGTTCAAAAAGTAATATCATGACCTATATTCCCAACATTATCAGGCCACTGGTAAAGCTGTCTTCATCTAGGAAAAAAAAAAAAAATGATAATGAACAAAATTAACTGGAAAAGACTTCTGGCTTGAATAGTGCAACGTGACCATAGAACTTTCCAGATAAAGTGATCTTACTGGTGAAAGGGGTCCGTGGGAGTGAAGGTTTCTCTCTGGCCCACCGTTGGTGGGTGAGCTTGGCAGGAGGAAGCTCACAGGTGTGGGGTTTGGGGAGTTTGAGGAAATTGTGTCCTGGAATTGAGACTCTAAAGCTGACCCCTTTTTCCACAAGCATCCACACCAGGAGTAAACCTGATCCATAGCTGCACCAACAAG
Source organism: Bubalus kerabau (assembly GCF_029407905.1). Taxonomy (NCBI): domain Eukaryota; kingdom Metazoa; phylum Chordata; class Mammalia; order Artiodactyla; family Bovidae; genus Bubalus; species Bubalus kerabau. The sequence goes on along the minus strand of NC_073625.1, from coordinate 186,476,719 downwards.
CAGTTTAAAGAATAAAAATAAGAACCCTCAAAACTTATGTAAGGGACTGGGTAATTTTCTGGAAAAGATTCATTAGCATTTAAATAACAAGCTCCACTATTTAAGCTCAACTTATCATGTTGACAGTGCCTGGGAGACATGCAGCCTCCTACCGGGAGAAGGTTTTTCTGTCTCTTTGAGGACCTCTCTCCTAGCATTTAGGCAGAGAAACCCAATTATCACTCATACCTTTCTGTCCAGAGAGCATGGCGCTCCAGCATAACTCATTTACATTCTAATCAAGGCCCCCAAAAATCCTCCAATAAAGTCGTCCGCGGAATTTTGCAAGTAACGGATGAAATGTGTCTGAAAATCAATGCCCCAGAGAATTATGCACCAAGACGGAGCATTTTGATGATCCAGGAAATCTTAAAATATATCGACCGAGCTGCCATCTTTATGCTTCTCTGCAATGTTGTAGAATGATGGATTAGATTCCAAGTCTGATAACTGGAGACTGGCAAAAAGGAAAATCCCCCACTTTAAAAGAAAGTCATTTCACCACTTTCAAGTGTCGTGCCCCATGACCCAGCATGGAATTATAAACAATCTAGTGTCACGCAGACACCGTGCCTGACTCTTAGGAGTCCGGCTGAGGACACGCTTGGCCAAGTAATGGGCAGTCTTGGACTGACAGGTAGGGTCTTGAGTTCTGTTCTTATCACTTAATAGCTGTATCACTTCTCTCTGAGCTTCCATCGCCTCAATTGTAAAGTGACTCTGGGCTGCACGTATTCATCCAAGGTAGTCTGTGTCCAGAGATCATGGCAGGCTCTCAGTTAATTTTGGATGATCCCAGGATGTACACCCTTACTCTGTCCTGCAGACACTTGGAGGCTCAGGAGCGTCATGAGTCCATGTCATCAGGCCACAGGCTGTCCCTCTGTTTTTTGTTCTTTAGAAAGTGCTCCATTAGTGATAAGCAGTCATCACAGATGGCAGTGTAGAGAGGTAGCCAGATCATTTTTGAAATAGAACTGCCTAAAATTCCTCTTTGAAAAGCAGAGAATTCAAAAATGGAGAAGGACCCTATGTTGCCTTCAGGATGGAGCCCCAGAAAAATCATGCCAGTAACTGGGCCTCTCCGTTTTCCGCAGAATTCCAGTGTCCAACACTCTGTGCTGTTGGACCATCTTTTTTTTCTTAGCTAAGAGTTGAGCTAAGAACTCAGTCTACCCACTTGACCTCTTGCCTCTGTTTCCAGACTTAGAGATGATGAAACCCACCTGGCTTCAGCCTGTGTGTCCATAAATCTCTGTGTTTCTGAAGATGGCAGAGCCGGGACATCCAAACATGCATGAACCCTTTGTTCTCCACATTGAATCACCCAAGTCATCGTCAGAGTTCAGACAATCATGTTGAAGAGATGCTGCCATATGCAAAGGGATAAGAGAGTATTTGGACAAAAATGGATCTTCCCTCTTCTGCTGCTCTAGAGCATTGCAATTTAGTTGATGAACAACAGTCATACTTGAGGCAGTGAGTTAATATTAGACAGCAATCTATATAGGAGACCCCTGCTTCCTTTCCTAGAGCTGCTGTTAAAAACATGTCACAAACTGCCTGGCTTTTTTTTTCTTTTTTGGTTTGGCTTTAAAGAACCAGAATTGATGTTCTCACAGTCCCACTAGCAACAGATCCAAAATCAAGGTGTCAGCAGGCCACACCCGTTCTAAAGCTGGTAGGGGAGGACCTTTCCTTGCCCCTTCCCAGTGTGTGGTGGTGGTCTCCGAGCTCCTCAGTCCAGCTGTGACCGTTGATCTCTGCCTCCATCACCCTCTCCTCCTTGTCCATCTCCTTGTCTTATAAGGATGCCAGATATGTTAGCTCCAGAAGGCACCCTACTCCAGGCTGGCCTCATCTGAACTAATAGCAAAACAGTGACCCTACTTCTAAATATGATCACCAGCTGAGGTTGCAGGCTCAGGATGTGGACTTATGAATCTTTTTGAGGGAACAGAGTTCAACCTGTAAGAATACCTGGAGGTAATACTGTAGCAAGGAAGCCCCATTAGAGCATACGCGGTCCAACTCTCTCCTTCTACAGAAGGTGGTGATTCTTAGGACGTTTAAGTGATATGAGGGGTGTCATGAAACTATTACGAGCCCAGAGAAAGACTCAAATTCATAACCCCTGAGTCCAAATCTGATGTTCTTTCTCTACAGGGATTGTTTAAGTGCTTAAGTATCATATGAATGCTTCAGACCCTAGGGGAAAGGAAACCAATGCTCCAGACAGGGCAATCAGAGAGAGCTCCCTGGAGGCAGCGTGAGTGGATCATAGAGCTGAATCGGGAGCACCCCACTCCACACCTTGATCACAGCTGACCACCCTCCCAAAGACAAACATAGACTTTGTTCTGGTTCTTCCCAGATCCCACCACCAGGAGGAATGCCAAGGCTGGGCCCACGGCGAGGAACCGGTATGCCAGCCAGTGGACCCTCAACAGACCCCACCCCACCGTTTCAACACACACCCTCACCACCGACTGGAGGCTGCCAACGCCCAGGGCCGCAGGCTCAATGGACAAGGAGAGTGACAGCTACAGCGTCAGCCCCTCACAAGACACAGGTAGGGCCTGCCTGCCTCCTCCTCCCTGAATCAGCAGGACTACACTCTGAGTTTCAGGGCCCTACCTGCACCCTTTCAAGGTCACTTTCAACTTGCTGGACCATTGACCTGACGGGTACCGATGAAGCTGTACTTCATTGGCCAAATCTAGGGTCCAGCAAAGTCCGCAAAGCAAAACCAAAGGAATCTATGTTGCAGGCATCCCGAATCTCAGACTCACACTGCTCCCTCTGCCCTTCACTCCTGCCCTGCTGAGAGAAACACAGAAGTTTCTAAGTGTTCTCCATGATTACAATCACCCTGATTATACCTTGAGGGTGTGTGGCCCACTCCCCTCTCCAGGATTAAGACTGGAATTGGAGTTGCATGACAAGGTCACAGCACCCTGGATGGGGAACATGGCTGATCCATTTGACAAGGAAACAGGGCTTGATTATCTGTCTGTTCCACTCGCCAAGACCTCACCCTAGAGGGAAGACAGAGCCTAAGAATAGCACTGGGTTGCCCACTCTCCCTCCAATCTAAAATTTTGAAAAGAAATTCTATCTAAACTTAATAGCTGTAGGAAATTTTCATACTCATTTTCTTTTGTTCTGGATGATAGACTTCAAAAATAGTCTTCCAGAGGTGGAGCATCACCACGTACATTTATTTTTATGGCAGTTATTTCTCTTACAAGAACCTCAGAGTTCCACTGAGGTGACTTCAGAACTTTTGAGTGGGTTTAAAATGTAGAGAGCCCTCTTACCCAAGATGTACCTTTTAGGGTTCTGGCAGTCTCTGGTCCCCATAAAGGGTGAGCCTTAAACACAAAGGATGTGCCCCAGGGTTTAGCTGCGATTCTGCCTAGTGACCAATTCCATGCAGTTACATGTTCATTGCTAAGGACTGGCCTGTATTCCTGCCCCACGGAGGCCAGAGGAGCTGAACACAGAGCTCAGATCATTCCTGACAGTGAAAGTGTCACTGTGGCCCAGGAAGACTTGCAGAGCAGGAAGGGGAGCTGCTGTTCATGCATATTGCATTCCCACCTGTATTGAATCCTCCTGCAATGCAGGAGACATGGGTTTGATCCCTGAGTTGGGAAGATCCACTGGAGGAGGAAATAGCAACCAACTCCAGTATTCTTGCCTGGAGAATCCCATGGACAGAGAAGCCTGGTGGGCTATAGTCCATGGAATCCCAAGGAGTCAGACATGACTGAGCAACTAAACAACAAGCCAGCTGTCTTAATTAAAAGCAGAAGTTTTCAGGGGGGTGTATTACTGATCTATGGCAATATCCCATACTGGGGACAGGTGCCTCCAGCAAGTCAGTTGAAACCCTGAAGCCATATGGCTGAGTCTCATGAAGGTGGCCTCACAGTGACAAAGGCAGTCCTCAGATAAAGACCCAGGACTCCTGTCAGCTGCCCAGTAATGGGGAGAACCAGCCACAGGTCCCCGTCACCACCCGGTCAGTGCAGACTCCCAGTGATGACTCATCATCTCGCTTTCTCTTTTTCATGGCACAGATCGAGCGCGAAGCAGCATGGTCTCCACAGAAAGTGCCTCCTCCACTTATGAAGAACTGGCCAGGGCCTATGAGCACGCCAAGATGGAAGAGCAGCTGAGGCACGCCAAGTTCACCATCACAGAGTGCTTCATCTCAGACACATCGTCCGAGCAGTTGACGGCAGGGACAAACGAGTACACAGACAGTCTGACCTCCAGCACCCCTTCGGAGTCAGGGATCTGCAGGTTCACCGCCTCTCCCCCCAAACCTCAGGATGGAGGACGAGTGATGAACATGGCAGTTCCAAAGGCACATCGGCCAGGTGAGACGAGACATGCCTGGACCAGTGTTGGGGAAGCACGTCTTCCCAAGACACACTCTTCCACTGTGAAAGCCTTGTTGGTGTTTAGACTAGTCTTCTGTTTATTGATTGCTGAACCATGTACCACCCCAAAGCCTAGAGGCTTACAGCAACAATGATCATTTGTTTCATGTATGAATCTGAAATTGAGTCAGAGCTTGGTTGGGACACACATATCCATTCCAGCCGTGTCCATGGGGAACCCCAGTTAGGATGGAGAAGACATGTTCAGTCACTAACCTGGAGGGTAGGTTCTGGCCATGTCCTCCCAACAGGTTTCTCCATGATCTGGCTTGTGCTTCCTCCTGTCTAAGAGCCAGTGTCCCAAGAGATGGACAGTGGAAATAGCCATTTCCTTAAGCCTGGGCCTGGAAACTGATGCAGCACTTCTGCCATATACTGTCAGTCAAGTGATCACAAAGCTCTGGGAGCCCAGGGTCTAAGAAGGGAGTTCTCTGCTGCTTGAGAAGTATTCAAAATTGGGGATGAGGGTTTTAGAAGGAGAGCAGTCTTACCAGTGAGCCAGCCTCTGTAAATTGGCTTCACTGAGTTGCCCAAAATGACAGTAAATGGCTGGTATCAGGTTGGCAATACGTTGGTGTCTGCCTTGATCAGTAGAATGAGTAGAAGCTGCAAACCCTGAGGCCTGCAGGGCCTGGCAGATCCTGTGAAAGAGTGAAGAGGGTGAAGAGCAGAGCAAAGGGAGGGATAGAGATATGGAGAACTCAAGAGTTCAGTGACTGTAGAGGAAAAGGACTCCAGAAAACTCCTGCCAACTGATCCTGAGTGGAAATGGGGGCCTGTAAGAGGAGATTCTCAAAGGGAAACAGATATTTGGGTTTTATATGGAGACACAGTTTTCAAGTGTTTGCTCAGATTTGTGCAAATCATCATACAGGGCAAATTAAACACATCTTTAGACTGCATCCAAACCATGGCAACCAGTTGTAGTTCTCATCTGAAAAATCCTTTTTCCATTTTCACCCTGAAGTTCCTGTCTATAAATTTGACTTTGTGCACTGGCTAATCCATTCTTGTTGAACCCAGTTTTATTTCTCATTTTCCTATTTTCTGAGCCACTTTATTGGTTCTATTTCAAAAATGTATATCCATTTTAAATCACCACGATTCCTCTGGGCTTTTCAGCAGTCCGCCAGGCTGAAATAAGCTTTATAAATGCATAAAAATATATAAAATAAAAATTGTCTATCCAGCAACTAATCTCCCAAACTGAGTCAAGATCCACACCAGCCGACTACCAAGAATGATGGCTTCATTTATTTCTGTGCTGTCTACCCCCTCAGGGAGATGTTGTTATCGGTGGGTGTTTTTATCCAAAGGACTTTTTGTTGCTGGCATTTATTTGCAAGGCAGATGCAAGTGTAGGATAAATATCATGACTTTTTTGAGGCTGTACAGCTTGAGGTTGAGGAAGACAGGAGAGTAGAAAAATGAGCCTCTGGCCTTTTGTTTAGTCTTGCTGAGCTGCAGTTGGCTCATCTGTAAAATGGGGATGACATAGACACCCACTCTCTGGGCTTTGTGTAAAAGCTGTGTGTTGCCTGATGCAGATGTCAGCAGCGGTAGTGGTCGCTCGGGTCTTGCCTGGTTGACATGCTGTTAGGGCTCCCACAGTGACCCCAGTGATGGTCTCAGGATGAGGTGCTGCCCCCGACCCCTGCTTTCCTCTTTTGGTTTATTTTCCTTCCGTGGCCCTTGATTCCTGGAGAGCATCCACCTCATTTATGTGTCTACCAGTTCTACTATACACTGTGACCAAGTGGGACTTCTCAGGAATTCAAGGATGGTTCAATATAAAATCATTAATATTAACAGAATGGGGGGGTGGGGGTGGATACACGATCATTCAAGGCAGAGAAAGCATTTGACAAAACCCAACGTTTTTCTCAAAAAAATAAGAACACTCCACAAACTAAGAATAAAAGAGAATTCCTTCAACTTGAGAAAGGGCATGTATGTGAAACAGCGAACATCATACTTAATGGTGAAAAATTGAATCAATACTATTTCCTTAAGATCAGGAATGAGATGAAGATGTCTGCTTCACCACTTCTACTTAATATTGCATTGTAATTTCTAGTAAGGCAAATTAAGAAAATGGCATCCATATTTGGCAGATAAAAGTAAAGCAGTGGCAAAGATTCGGCTTGCCAATACAGGAGATGCAAGAGATGCAGATTCAATCCCTGGGTCGGGAAGATCCCCTGGAGTAGGAAATGGCACCTCACTCCAGTATTTGAGTAGCCTGGTAAGTCTATGGGGCCGCAAAGAGTCTGGCACAACTTGAGCAGCAGTTAAGTACTTCACACTGCTATCTGAGACACACACCACACTTCCCCTTGCATACAGCAAGCCCCTGGAGGAGCACTAAGTATGTGTGCAGGTCTTGAAATAGTTAAAGGTTTGTGTCTTGTTGATGACTTGTTGTTCAGTGTTTTTTGATTCATATTTAAAAATGTTTGAACTGTTTTCATGAAATTGTTGCCTGGATCCATCAGAACAATTGAAAAAAGCTAGAGAAGGTACTATTGTTGTAATATATACACTATTTATATATTGTTTTTTAATCTCATTTTTAAATTAATTAATTATTTATTTATTTGGCTGTGTTGGGTCTCAGTTGTGGCAAGTGAGATCTTCCTTGCATCAGGTGAGATCTTTTGCTGAGGCTCATAGACTCTCTATTTGTGGCATTCAGGCTCAGTAGTTATAGCACTCAGGCTTAGTTGCTCCACAGTTCATGGGGTCTTTGTTCCCTGACCAGGAACCAAACCCACATTCCCTACATTACAAGGTGGATTCTTAACCACTGGACCCCCAGGGAAGTCCCTTAATATACTATTTAGACTAAAATGATTTTATAACTTTAGATATGAATAAGCTTTTAAATTCACCTGAATTCTAATGTCCACAAACTGTGTTGTCCACTCTAGATGCCAAAATTATCATTGAACATTTGATATGCTTTTAGAAAAATACGTCATCCTCTGGAAGCCTTCCTGTATCTCCTTTATAATAGAACTAAATTAAACACTGGGCACAAAACCCAAAGTTTCAATGTAGTATCCTGCTGACTGGAGACTGTCAAAATTAGCAGTTCCTTGAGCAGGTCTTTCAAACCAAATTCTTTACCTGTGTTTCCTCATGTTTCTGAATGCTTATCAGTCATCCAAGTCTCTGGATATCTGTTTCCTTGCCATCAGTTCTTTTTTGATGAGCTTTTTTTTTCTCTCCATTTATAATCCCAAGCTTTTAAGTTCTTTGCAAATCAGGATTAAGTTAAATGAATCTGGCCAGACTGTGGCTGCAGGAAAATAGGAAACATGTCTTAGTTACCTTTATTTTCCCCCCAGTGCCTATCAGATATGTGACAGCATAAAAAGTATCCAAGAAGTATTTTCAACTGACTTAATTAATTGAATATATACTCCTATCACTGTCTGATGTATAGTAGGTACTTAATAAATGTTATTGAATGAATTAATATATGATTGTGATGATGAAAAGATTGGCCAATTGATTCAAATATTACAACTGTTAGAAATTATTAGTAAAATAAAAGAATACATTTAAGTCTACTCCATCTTCCAGCCTAACTTTAAACAAAGTGATTTATTTTCTAATCTTGCTCTTTAAGTCAAAACAAACTCTCTTCCACCAGTGGGGGTAGTTTCCTATGAAATGTGGACAGCTACTACCAAGGCAGGTATCAAAATCTAGTTTTACATTTTTAACACATCTGAATTTTCTGCCTTTTTAGGACTTGTGTATTTCAAATCAAATGCAAGTTTTGTAACTTTTGTTTTCTTCAATAAGGCATGGCTATTTCCATCTTTGGGGCTTCCCTGGTGGCTCAGAATCTGCCTGCAATGCAGGAGTCCTGGGTTCAATCCCTGGGTCAGCAAGATTCCCTGGAGGAAGGCATGGCTACCCACTCCAGTATTCTTGCCTGGAAAATTCCATGGACAGAGGAGCCTGGTAGGCTACAGTCCATGGGGTCGAAAAGAGTCAGACATGACTAAGTGACTAACATACATTTTACACTTTAAAAACAAAGGTAACAAACCCTCTATTTCTCCGAGAAGCAGCTGGAAGGTTTAACAGCATCTTTTCCTCTTGGTCAAGGTGGCTCTCATACTTCGGTTACAGTACCGATTTTTGGTTTCAGGTAGCACCTGGAGCCAGTTTCTGATGTTCTTGGATTCCTGCTGCTTCTTTATTCATGATGCTTATCCTGTGCAGTCAAGAGATGCCACTGCAGGAAGCTACTTCAATCAATTTAAAGTTTCAAACTTGCAACCTAATACAACCTGGCCCTGCCAGCAGCAGGGGCAAGACCCCCACACCCCTTCTGATCTCTGCAGGTGGACACCAGGGCTCCAGCCTTGAATGTCTGCACCTCCCTGACTGGCTCCCTGACCCTGCTCCTCCGCCACAATGAATGCAGTGGAAGTTTTCTGATTGGAAATAGCCGTTGCCTGCCTCCAACTTGCTGGCTATCAGAGTAACCAGTTATACAAAGCAGTTTGGGGATTTTAGTTTTAGGATCCATTCCTCCCATCCCTCATGCTTTCCTGAGTGTGTGTGTTTAACAAAAGAGAAGAGTGTGGAGTGAGAGGCAGGGTTCCCACCTGAAAGACCAGCCAGCCTCTGCTCAGGTGACATCCCCTGCAAAGCCTGGCCTTGTACCCAGCTGTTGTTGTGTGCACATGTAGCCATGTACCCGCATGTGCATACACACACACATACAAGGCTTGAGGTCCCTGGCCTCCATCCTTCTAGAGGTACCCTTGCTCTCTCCCACCCAACCTCGCCGCCTCCCTCCTTTCCTCCAGCCTGTATTTTCTGGCATCCACTCCACAACTGGTCCTGCTTTCAGAGTGAGGGATACACCCCAGTGTGGGGGGTCCCTGAGGGTGTCACGTGGGAGCTGGAGCTGCCTTTGACCCTCAAGGTCTCCTCCTCACTAGGGTCTCTGAATGCCCCGACAGCGAGTTCCCAGGTTGCCTGTCCTCTAAGCAGATTTTCCAGTCCTGCTTTTTATCCAGAACTACTCTATTTCAGAAGAACCATGAGCATGGACAAACTTAAAGCTCCACTTCATACCTCAGTGTGGTTTTGAAAAGTTCACCAGCAAGTAGGAGGATCACAATAATGATGAGCCCTTAAAAATGCATGAAGCCTCCCAGGTACAAGCCAAGAATGGTAACAGAATCTGCGGGCGGGACCTCTGGTATCCAGCTCACATTACTTATTTAGAGTTGTTCCTGGTTGCCGTTTGGGAGTGAAGATTCATTTACCAAGAGGGGTTTGTTTACGAGTTTTCATTACCACTGCAACATTAATATTAAACTGGAAAAGCGTTAGATCTGGTTGGGCTTGGGTGTGGGCAGACTTCACGCTCCCCTTTGTAAGGAGCTCTTTGATGCTGTAGTGTCCATGCAAGTCTGTGTGGTTTTTAAGTGAAATTGCCAGAAGTAGAGGTAAGCATCCTTGGCTTCTTACTTTTGCATCAATCTCCAGCTCCATCTAAGCACAGACATCAAACCTTGTTAGAGCCTGATGAAAGTTCCTTTTTATGTGTCCCCAGAGGAGACTGGAGCCCACAGGGACCTTGCTTCACTGTCATTCTGCATGAGTTTTTTGTGAAAGCGTGCACATGTTCTCACACTTGCTGACAAATAAAGAATTGTCCAGCAGGGAGAAGAAAGCTATTGGAACGTGCCTTGGAGTTCCAGGCTCCCCCAAATGCATTCATTTGTCCCTTTTTTATCCCTAAACTTCTAATTCAAAAGTGCTTGACCAGTTTTCACAGATGAGATAGTTCAGAGCATAAGAAAGACTCTTTTAAGATTCAAGATTTTCATTAGAAATGATCAGACACATTTCCTTTTTATGCATGTATGCTAAGTTGCTTCAGTTGTGTCCAACTCTTTGCGAACCACTGGGCTGTAGCCCACCAGGCTCCTCTGTTGATGGGATTCTCCAGGTAAGAAGACTGGAGTGGGTTGCCATGCTCTCCTCCAGGGGATCTTCCCAACCCAGGGATTGAACCCACATCCCTTGAGTCTCCTGCATTGGCAGGTGGGTTCTTTACCACTATCGCCACCTGGGAAGCCCTTCCCTTGTATAGGTAAGAGTTAAAGCTCACAGAGGTCACAGAACTACTTGAGCAGACGCAGTATTTCAAGGCAGGATTTCAGCCCACTCTTACTCATACCTGCCCATGGCTCTGAGCTCCCACCTCTTCAGGGCAGGTCGGACACAGACCTGATTGCTGGTCCATCGGGCACATCCCTTACTTTTCTCCATGACAAACTGAGGCTGTAATTCCTTGTGGAGTAGGAGGGACAGAGGAGTACAATTCCTTATTCTGATTGAATTCAATGCTTTAAAAGTAAAATTAGGGCCTCCCAGGTGGCACAGTGGTAAAGAATGCACCTGCCAATGCAGACGATGCAGGAGAGGTGGGTTCGGTCCTGCATTGAGAAGATCCCCTGGAGAAGGAAATGGCAACCCAGTCCATTATTCTTACATGGAGAATTCCATAGACAGAGGAGCTGGCAAGCTACAGTCCATGGGGTCACAGAGTCAGACACAACTGAGCAACTGAGCACAAAATAAAACTGAAGTGAAATAAGGACCACTTGGAATTCAGAGCTTGGACCATCTAAGCTAGGGCTTCTCAACAGCAGTGCCATTAACATATGGGGTTGGGTGAAGCTTTGTGGTTGGGACCAGCCTGGCCATGGCAGGATGCTAAGCATCCCTGGCCTTGGTCTAGAAGCCAGTAGCAGCTGCCCTACCAACCAAGACATCTCCAAAAAGCTTCAGGCATTGCTGTGTGTGCCCTGGAGGGCAAAATGACCCTCATCTGAGAACCACTGTTTTCGACTGTAGACTTTCTTTTCCCAGGGTGTGTGTGGCAAGTAGCCAGAACCCTATAACAGCCAGATTCACAGAGTGCAAGTCCATTACAGAGTTCCTGAGTTGGTCCATTCTCATTCTGTGCTGGGAATGATTTTGCCATTTTCTTCCAAAGCTAAAGTGCATTCAAACATCATGTGTGAGTCTAAACAGATAGAGAAGGTTCAGGAGGTTTTGCTTTCCTGATAGGCAGCTGTGAGGTGCGGTGTGGGGGGTGGGGGGGTGGGGTGTCCTGGTTTTCAGGTAAAAAGAGGCAAGTTTAACATAGCAGTTTTCGCACAGTGGGGTCAAGCAGGGCTGAAGGCCCCAGGGGTGGTGGATGACACTCTCTGAGCTCACATCTGCTGATGGATGTTGGGATGGATCACCAGGGGAGTCTGTGCTGACTTGCAGCCCATGGCCAGGAGTTATCTGCACACCAGTGAGCAGAGTTAACTACCGAGAGAGAAATGGATGCCAACTTATTTAGTCTGAACTTTTGGGGATGTTAGTGGCACCGACCCCGGAAGGCAGTGATGAGAGGATGAGAAATGGCCCATTATGTCAAATAATAAGGCATAACTTGGAAATAATGACTAAATCGCCTTTCATCCTTCAGGGCATGAGTCAGCACAGCGCCTGGGCTCCAGCGGCAGGGAGGGCAGGGGTGAAGGGTGCGGCTCAATGCCCAGGTATCACAGAGGCCCCCAGGCAGGTGGACTGTCAAGGGTCAAGGGCCAGCTCACAGCTGCAATCATAACCCAGACGCCTTTGCCACTGTCTCGTGACTCACTGTCCCCTGACCTTTGTCTGTACGTGGCTCTGTGTCTCTCACAGTCATCTATCCGGGTCCTATGTCTCCATGAGGTCCATCTGCTTCCCTCTGGCTGTGTTCCTCTGATCCACTCCTCCCTGCCTCTCTCCCTCTCTCTGCCCCCATCTCTCTGTCTCTCTCTCCCCATCTCTCTGCTTCTCTCTGTCTCTGTCTGCCTCTCCCCCGACCCTGCCCTTCTCATTCCCACCTCATCCCCGCCCTGCCCCATCCATCTCAGCACCATGTTGACCAGGCTGGCGGGCAGCTCGTTCTTTCTTCCCGCTTCTCTCACCTCCTTCCCCACTCTCCCCGCCTCCATGACTCTGACACAAGGGCTATTATCCTCCTAAGGAGCAGAGCAGGGGGCATGACCATGCAGGGAGCACAGACGTACAATTAGAACCCATGAAAGCCAGTGGGTGGAGACAGCCCTCAGGGTGAAGGCAGGACTCAGACCCCAGGGCCATCTTTGGCTTCCCACTGGGTTTTGGGGAGTAGCTCACATGGATCAGGTGATTGGGAAGGTGCTAGAAGAGATGGAATTGCAGGCAGACAGGTGATCAGGGCAGGGAGGGAAGGAAGAAGGAAGGTGGGCAGGAATGGAGCTCTGAGGTCCCCAGGTCCTTCCCTCCAGCCTTCACCGGGGTCCTGCTAGACTCTGTCCTTTTCTCCTACAGCCCCAGCGTTGCCTTTCAATATGCAGCCTTTTCTCTGATACCCTCCCATCTCTGTCCTCTTGTCACACATGCACACACACACACAGAGATACTCATGCGCATACAGACACATATGCATACACACACAGACATACGTACATGCACACAGGCACACACACACACACACACACACTCTCTCTCCCCTGGAAGCCGGTCAGCCTGGCTCCTGCCCTGCACTCAGCTGCCTCCTAACCCCCTCCCACCTGTGCTCACCATGCTCTACTCCCCACCCCCATGCCTTTTATTTTCTGGATGAAACTTGCAACACATGCGTGCTAAGTCGCTTTAGTCTTGTCCCACTCTGCCACCTTATGGTCTGTAGCCCTCTTGTAGGCTCCTCTGTCCATGGGATTCTCCACCTGGGAAGCAACGGAAACCAAGCAAGAAAGAGGGAGTGAGAAAGTGGAGAGGTGGCCAAAGGAGAGCCAAGAGGGGAAGTTATAACCAAAGAAGTGAATGTGAACCTCAAGGTCCTGGTTTCCTGGAATCTCCCCCAACCCAGACGGGGCAGCATGGGTCTTTGGGTGCCCACTGGGAAGACCCTGCTTCCCCAGGGAGCAGGGGACCAGGGACAAGTGACTCTGGCTTGGCCTCAGCAGAGAAAGATGGATGACAGGACAGCCCACCGAAGGCACACCTTGGGGACAGTGGAAACCACAAGCCTGTTGGCTGCTGTTACTGACCGTTAAAGAGAAAGCCCCTCCTGTCTTTGGTGGAAGGGGCAGAGCCTGTCCCACATGGCAGAAATGTTCAGAGAGGCATCCTGTGAGGCTCCCAGCCCATCCCAGCTGGGAATACCCTCTGTGTTTGGACCCTGTGACCTCTAACAAATCGCGACAGGCTGGGTGGCTCAGAAGGACAGACATGTACTCTCTCACAGTTCTGGAGGCCAGAAGGCTGAGATCAAAGTGTCAGTGGGGTTGTACTCCCTCAGGAATCTCAGGGAATAATCTGTTCCTTGTCTCTTCTGGCTTTTGGAGGCTCCAGGTGTTCTTCTGCTCGTGGTCCCATCAGTCCAATCTCTGCCTTCTCCCCTTTTTGTCCTTCAGATTCTCCTCTATTTTTTTTTTTAATAGGGACACATGTTTTTGGACTAGGGCTACCTAGGGGGCGCTAGTGGTAAAGAACCCACCTGCCAATGCACAAGACCTAAGAGATGCAGGTTTGATCCCTGAGTCAGGAAGATCCCCTCGAGGAAGGCACAGCAACCCACTCCAGTATTCTTGCCTGGGAAATCCCATGGACAGAGGAGTCTTGTGGGCTACAGTCCAGGGAGCCACGGCTGAAGCAGCTGAGCATGCATGCAGATATGTAGTTGGATTTAGGGCCCACCTTAAATTCAGGTGATCTCATCTCAAGATCCTTTACTGAATTGCAACAAAATCCTTTCTCCAAATCGGGTCACATTCCTGGATGCTGAGGGTTGGCATATGGACCTGTCTTTGGGGGGACATTAATCAATCCACAAAAGACAGAAACTAAAGTAAAAGAAGAGTTCTCGATTCATTCACATGGCTGATTTGCAGCCCCGTAACTTCAGACTCTCTGGAAAGAGACATCTGACAATAAAACTTTCACCTGTATTATCTCATTAAACCCTCCTTCCAGCACTCTGGTGGATTCAGCTCTTATTCCTGTTTTATGAATAAGAAAACTGAGCCCAGACTTAAGTCTATCAGATTAAATGCAGACAGTGTCATTCAGGGGCTTTCCAGGTGGCTCTAACGGTAAAGAATCTGCCTGCAATGCAGGAGACTGGGATTCGATCCCTGGGTGTTTGGTAGCTCTAGTGGTACCAATACAGAAGACATAAGAGATGCAGGTTCAGTCTCTGGGTGGAGAAGATCCCCTGGAAAAGAAAATGGCAACCCAATCCAGTATTCTTGCCTGCAGAATCCCATGGACAGAGGAGCCTGGAGGGCTACAGTCCCTCACAAAGAGTTGGACATGACTGAGCAGCTGAGCACCATGTTATCCAGACTTTCACCCTTAATCACCACCATTAGAAATGTCATTAACCCACTCCAGTGTTCTTGCCTGGAGAGTCCCGGGGACGGGAGAGCCTGGTGGGCTATCGTCTGTGGGGTCGCACAGAGTCGGACATGCCTGAAGTGGCTTGGCTTGGCAGAAACGTCATTTAGTTCCTCCCACGTGAAACAGGTGGATGCAGAGCCGGGGATCAAGGAAAGCAGCTGTGTAGGTGTCTAGACTGTCAGGACGGTTTCACATTCCACTTCTCTCTAAGTGCTTGGTTGTCCATGCATCTGTAGACATGTGCAGAACCTAAGAGATGGACGGACGATTAGAGAATCCAGTTTCCTAACTGGTGCTGGGACTAGACCCTGGAGAAGGGAATGGCAACCCACTCCAATATTCTTGCCTGGGAAATCCCATGTTCAGAGGAGCTTGGCAAGCTACAGTCCGGGTGGTCACAAAAGAGTCGGACATGCCTAATGAGTAAACAACAAACAACTGGGGCCAGCACAAGGGGTGGGGTTTTAATGGCGATAAAGCATCTTTAATAAACAGCACTCCCCATGATCACTCTGGTGCTTTCTTCCGCATCAGTGCATGAATTATTAAGAGAGCTCATTTGCAGCATTCACACAGTTGAAAGAACTACTTTACGTGCTAATCAGAAAACACACACTGTCGAAAGGAGCTAATGAGAGCGTCATACAACTTAATCAAGCTTTTGCCTGAAAAACTGGATCTTTCAGAGATATTGACTGTTCAGAGATGCTTGGCAGGCCTGCAAGAAGCAACACAGAAGCCCTAGTACAATAAAGACGTGGTGCTGAGCTGTTTTCATTATGAAGGGTTTCCAGTTCTCACCATGCTTTTCCAGCTACCTTGTTCATTCCATCTAAAGCGGGAACCCCTGCAGGCAGGGGGCAGGTATCAAGGGCTTTGTCTTTTGATTTCAGACACATTCGTTCCACATAATCAAGCTCATGAGCATCCCGCAATCCGGCTGGGACTAAGATGCTAATGCTTTTTAGGGATTTAATAAGCCCTGTTCATTCAGTGGGGAGTTGCTGAGATGGAGACCCATTCCTGAATCTGTGACAACGCACTGCAAATATGCCAAGCACTCAAGATTCACTTGGGTCACAGAAACAGCGTAAGGCACTCTTGACCTACATTTTAAAAGAAACGTGGAGATAAATGCCTTCCACAGTTTCTCAGCATTTGAACAAAATATTTTTTAAAATAATATTAGTTATGTAAATAAATGAAAGAGTCAATTAAATCCAATGTGTTTATTGGACTCTTGGAATGAAGACAGATGATCACTTTCAGGAAATTGGGTATATTAAAATTTCAAAATTAGTTCATTAGGGTATGTTAATTCACATGCAAAAAAAAATATTCTTCATGCTACAAAGGAATTGTTCCAGCTTTTTTTTTTTTTTTAAGGACATAAAATATAAAAGCTCTGTTAATGCTTTCATGATATTTGTTTGCAAATAATTAGCCCACAATGGAAAAGGTTGAATAATACATCCACAACCATAAAAAGAAGACAGAGAATTTTCAATACCACCATCAAAAAAGGCATGGGACTAGGGACATATGGTTTTATTTTTTTTGTTAATTCAATAGTTTTATTTTTCAGGACTAAAGCTGATACACAGCTAGATATATCTTAAACATTAGGGTCTGTAACAGTAAAATTCATGCCGCCATTTTTTCTAAGTCAAAGTCCAGATACATCAAGTCACCAAAACCCATTTCACAAGACTACCAAATTACATTATTTCTTTCTGTAAGAGTGTCGTGGACAATTTATTGTCCAGAATTTATTTATGGGGCTTTCCTTTGATCCAGTTCACTCTATGAAGCTAGCACTGAATTAAAAGTACCTTGACTTTAGTGAGCCAAAACCAAGGTGTCCTGGGGCTGTCTTAGTGGAATACAGGCTAAAAATATTAATGAGATCATATATAATTACTCACTGTCACTTCATGAGATCATGAAAAAGCCAATGGGAAAATGTTAAGTGGATTCTTGCTTCAAAAATACCAAATAACATGACAGTGTAATGCAAGGACTCAGAAATCAACTCGGTAAATTTCCCAGAAATAAGGTCATCATGTCTCTTATCCTGGGGGAAAAAAATCTTAAGAAAAGCCAAAGCATTTTGAAAATCCTTATGTTCATTTATACTGTGCAAAATGAATTTTCCAGTAATTTTGCAGCCTGTCTTGCTTTTGTTTCTAGTTCTCCTAACCATTGAGCAGTCTCTCCCTGCTGTTTAAATGGTTATTTCTCTTTCAGTGAGTAAACCTCAATTTCAAAGATTCTGGGATTTACATGTGTGGGTGTGGGTGGGTGTGTGGGGGGTGGAGGCGGGTTGTGAATGTGTGCTCAGTCTTGTTTGACTCTGTGGACTGTAGCCCACCAGGCTCCTCTGGGGTTTAAGTCACTGTCTAATTGCACACACTTCACTTCTTTGTCAGTACCACAACCAGCTCACAGCAGCCCTGCCACACACAGGAGGCTCCAAACAAGGGGTTGGCTGAGGAAGGCATGGAAAGATGGGAATATTTTGAAGCAAAAGAAACAAGAATTGCCAATTATTTTCGATTCAGAAAGTTAAGGAATGACTTATGCCTTGAATATGTTACTAAGATCTCCCCTGCAGTGTCCCCAACCACATCAAACTCAGCAAGTCTGAAACAAAACCCATGATCTTTTCCCACCAAAACGTGATTTTTCTCCTAGACAGTTTTTTTTGCAATGAATGAATGGTCCTGCTGTCTGCCCAGGTTTCCTGATCTTGAAACTTGGAAGGGAGTCAACCCTGACTCTTCCTCCTTTTTCACCTGTCCCACCTGTGGTCATTTCCAGAGCCCTCTCCTTGAGCCTCCTCCACATTTCACAATTTCATTCACTCTCATTTCCCTTCGGTGCTTAGCCCACCATCATGGCTCCCTCACCTGCACATTCTCCCATCTGGTCTCTGAGTTCCAGGACTGCCTGCCCCCAGGCCATTTTCTAACCAGAGTTGCTCACCAGGTATGCCATGAAGGAGTTACAGGTGAGCCTCTTGCCCCTAGTGTGACCAGGGTAAGCCCACTGCACTCATCCCAGTGTGTTGCACAAATATACCTTGTCTGTTTGCTTCTCAAAGTGAGAACAATTGGAAGCACTAGGCTACACAATGAACACTGTTCCTAAACTGCCAGCAGATCAGATCTAGGCTTCAGTCCAGCTCAAACCTAGAGGATATAGTTTGCAAAGCGTGTCTAGTGACTGGGCTGAAACCGTTCTCATGCATTTAGGAAACCTACAAGATGTATTAAAGACTTGAACCAGGGTCGTAAAGATAGGACCAAAAATGAGTCAACAGATAGAAGTAGAATTAATTTCAAGTAGAATTAACCTGGGTAGGAGGTATCAATATCTGAGGTTTCAAGCATCAATTTCTGGTAAGATGAGAATGACATTTAAAACGATTGGGCACAAAGGAGAAAGTGGCCTTTGGAAATGAGTCTGGGAATAGGGGCTGGCCTCCATAAACTGGGTTTATAGACTGTGGCATTTAAAATTCATAATGGACAGTCATGTGGAAATATTTAGCAAAGCATCTAAAATTCAAGTCTAGGGCTCAAGAGAGAGAGAGCAAAAGGAAAAGATGGATGTGAGAGCTATTCATAATGAGATTAGATGAGGGCTGAGCCCCAAAGAGAGGACTGAGCTCAGGCCACTGGAGAAACCCTGTACTTGAGGATGGATGGAGGACAGGGTCCAGGAAAGGATTGACACGTGTCAGTCAGAGGTGCAAGACGAGCTCTGGGAAAGCACAGTGACATGGAAGCTGAGAGTTCTGAGAAAAGAAAGATCAATTGCATGAGGTGTTGTCGGTTCTATAGAAGGAAGAAGAAGTGATAAGAGGTGCTAAGAAGCCATGGAACGTGACAATTAGAGGCACAGTCCAATTTTCAAAGAACAGTTGCTGTAGTTGATGGTGATGGTAGCTGTTCCAGTTCAGATTTTCCAAGAAGCAGATACGAAGGCGGATTATATATGCAAGGGATTTCAGGAGGCATTCTTGCAAAGAATAAAGAGATAAAAAAGAAGCAGTGTTACCAAGCTCAGGTTCAGCTTCCCACTGCTCAAGAATCCAATGCAAAGAGACAGGTGTTGGCCAAAGAAAAGATAGCTTTATTGAGGAAGCTGGCAAACCTGGGGAGAAGGTGGACTCATGTCCCAAAGAATCAAATCCCCAAACCCAGGTTTTGCTCAGAGATTATACAGAAAAAAAGACAAAGGGTCTACATGCTGAGGAGAGGATTTTGGATGCATAATCAGCTTGTGGACATTCTTCTGTGGTTGGTGGTGAGGTCACAGGAAATTAACATCATCAACCTTCTAACTGGTCAGGGATTTATGTGCTTGTGGTCAGTGTACAATTAACCTCTTCTACCTGATGGGGGTTTCAATATCTGCAAAAAAAGGATACAGCTGAAAATATTATCTATAGCCCTTGAGAAAGAAGTAAAGGTCCTTTGCTTTGATTGATGGCTAAACTGTTATTATTTTGTCTTGCTTGACTGTTGTTATTTGTTTCTGAATTTTATTTCTCTGACTAAATTTATTCTTTGGAATTTGGACAAGGCCATGGAAGCTAAAGTTTTTCTACAAATAAGAGGCAGGCAGAGGACATGGCCAGGGTGTGTTGCAGTAAGGCCTCATAGGGTCCTGCTCGGTTACAGCAGAAGCAGGCAAAAAGGGTCCACAGACTAAGATGTGGGTGTGACACCTGTGAGAGGAGAAGGGGAATGAGGAGGTGGGCAGGGAGAGTCTCAGCTGCAGCCAGGCAATGGGGAAGTCCTGAGCAAACCTCTCACTGGGAAACCCCAAATCGACAGGATTAGTCATCAG
The DNA here is from genome assembly GCF_029407905.1 of Bubalus kerabau. Classification (NCBI taxonomy): domain Eukaryota; kingdom Metazoa; phylum Chordata; class Mammalia; order Artiodactyla; family Bovidae; genus Bubalus; species Bubalus kerabau. The sequence goes on along the minus strand of NC_073625.1, from coordinate 186,456,905 downwards.
GAGAACCTGTTGTCTCAGGCAGTGCTGGGAGCAGCCCAGAAGGTGACCTCAGTGTCTAGGGAGCGGGGAGAAGTTGGATTCTCCCTGCAGCAAGTTCTCTTGAAGAAGGTTGTTTCCCTGGCACCATAGAAGCCAAAGTAAGTGGCCCTGGGAAGGAAGTAGAAACCTTGATACTCAGTCTAAGCTGTTTTCCTCTCTCTACGTGGCACTGACTGAAACAGAAAGACTCAAGCATTTTAGCAGGCAGGCAAAGCCTGGTAAGGAGGCCATGTACTCTGGGATTTCCACCAAAAGCAATCATAGAAACCAGTAGCTAAATGACAGCCAAGGTCACATAATTCCATGGAGGTGCTGAGATGCCATCATTCTTTGCTCAGCAGCCCTGCCTCCCTCTTCAAGCCCCGCACTCTCCTAAGCACTGCCCACTGTATCCAGGGTTTGGCCTGTCACCATTTATATCCAGCATACACTGCTACCTTTAGCCTAAGTTTTTTTTTCAAAGTATCTTGAGATCTCTGTTTCTCTGGTTAAGTACGACTTTTACGGCTAAAGTCAACAAGCTGTACAAAAGCCAGCTCTCCTTGTGTCTGGTGGGGGGTGGGGGGGTGAAGATGATGCGTTTTGTAGGAATTCTGACCAAGAGTCTTGGAAAAGGCACGCAGAGGGCGTGGTGACAGTCACCACTAAACCCTGAGTGGCCCATCACATATGCACAGGGTCACCAGGCATCTATAGCCCAAGTTGAAGAGCCCACCTAATCCTCTGCATTTCCTTCCAGGTGACCTCATCCACTTGCCTCCATACCTTCGAATGGACTTCTTATTGAACCGAAGTGGTCCAGGCACAAGCAGGGACCCGAGCTTAGGGCAGGCATGCTTGGAGCCCCAGAAAAGTCGGACCCTGAAACGCCCCCCGGTCCTTGAGCCCATCCCCATGGAGGCAGCCTCCTCCACGGCCTCCACGAGGGAGGGACAGCAGTGGCAGCAGGGGCCTGTGGCCACATTACCTCAGCGCGAGGGGGCAGAGCTGGGACAGGCAGCCAAGATGAGCAGCTCCCAGGAATCGCTGCTGGACTCACGGGGCCATTTGAAAGGCAACAATCCCTATGCCAAATCCTACACCCTGGTATAACCAACGGCATGACTGGACAGCGGTTGTAAATACGGTTTAACAAAGTCAATCAAAGCTACCTTTTTTTTACGGAATTCCAATATTTATAATGAAAGAAAATTGCCAAAATATATTAAAAAAAAAAAAAAAAGAGAGAGAGAGAGAAAATGCTGAAAAAAAAAAAAAAAAAACACAGACAGTGCAAAGACTCTCCTGCTTTTTTTCTGTCTGAGTGTGAGATCCATCTGTCTGGGCATCTGATTTTTTGGGAAAGAAGTCCAGTTTTATGATCTTCACGGGCTATTGCATTTTTACTGATTTTCTACAAAGTGCATGGGGGACTCATTCAACCTTCTGACCGGAAGTTCTATCACACAAGATTCAAAAGGAAAAAAAAAAAACAAAACAGGAAAAAAAAATTAACCCTCTTTGTGAATTTAAAAGGAACCTTGATTTGGGGGCTGGGGAAACGTTCGTCATGTTTGCACATCTTTCTTTCCCATTAGAAACTGGGTCCCCGATTTGACCTCCTTCTGTTGTTACTTAGAATGAGTACCGTCAGTGAAGGGGTGGGGGGAATCAATTTGTTTTGGTTTTCTTTTTGGTTTATTTTTTTTAATTTAATGAGACACTCTTTGCATTTTGTCTAAGCGAAATAAAAAAGAAAGGTGGTCTGCCTTTATTTCGATGTCTGATTCTCTTGTCTCCTACTGATCGCTGGATCCTCCTTCCTAGGGAGGCTTGAGTTTACAAACACCAGGCTGGACCCAGAACCCAATTTAATAAACTAGAGTGGATTCCAAGACTCTGATATCTGCAGGACAGTGGGGAAGAACACAGAAGATGCAGTGAGTCTGAGTACTCATGAGGGCCTGGCCAGGTATTCTGAGCACCCTCACATGCTCTGCTGCCTACCTTCCAATGATACTTGGCCCTACAGTTTGGACCAGGGGTCAGCAAACTATGACCTGCAGGACAAATCCAGCCCACTGCTTGTTTTTACAAATAGTTTTATTGGAAGACAATCATTCACACTGCTTGCATTTTGTCTATGGATGTTTCATGCCATGATAGCAGAGTTGAGCAGTTACAACAGAGATGGTATGGCCTGCAAAGCTGGAACTGTTCACCATCTGACTGCTTATAGGAAAAGTTTGCAGACCCTCACTCTGGAGTCCCACGGTTGGTCCCAGCTCGCTGGAGGAAGGAATACTGGAGCAGGAGGGGGCCGACCCTCAGGGACCTGTTGTCACCACATGACCAGTATCTAATTGTGCAGTAGAACATCTTAGTGTCTGTTCCTCTAACTCTCTCCTCTGCACACAGAGAAAACAAGTCCAAGAGTAAGTGGTGCTCTGCTGAAATCTAACTCTTTTCCTTCCTCTCAGTTTAAATTATTTACCTCGTGGTTCATCCTAACAGAACACATACTCTTAAATAGTATGAGCCATTTTCTTCTTATAGTACACTTTAGAAAGAACCCCCAACACACACATTCCCCACTCCAGATTCTCTTAGGTCTCATGTCAGAGGTTAGGCATTGACCAGAAAACTTGGTCAAATGCTGGTGACTGCTCAGTTGCCCAGGTAGCAGACTGCACAAATACCTTCCCTCCCTTTATAGCCTCTACAGGCTCCCCTAAAGTCACCAACCTAGGCTGGTGCCAGCCATTACCATCTGGGAACATGTTCAGGAATTTCTTTCCTGTTGTCCCTCCCTCTGTCCTTCCGTTCCTCCCTTCCTTCCTTCACTCCTTCTTTTCCATCATTCCTTCCTTCTACTTATTTCCCAGGCAGGCCCATTTGCCTACGTAGATTCAGCGACACTGAGCATCTGCAGAGCAGGTCAAGGACCATGCCAGGACCCCCTGCTGGTCCTGATATTAGGTGACTCCCTGGATACGAATTGTTTTATTCTTGCTGTGGCTTCAGACTTTAATCCGTGTTGACAGCTTATTGTTTTCATCCTCACAGGCTCTCACAGACTGCTTTCTTTTATACAAAGAAATGAAATGTTACTTTCTGGGAAGAAAAAAGCAAAGTTCTATCTTTCATCAACCTAAAACTTAACTATATTCCCCCAAACTTAGAAATTTGCCTTTTAAAAAAAAATTAATCTCAAATTGTGGAAAAATAAAAAATTTCACACCATGTCTGCCTCTGGAATGGATTGTGTTCAGTAATACTGCCTTGAAAATGCTCATTAAAATGAGTGGAAAATGTTCATTAAAATGAGTCCAGCACATAAGCACTGTATCAAAAAGTAGTCCACCCTATCCCTCAGGTAGAGGCTTGGTTTTTTGTTTGTTTGGTTGGTTTTTTTTTTTTAATGTTTATTAGAGTATAGTTGTTTTACAATGCTCTGGTAGTTTCTGCTCTATAGCAAAGTGAATTAGCTATATGTATATATGCATCCCCTCTTTTTTTGGATTTCCTTCCCATTTAGGTCACCACAGAGCATTGAATAGAGTGTGCTATACAGTAGGTTCTCAACAGTTATCTATTTTATATGCAGTAGTGTATATGACGGAGAAGGCAATGGCACCCCACTCCAGTACTCTGCTACTCTGCCTGGAAAATCCCATGGATGGAGGAGCCTGGTAGGCTGCAGTCCATGAGGTCGCTAAGAGTCGGACACGACTGGGCAACTTCACTTTCACTTTTCACGTTCATGCACTGGAGGAGGAAATGGCAACCCACTCCAGTATTCTTGCCTGGAGAATCCCAAGGACGGTGGGGCCTGGTGGGCTGCCGTCTATGGGGTCGCACAGAATCAGACACGACTGAAGCTACTTAGCAGCAGCAGCAGCAGCAGTGTATATGAGGCCTGGTATTAATATCTACACAGAGATCCAGCTTAAAGGGGTCTCTGTGCATTGTCCATTACTGAGAGTAATGATCATTTTCCTCTGGACCTGTGCCCATCTCTAATCTATAATGCCTTCCTGAGGTCATCTTTATTAGCCTAAAAATCTTAAATGTTAAGTCATGTCTGACTCTTTATGACTCCATGGACTGTAGCCCACCAGGCTCCTCTGCCCATGGGATTGTCCATGCAAGAATACTGGAGTGGGTTGCCATTTCCTTCTCCAGGGGATCTTCCTGACCCAGGGACTGAACCCAGGTCTCCAGCACTGCAGGCAGATTCTTTACCACTGAGTCACTAGGGAAGCCCTCTATCCTCTCTATCCATCTCTTTATCATCTTCAACTGCCTCCATCATTTGCTTATTTACCACGGTTACTATTCATTACTCCTGTCCTGTCCCACTAGAATGTCAACTCCACAAGGTCAGAACTCTTTCTTCTGTTCATTGCGTCCCCAGTTCTTAACACAGAAGAAGCTGGCCCACGGTAGGCATTCTAAAAATATTTGTTGAATTGGAAAGAAATGATTGGGGTTTCATAAGCTCAGGGTTCCTCAGCTGTGACACAAAACCCCTGGGTGCACAGGGTCCACCCTGCTGCTCTGTGTCACCCCATGGGCCTGGCAGGATGGGGGGAGGGATAGCAGTGGGACTGATGGGGACATGGCACTCATGCCGACTTCTGGGTCATGAGGAACGTCATGCTGAGTGTCTTCCAGCATCCATGGAACCATGGATGCTAGCTCATCTCTTTTCAAGTATGGGGAAAGCTGAGCCTCTCTAGGGTTCTTGACACTAATCAGACCTGGGCGGCACCACCCCCTCCTCCACTGTCTGGCAGGACCCCTTACAGCTTAGACTGCCGGTTGTGATCCACTCACTCACGAGTCATTTTTATAGTTTGATGGTAATTTTTTTTCTTTCCTCTTTTCAATCTCTCACTTTTCAAAAAAAAAAAAGAAAAAAAAATTTGGGAAATTGTGACTTCAAGCACATGGCAAAGGGTGCCTGTTTCATCTCCCTAGACAAGCTTGACAAAGCCAGAGCACTCTTTGTGTCCCCAAAACTTCAAACCAGCTGTAGGGAGAAGAGGCAATGTTTATACCCTCTGGCAACACGCCTCCCCAGAGAGGGCTGTGCTCTGCCTCAAAGAGATAGCCCTTCCTCGAGAAGAAAACAATTGGGACGTACATTCATGTGTGTGTCAGAGAAGATGATCAGAAGGGGCCAGGGCCAGGGGCTGGACCACCATCTGGGTGGGTACCAGATCTGCCCAGGTATCATGATCAGAGGGGAAGCAGCATTTCCAACCATGCTGTGTGTGGGTGTCAGGGTTCTGCTCTCAACGAGTTATTCAGTTTTTGCCTCAATTTCTCATCTTCTGAGGTTTCCCTAAGGACTCAGTGCCGCCCAAAGTAGAGGGGACCTGGTCTTGCCCCACTTGTGCTGCCCCTCTATGGAAAAATACTTAATCAGTCTATGAAAAAGATGCTTCCTGTTTCTAGATATGAAATTACAAGTATCACATAAGGTTGTGACTGCTGAGTTGAAGAAGTGATGGCTCTGTGCTGATCCTGCATCCAGCCCCCAGAGAGGTGGAAAATGAGGACCCTTACCCTGAGCAAGAGTACAACCACTGTGCTCACACTTGGCACTGCACACATCAGACTCACCCTGTATACCACACCAACAACCTCCAGCATCCGTCTCCTTATCCAAGGTGAGAGGTTGCTCTGCTACTGTCCAGGAAAGTGACTTGGTGACAATCCCAAGAGATGCTCTCTGCTCTTGCAAAGCCAAGGACAAGCCAGGTAAAGATGCATACGTCAAAAATGATTGTATTTCAGTGAAGTGTTAGCCCAATACTGTACCCTGTATTCTGGTGGCTTAGCTGCCTGACAAGAGAACATCCTGCTGCACAGAAACTACTCATCTTCTCTTTTAAGCTCTTTCCTGATCTTCACCTTGGTGGATCTTAGAGGAAGACATTCAGCATGGGGCAAGAGTTAACCCTCACCATCAGGTTGCTGACGTTTCATTTAGGAATAGGAATCTTTTGTGTCAAGCTAAGAGTAATGAAGATGCTTCCAACAAGGTCTCTGATAGCCCCCAGGAAGAGGACTTTCTTATGGCTTGAAGCCACCTGGAAAACCCTCCAGAGTTCATCTATGTCAAAGACTGTTCTCAAGATATACTTGTCTGCCAGCCTCATGTACCATTATGCCTGATATGGTAACCTGTGCTTGTTTAATTATGTCAAATCATAAGAGGATTTAGGGTCGACAAGGCACATGATTTAACAGCAAGAACACTGCCTTGACAGGTTTGTCTCTGACACTAACCCTTCTGGGAACTCACTGGGAGATCTTGTGCTTGACCATCTGGTGCTTGATCATCTGGTAGACTTGATTGGACCAGAAGATCCCTCAAGCCCTTCTGGTTCAGCAACCAGATAATCATTTTGATGTCAACCTCATAGCTGAGCTCCTCAGAAGTGTGTGTGAGGGTGAGGGCTGCAGCTCATGCACTTTTTTGTACCCCTTTAGAGGTGTCAGAGAAAAATGGTAAATGTTTTTTAATGATGCTTATGAAGTGGATGTAGGTGTGCAGATGTATCATAGAATGTAAAAAAAAAAAAAAAAAAGATGCTCTAAGTGTCCATGTTCCCAGGTTGTTGTTGTTCAATCTCGCCCAGCATCAGGATCTTCACACCAGGTGGCCAAAGTATTGGAGCTTCAGCTTCACCATCAGTCTTTCCAATGAATATTCAAGATTGATTTCCTTTAGGATTGACTGGTTTGATCTCCTTGCAGTCCAAGGGACTCTCAAGAGTCTTCTCCAGAATCGCAGTTTGAAAGCGTCTCAATTCTTTGGCACTCAGCCTTCTTTATAGTTCAATTCTCACATCCATACATGACTACTGGAAAACCCATACCTTTGACTATATGCACCTTTGTTGGCAAAGAAATATCTTTGCTTTTTAATACACTGTCTAATTTTGTTGTTGAACCCAGGTACAGGACAGATGTTAAGCTTTTTAAATTCAGCTAATTGTGTTTTTGGGCTTTATCTTCAGGGAAGGGGAAAGTGAAGAAACAATCCAGTTATTTGAAGATTTCAAAGTCACAGAGACCTCACTGCATGCTGCATAAAATCTCACTTTCTGATGTTGAAAAGACCAACCTTCCCTCAGGCCCTTCTAAATAAAAGCTTCTCTTTACAAACATCCTGATCAGCAGATTTCTAAATTTGTGCTGGTGACCCTTGTGAGAGTCAGTAGAAAAGTGATTTTTGTCGTTGTTGCCATCGTGGGGAAAAAGGCTGGTGGACTGTCTTTGGTGAGCATGGCAGCAGTCATTCCATCCCCCAGGCCACTGCTGCTGCTGCTAAGTCACTTCAGTCATGTCTGACTCTCTGCAACCCCATGGGCCACAGCCTATCAGGTTCCTCCATCCGTGGGATTTTCCAGGCAAGAGTACTGGAGCGGGGTGACATTGCCTTCTCCACCCCAGGATGCTGGCGCTCCTTAATACCTGGACTGACAGGTACATCACACCCCACACCTGCAGACACTTGAGCCAAGGTGGCGCAGCTGAGGCTCCTGTTAGGCCAGTAGCTCTGACACTGACCCAGCACCCAGCTCTGCATGGAGCGGGTGAACCCTTCAGAATCGCCTCCAGACCCCAACCCATCTCTCACTCGCTCTCGGCAGGCAGACAACCAGGAAGCAGAGGCCGTCGAGGAGCTGTGACTTCCTTTTCCTGTGTGCAGCCCAAACTTTACAAAAGCCTCACCCCCTCACTCATATTGGGTTGGCTAAAAAATTCATTTCGGTTTTTCTGTAATATCTTAGGAAAACACTCAAATGAACTTTTTTGCAGACTCAATATTTCCTTTCATATTCATGTGCAAAAATTTTCAATTCTTTCCCATTAAGGGAAATGAAATCTCTCCTGCCTCCACTCATTGTAGACACTGCCCTCTCCTGCTCCCCGCCACCAAATGCACATCTTGCAGATGCGTGCTCATGCTCCCTCACCACCTTTTCCTCCCATCCCCTGAAGCTGCTCTCCTGGAGGACAGAGATGACTTTCTTGTGGCCAGATCCCTTGGACCCTCACCAGCCCTCATCCAGTCGACCTCTTCTGAAGCCTTGGAGAAATGGTCTTCTTCCCAGTTTCTGGTTCTTTGCCTCTTTGGGCGAATTCTTCTCAGTGACATTGGTAAAGTCCTCTTTCTCCAAATCTCCTTTTAAATGTGTCTATTCCCAGAGTTCCACCCTCACTCTTGTGCATTTATTTGTCATCTTGGGCAGTTTCAGTATCTCACCTGCCATCCTAAGCATGAGTTCTCACCTGTGGTCTGCTGATTCCTAAAGACATGTTTTTTTTCCAGCTGAACTTTTGTCCTGAGCATCGTCCACATCCACTGCTTCTCTGTTCGGATGTCCCATGTGAACCTCAAGCTCCACCCACACGACACTGATGACCATGCGTGACCCCACTGCTCCTAGCTCCCCTCCTGTCCAGTTCCTACCCTAACCCTAACACATGGCTCTACCAGCCCACCCACAATGCTTCCTCTCCCCATGCTCACTAAGCCTGTCTCTTATTGGCTCACACTTTCCCCTCAGCTTCCTATTCTCTCTCCTGCTCTAATTCAGAGCTTCCTTCATTTGAGTTGCTGCAATGATGCCTGAACTTGGTCTTGGGATCCAGTAGTGAGCATTCTCCAACCTTACCCTCTATGCCAGGGCCAAATGAGTTTTCCTACCATAAAGTTTTCTTTGAGTTACTTATTGCTTAACATCTTTCAATGATTTTCATCCCCTTAAGTAAAAAGTTTGCAGTCTTCAATTCGCCATGTAAGACTAGTGTTGATCTGGTTCCTGTCTAGACAGACGGGACTACTCTGTCATCTCCATCAACACCCCTTATTCACATCTCTCTCTCTCTGTCTATCTCTCTCTCTCCCTCTCACACAGTGTTTTCACCAGTCTTCAATATTTGCATTGACTTTTTTGCCCTCAGGACCTTGAACATGCCTGTTCCTCTATCTAGACCATCAAACATCCAGCTCATAAATCTGAATAATCTTGCTCATATTTCTAAGCTCAGTTCAGAGGTCACCTCCAATGAGGTAATAGTCCTTCCTCCTTACTCACACGCTTGAGGCCAGGAAGAGACTTGGGCTCCATGACCCTGGAAGTGCCTGTCTTGGCCTCTGTCATGGCACCTCCCACTTTGACCTATAAGAATTTGCTTAGAATTGGCCTCTCCCTGAGGCTGTGAAATGTGAGAGTGCAGGAACCAGGTCTGTAATACAGACCTGTCTACACTTCACTCAGATATCCTCAGACTCCTTTTACTCAGTCCCCTCTCCCATCTCTTGACTTCAAGTGTCCATGCATGTGACCCTTTTGAGAAGAATTCCCTTTGGTTGCCAAAGCAACTTTGCCCATAAGTAAAGGGAGTTTATGTCCCAGGAGTGAAGCAGCCTTTAGCCAGCCCCTGACTGGTGTGTGCACACATGCTAAGTTGCTTCAGTCATGACCAATGCACTGAGATTTATAGACTGTAGCCCACCAGGCTCCTCTGTCCATGGTATTCTCCAGGCTAGAATGCTGGATTGGGTTGCCAAGCCCTCCTCCAAGGGACCTTAATCTTCCTAACTCAGGGATCAAACCTGCATTTCTCACATGGCCTGCATTAGCCGGCGGGTTCTTTACAGCTAGTGCCACCTGGGAAGCCCAGGACTGGTGCCGTAGCATGGAATCCAAGCCCCCTTGCCCAACCGCAGGGCAACCACTCTGCTGAGCTTCACCTTATTGTCCATTTCTCTATGAGAGACAATTCTAAGCCATGAACTTTGCTTGAAGTTGTATCCTGTTGCCACCTGCCTTGCTTTTCACTGGCCTGGAGAAAGTAGCCATTGTGAGCAGGATTAACACATCCCTCTGCCTTTCCTGCTCCAGTGCCATGGTTCAGGCAACCTCTAAGAGCTCACAGAGTAACACATGTAGCTATGCTGGGTCCCACAGAACAAAATGCTGTCTAGACCCAAGAGACCCACTTACAGCAAAGACTGTGTGACATTGGGCACCTGCTGATGGGAGCTACAGGGCCTGCTATACCCAGAATCTCCCAGATGCATGACAATGGCATCTTAAAGTTACAGCTAAGATGCTGGATGGGAGGTGACACCTCATGAGGCTGGGGTCCTGTGCTTCAGGAGACAGCATGTGTTTAAAACCAACAGCCATTATACAATGCTAAGTCCCCAGTGGTAAGATACATGGATCCAGAAACAAAAGTATAGGAGCAAGAGTGACTTCACTCACCATCCCCTCACCAAGGACTCACAAAGAAACGTGTGATTTCTTTCCCACAACTTTAGGTTGGGTGGGCCTAGTGACCCCGGGGAACAAGGAGGAAATGTTTCCACCAAGAGACACAGTGAAAGTCACATTAAACTGCAAGCAGCAGCTGTTTGTCCATCCATTCTGAATTCTTTCTGACCACAGATCAGGAGCACAATGAAGGGGTTGGAAGAGTTGCTGGCAGGAATCAATTCCCTTTGTCATCACCAGGAGGCAGGTGTTCTACATAACAGGTACAGAAGGGAGCATGTTAGGTACCCAAATGATTCCCTGGGGTATCTCTTGGTGTCCCTCACCCATTTTTAACAGTGCCTGAATCTGAGTGGTAAAGAATCCCCCTGTCAATGCAGGAGACACAAAAGACATAGGTATTATCCCTGAATCAGAAAGATGCCCTGGAGGAGGAAATGGCAACCCACTCCAGTATTCTTGCCTAGAGAATGCCATGGACAGAGAAGCCTGGAGGGCTACAGTCCATGGGTGGCAAAGAGTCAGACATGACTATGCATGCGTGCACTGAGCCTACAACAAGCTAGTAATCAAGGGCTCCATCCACTCATGGATGAGGGTCCTGGTGACCTCATCAAGCAAACAGCCTGGACCAGCAGGAAGGTGAAGGGAATCTAGAATGAATGCCAGAGGAAAGAGATGCTGAACATCAGATGCGGGATCAGCTGGAGCAGAATGAGCTGCAGTCTGTCCCACTCACTTTCCTTTTAGAGGGTTTCATACAGAAACTGAAATCAACCAAAATCCTGCTTATCTAACTTATATGCAGAGTACATCATGCAAAATGCAGGGTTGGAGGAAGCACAGGCTGAAATCAAGATTTCTGGGAGAAATATCAATAATCTCAGAAATGCAGATGATACCACCCTATGGCAGAAGCAAAGAGGAACTAAAGAGCCTCCTGATGAAAGTGAAAGAGGAGAATTAAAAATCTGGCTTAAAACTCAACATTCAAAAAACTAAGATCATGGCATTCCATCTGTCCCATCACTTCATGGCAAATAGATGGGGAAACAATGGAAACAGTGACAGACTTTATTTTCTTGGTCTCCAAAATCACTGTGGACAGTGACTGCAGCAATGACACTAAAAGATGCTTGTTCCTTGGAAGAAAAGCTATGATAAACCTAGACAGTGTATTAAAAAAGCAGAGACATTACTTTCCCTACAAAGGTCTGTATAGTCAAGCCATAGCTTGTCCAGCAGTCATGTATGGATATGAGACTTGGGCCATAAAGAAGGTTGAGCCCCAAAGAATTGACGCTTATGAACTGTGGTATTGGAAAAGACTCTTGAAATTCCCTTGGAAAGCAAGAAGATCAAGCCAGTCAACCCTAAAGGAAGTCAATCTTGAATATTCATTGGAACAACTGATACTGAGGCTGAAGCTCCAATACTCTGGCCTCATGATGGCAAAGAGCTGACTCATTGGGAAAGACCCTGATGCTGGGAAAGATTGAAGGCAGGAGGAGAAGGGGGTTGGCAGAGGATGAGATGGTTGGATGGCATCACCGACTCAGTGCATATGAGTTTGAGCTAACTCTGGGAGATAGTGAAAGACTAGGAAACCTGGCATGTTGGAATTCACGGGATTGCAAAGAGTTGGACATGACAAAGTGACTGAACAACAACAACAAAATCTCGAAAAACCAGGACAGGGCAGAATGATCTCAATATGAGTAGATCTAAGCAGAGCAAGGTTGGCCCATTGTTGGCCCTGATGATGTCCCACCCAACCCCACAAATCCCTTGGTACTCTTTCATGTTTCCCTCCCCCAGTTTCTGGGTGCTTTTCTTTTTTTTTTTTTTAATTTTATTTTATTTTTAGACTTTACATAACTGTATTAGTTTTGCCAAATATCAAAATGAATCCACCACAGGTATACATGTGTTCCCCATCCTGAACCCTCCTCCCTCCTCCCTCCCCATTCCATCCCTCTGGGTCGTCCCAGTGCACCAGCCCCAAGCATCCAGTATCGTGCATCGAACCTCGACTGGCAACTCATTTCATACATGATATTTTACATGTTTCAATGCCATTCTCCCAAATCTTCCCACCCTCTCCCTCTCCCACAGAGTCCATTTCTTTTAATGGCAGCACCTATAAGTTTGGAGGCACTAATGGTAAAGAGTCTGACTCCCAAGCAGGAGATGCAAGAGATGCGGGTTCGATCCCTGGGTCAGGAAGATCCCCTGGAGGAGGAAATGGCAAGCCCTTCCAGTAGTCTTGCCTGGAAAATCCCATGGACAGAGGAGTTTGGCAGGCTACAGTCCATGAGGCAGCAAAGAGTCGGACATGACTGAGCTACTGAGCACAAAGCACACACCTTTCCTGAATGGGTTGCTCTGGAGATACTGGCATTGCATTTCCTACAAGCTCAGAGGTAACTGGAGCGATCGTAGCCAGTGGCTGACAAGAGCAGGGGCTCCCTCACCTCCACATGGAGGAAAACCTGGCTGCCATTTATGTCCTAGAGCTAGGACTTTGCAGATACCACACCCTGATTTCTTTCTCTTACCAAGCATTTCTATCCCTTTTCCTTTCTGCTTTCTTCTGAGAGTACTTTGACAAGTTATTTGCATATAAATTCACATCTCAACTTCTATTTTTGGGGAGCCCTACCTAATGGAAAGTCTTATTCTTCATTCTACCACTTTGTTCTACTCCAAGCACCTAGAATGTATTAGACTTTCAATAAACATTTGACAATAAATAATTATTAAGAGTAGCTATCATTACAAATGGTGATACCTCATTTCTTATTTTCCTTATTAAGAAATATCATTATCCTCCTTGTAAATCGTGTTAAGAACTCTCTGGAGAGATGTTTATTGAAAATAGTCTACATTTCTCAATGGACAGTACAAGTAAATCTCAGCCAAAAGTAAATGAGAAACTAAGATTAAATCTTTTTGAAATGCAAAATGCTTTTCTGCACTCTCAGGGGGACATGAGCCAGCCCTGGGGATTTGCTTTGCAGCTATTCATGAGCCAAAGGGGTGGCAAATGGAACCAGCATGAGAACACCCTGATACTAAGCCTGACACACAGCCAGTGAAGCTTGCTCTGGATTGAGCCCTCTCTCCCAGACCCTCTTCGAGATGAAAAACTGGCAGGATCTGGCTTGAGAAGGCACCCCAGTGAAGGATCTTTTCATCTAAATTGACAGGCTTGGGAAAGAGGTAAAACAGTCTGTGCTTTGAAGCCAAGAAGAGGAAAGTCATTTGGTTTCTTCAGTGCGGTTGAACTCAACAAGGAAACATCCAAATTTAGCACTATCTTTGATGACAAAATCCTTTCCAGGTTTCTAACCTAATGAGGATTAACATTTGGACCAGCAGCAAGGGCTTTCAGAGATTGAAGACGAGATATTTATAGGTCTCACAATACATGTGGAACCTTTGACACCATTTCCTGAAATTTGAGTTTGGCTTCCTTTTAAGTCTCCTTTGTGACACCCCACTTTGTGGCTGATTCATCCTCCTAGCTCCCTGCTAAGAAGAGCCCAGTGTTTTTAACACCTGGGGCCAGAGACTGTTGACTTGAGCTGAGCACAGCATTTCAAAAAGAGAGTTGGGGGGAAAAAAAAAGGCATTTCACAGAAAGTTAATATGAGTTAGTCTTTGGACCAAAAATAATAAACATGGGAGAAGATGTTTCATTAAAACCCACCTCATTGTATAGATGGAAACCACTGGCTACCCCAAACACACACCACACTTGCATCTTTTCATCAAGTAGGTAATCTTGAGACTTAACAGAATGGCTCACAGGGGATTACTGGCTTTTCTTCAGTCATTCCAAAGATTTTTGCAGTGACTTACCCAGGTGCATGCATCCTGCAGGAAAATTGAATCAAAGTGGCAAACAGTGTGAAAACTAGGGATTTCCCTGGTAGTCTGGTGGTCAAGACTTTGCCTTCCAGTGTAGGAGACACTGGTTTGATCCCTGGTCAGGGAGCTAAGATCCCACATGCTGCAGAGCAACAAAACCTGTGGATTGCAACTACTGAGCCCACACGCCACAACTAGTCTGTACAGCACAACAAAATAGCCACATGATGCAATGAAGATCCTGCAATCCACAACAAAACCCGATGCAGCCTAATAAGTAAATAAATAAATGTTTTTTGAAATTATTTTTTAAAAAGAGTGTGAAATTTGGAGTCAGATTACTAGGTTCCTATCTAGACCATTCCACGGATAAGCTTGTAACTTTGGGCCCCTGTGAACAATAGGCTGACTCCAGGGAACAATTAGCCCTCCATCTTACAAGAAACAAGACCTGCTGGCAACCTGTGCAAACTTGGAAGTGGATTCTTCTCCAGCGGAGTGTTCAGATGAGACCCCAGCCCTATTCAAGAGTTTTGCTGCAGCCTTGTGAGACCCCAAAGCAGAGAATTCAGCAACGTCATATCCAAACCCCTGACTCACCAAAACTGTGAGATCATGAACACATATTGTTCTCAGCAGCTAAGTGTGGGGTCACATGTCATGCAGTATTGGGTAACTCATACATATTTTAAGCACCTCAGATATGTAAACATGTGGCTATTCTATTTCTCCATAACTGAACACAGCCTCCATTTCAATTAATGTACAAAAATAAAAACTCAATTCAAAGAAATGGATCCCTTCCATTTCCTGTTGGGTGTGTTCAGTTCAGCTCAGTTAAGTTGCTCAGTCATTTTTGACTCTGCATCCCCATGAACTGCAGCACATCAGGCCTCCCTGTCCATCACCAGCTCCCGGATCCTACCCAAACTCATGTGCATTGAGTCAGTGATGCCATCCAACCATCTCATCCTCTGGCATCCCCTTCTCCTCCTGCCCTCAATCTTTCCCAGCATCAGGGTCTTTTCAAATGAGCCAGCTCTTCCCATCAGGTGGCCAAAGTATTGGAGTTTCAGCTTGAACATCAGCCCTTCCAATGAATACCCAGGACTGATATCATTTAGTTGGTTGGATCTCCTTGCAGTCCAAGGGACTCTCAAGAGTCTTATCTAACACCACAGTTCAAAAGCATCAGTTCTTCAGCCCTCAGCTTTCTCTAGAGTCTAACTCACACATCCATACATGACAACTGGAAAAACCATAGCCTTGACTAGATGGACCTTTGTTGGCAAAGTAATGTCTCTGCTTTTGAAAATGCTATCTAGGTTGGTCGTAACTTTCCTTCTAAGGAGCAAGTGTCTTTTAATCTCATGGCTGCAATCACCATCTGCAGTAATTTTGGAACCCCCAAAAATCAGCCACTGTTTCCACTGTTTCCCCATCTATTTGCCATGAAGTGATGGGACCAGATGCCATGATCTTAGTTTTCTGAATGTTGAGCTTTAAGCCAGCTTTTCCACTCTCCTCTTTCACTTTCATCAAGAGGTTCTTTAGTTCTTCTTCACTTTCTGCTGTAAGGGTGGTGTCATCTGCATATCTGAGGTTATTGATATTTCTCCCAGCAATCTTGACTCTAGCTTGTGCTTCTTCCAGCCCAACGTTTCTCATGATGTACTCTGCATATAGCTTAAATAAGCAGAGTGACGATATACAGCCTTGATGTACTCCTTTTCCTATTTGGAACCAGTCTGTTGTTCTATGTCCAGTTCTAACTGTTGCTTCCTGACCTGCATATAGGTTTCTCAAGAGGCAAGTCAGGTGGTCTGGTATTCCCACCTCTTTCAGAATTTTCCACAGTTTCTTGTGATCCACACAGTCAAAGGCTTTGGCATAGTCAATAAAGCAGAAATAGATGTTTTTCTGGAACTCTTTTGCTTTTTTGATGATCCAGCAGATGTTGGCAATATGATCTCTGGTTCCTCTGCCTTTTCTAAAACCAGCTTGAACATCTGGAAGTTCACAGTTCACATATTGCTGAAGCCTGGCTTGGAGAACTTTGAGCATTACTTTACTAGTTTGTGAGATGAGTACAATTGTGTGGTATTCTGAGCATTCTTTGGCATTGCCTTTCTTTAGGATTGGAATGAAAACTGACCTTTTCCAGTCCTGTGGCCACTGCTGAGTTTTTCAAATTGGCTGGCATATTGAGTGCAGCACTTTCACAGCATCTTCAAATCTTTCAGGATTTGAAATAGCTCAACTGGAATTCCATCACCTCCACTAACTTCATTCGTAGTGATGCTTCCTAAGGCCCACTTGACTTCATATTCCAGGATGTCTGGCTCTAGGTGAGTAATCACAGCATCATGGTTATCTGGGTCATGAAGATCTTTTTTGTACAGTTCTTCTGTGTATTCTTGCCACCTCTTCTTAATATCTTCTGCTTCTGTCAGGTCCATAATATTTCTGTCCTTTATTGTGCCCATCTTTGCATGAAATGTTCCCTTGGTGTCTCTAATATTCGTGAAGAGATCTCTAGACTTTCCCATTCTATTGTTTTCCTCTATTTCTTTGCATTGATCGCTGAGGAAGGCTTTCTTATCCCTCCTTGCTATTCTTTGGAACTCTGCATTCAAATGGGTATATCTTTCCTTTTCTCCTTTGCTTTTTGCTTCCCTTCTTTTTGCAGCTATTTGTAAGGCCTCCTCAGACATCCATTTTTCTTTTTTGCATTTCTTTTTCTTGGGGATGGTCTTGATCCCTGTCTCCTGTACAATGTGACAAACCTCCATCTACAGTTCGTCAGGCACTCTATCAGATCTAGTCCCTTAAATCTATTTCTCACTTCCACTGTATAATCATAAGGGATTTGATTTAGGTCATACCTGAATGGTCTAGTGGTTTTCCCCACTTTCTTCAATTTAAGTCTGAATTTGGCAAGAAGGATTCATGATTTGAGCCACAGTCAGCTCCAGGTCTTGTGTTTGCTGACTGTATAGAGCTTCTCCATCTTTGGCTGCAAAGAATATAATCAATCTGATTTCAGTGTTGACCATCTGGTGATATCCATGTATAGAGTCTTCTCTTGTGTTGTTGGAAGAGGGTGTTTGCTATGACCAGTGCGTTCTCTTGGCAAAACTCTAATAGCCTTTGCCCTGCTTCATTCCATATTCCAAAGCCAAATTTGCCTGTTACTCCAGGTGTTTCTTGACTTCCTACTTTTGCATTCCAGTCCCCTATAATGAAAAGGACATCTCTTTTGGGTGTTAGTTCTAAAAGGTCTTGTAGGTCTTCATAGAACCATTCAACTTCAGCTTCCTCAGTGTTACTCATCAGGGCATAGACTTGGATTACCTTGATATTGAATGGTTTGCCTTGGAAACGAACAGAGATCATTCTGTCGTTTTTGAGATTGCATCCAAGTACTGCATTTTGGACTCTTTTGTTGACTATGATGGCTACTTCATTTCTTCAAAGGGATTCCTACCCACAGTAGTAGATATAATGGTCATCTGAGTTAAATTCACCCATTCCAGTCCATTTCAGTTCGCTGATTCCTAGAATGTCGACATTCATTCGTGCCATCTCCTGTTTGACCACTTCCTGCACGGCGCAGGGGTGGGAAGCGGTGGTGCAGTGCAGAGGCGGTGCAGCGGCAGCGAGCGGCAGAGAGGAGATACACCCCGTCCAAGGTCAGGAGCGGTGGCTGTGAGGAGATACCCCCCTTTAAGTTAAGAGAAAGCCAAGTAGGATGGTAGGCACTGAGAGAGGGCATCAGAGGGCAGACAGACTGAAACCACAATCACAGAAAACTAGCCAATCTGATCACATGGACCACAGCCTTGTCTAACTCAATGAAACTAGGCCATGCCATGTGGGGCCACCCAAGATGGATGGGTCATGGTGGAGAGTCTGACAGAATGTGGTCCACTGGAGAAGGGAATGGCAAACCACTTCAGTATTCTTGCCTTGAGAACCCCATGAACAGTATGAAAAGGCAAAAAGATAGGACACTGAAAGATGAACTCCCCAGCTCAGTAGATGCCCAATATGCTACTGGAGATCAGTGGAGAAATAACTCCAGAAAGAACGAAGGGATGGAGCCAAAGCAAAAACAACACCCAGTTGTGGATGTGACTGGTGATAGAAGCAAGGTCTGATGCTGTAAAGAGCAATATTGCATAGGAACCTGGAATGTTAGGTCCATGTTGGGTGTGAGTATTTATCTAAATGGAGGCCTCCCTCCTGCCCTTCTCTTCTTCCTGTCTTAATGACAATCGAAGTTCTGGGAGAGGGTGTGTTCTAAGGAACACACACATGGTTCAGGACAAGCTGCCTGGGGTGAGGGCTGGCCTCCAGCCACTGCTGCAACCTCCATGAGCTTTGAGTATTCCATGCTAACAGTCATGGCTAAGGTCTGTGGTCCTGCCATGGTGGCTATACCCCACCCCCACCCCGCCCCGTCATTAGCTCCTGGGCACTCTGGTCCCCCTGTGAGGGACCTGGAGACTACCTTGGAACTGTCTAAACACCTCCATCAATTTTAGGTCATCAGCTACCACAAGGCCATCTGCTCTGGCCCCATCCTAAGAAGCGTGCAGTATTTCTGGACCATGCTTATGGAGTTCCTCAAACTTCTGCATGACTCTTGGCTCTTTAGAATTGAGGATCCAGTCCCCTACCAACACCTCTGTTCTAACCTCATTGCATCCAAAGCACCTTGCTTGTTGAGTCCTTCTTTCCCTTTGTAAGTATTGAAAAGCTGCCCTTACATTATATTCTGTGTATTCTCCAGAACTCTGGCTTATTTTATACTCTTTGTACTCAGCCTCTAAGCTTTCTCACCAAAACTCACAAATCCTTTTTTCCCTCAACAAAGCCAAGCTCTTGTATATCAAAAACCCCTTGGTTTTTAGACTGTTATCTTTACAGAGGCTTTCAAAAGCCAGTTTTGGAACTCAAAGCCAAGAATATGGTCTTTGTTCTAGGCATTATGATCCCTTCCCTTGAGATCTGGGAGACAGAAAGCTGCCTGGGAAGTTGGGAGGCAATGAAGTGAAAATATAAAGATGATCATTTGCTACACTGACCGGAATAACAGGCTATGAGGATATAGTGAGTGGATTATGTTCCCTCCAAAAACATGTTGAAGTCTAACCCTGGTACCTATTAATGTGACCTTATTTCAAAACAGACTTTTTGCAGCTGCAATCAAATTAAGATGAAGTCCTATTCAATTTAAGTGGGCTGTGCTTCAACTTGATTGGCATCCTTACAAGAAAAAAGACATACATATAGGACAAACAGCCATGAGGTGTGGGAAACAGATCGGAGTGATGGATCTACAAGCCAAGGAATGCCAAGGATTATTAGCATCATCAGAAACTGGGAAAAGACAAGAGAGATTCTCTCCTGGAGCCTTTGGAGGGAGCATGGCCCTCCTGACACTTTGCTTTCAAACTTCTGACCTTCACAACTATGCGAGGATAAATTTCTGTTGTTTGAAGCCACTCACTTGATGTAACTTGTCATGGCAGCCTTAGGACACTAACACAGACAGCTACACAGGGACTGGTTACCACCATGAAATGATGCCCACTCCACCTTTCTTTCAAAATCCACGAGCATATCAGTTATTATCCTTCATAGACAAGTGGATAAACTTCTATCCAGTCTTGATTTAAGCAAGAAAGAAATTTCGTTGACTCAAGCAGAAATTCAAGGACTAGATCTTTTAGCTTCAGGAATGGCTGGATCCAGGTGCTCAGTGTTACTGTCACCCTGCAGCTTCCTCTCTTCTCCTCTTGCCCTTCATCCTTCCAAACTCAACCTTCCACCTGGGTTATTTATGCTCCCCTTTGTTACTTCTTTGCTACTGTTTCCCAGCAGGTACCCTTCCTCTTTCACTGTTCAGGCAATCAACCACATAATTTTCATCCTGAAACCTCATTTAGATGAAGTAGTGTTGCATAGTGGTTAGGAGCACAAATTCTGGGCAGTTCTGCCTCTTTTGCTCTCTGTTCTTGGGCACGTTATCGATCTTATTTGTAAAACAGAGACAACAAAAGTACCTCATAATGTCACTTTGAAAATCAAGTTGAAAAACATTTAGTAAGCACAATTCAGTTAGTTAATATGCACTAAAGGAGAAGGCAATGGCACCCCACTCCAGTACTCTTGCCTGGAAAATCCCATGGATGGAGGAGCCTGGTGGGCTGCAGTCCATGGGGTCGCTAAGAGTCGGACACGACTGAGCGACTTCATTTTCACTTTTCACTTTCATGCATTGGAAAAGGAAGTGGCAACCCACTCCAGTGTTCTTGCCTGGAGAATCCCAGAGATGGGGGAGCCTGGTGGGCTGCCGTCTATGGGGTCGCACAGAGTTGGACACGACTGAAGTGACAGCAGCATAATATGCACTAAAGGTGGTGATCGGGGCCTGACACTGAGGAAGTGCTGTGTTTTTGCCCCTATCTGTAGAAGCAGTAGCATATTAGGCAAAGTGAAAGTGAAAGTAAAGTCG
The DNA here is from genome assembly GCF_029407905.1 of Bubalus kerabau. Taxonomy (NCBI): domain Eukaryota; kingdom Metazoa; phylum Chordata; class Mammalia; order Artiodactyla; family Bovidae; genus Bubalus; species Bubalus kerabau. Next base: position 186,436,184 of record NC_073625.1, on the reverse strand, counting down.
CTCAGTTGTGTCCGACTCTTTATGACCCGTGGACTGTAGCCCACCAAGCTCCTCCGTCCATGGGATTCTCCAGGCAAGAATACTGGAGTGGGTTGCCATTTCCTTCTCCAGGAGTCCCTTTAAATTAATTGTAATACAGTTCAAAGTAAGCCTATGATGTAGAGTTGCCATCCCCAGAAGTTATACAAAATGAAGAAAGAAAAGCTCAGAGAGGTTTAGCATCTTGTTCAAGATCACCAAGTTAGCAATGAGTGTGGCCAAGATTCCAAAAGTAGGATTTCCATTTCCAAGTGTAGAGATTCATCACTACATGTCCCATCTCTTTCTTTACTTGGTTTTCCTCCTCCGCAACCAAAATACTCACATCTCCCTTGTCCTAAAAATGTTCTCCCCTCCCCACTGCTGAGAGCTGAGTGTCCCCTGAAAGCCCCAAAGTGCCCATCATCTGCCTTCACTTGTCTTTACTAGGATCTCATAGAAGTAAGAGGCTGACGCTCAACACTCCCATAGTTCCAACTGTCACTTACATCATAACCCTTTACAATCTTGTTCTCTTTCTGTCATCCTCCCCAAAATGCTCTCTTGAAAATCAGCCAACTGTCAAATGGAATGGCCTTCCTAAGATCCAGCCTTCCTGACCACCCTGTAGAAGGGGGCCTGTTACCCATTCATACTCTCTTTGAGTTGACCTATCCTCCTGGCTCCCTCAGTGTCTAGGTCTATGCAAGCTGCCAAAACAAAACATCACAGACTGGGGTCTTAAACAACAGTTCTCATGGTTCTAGGGCCTCCCCTGGAGGCTCAGTTAGCAAAGAATCTGCCTGCAATACAAGAGACCCAGGTTCTGTCCCTAGGTCGAGAAGGTCCCCTGCAGGAGGGCATGGCAACCTACTCCAGAATTCTTGCTTGGAAAACCCCATGGACAGAGGAGCCTGGATGGCTACAGTCCATGGGGTCACAAAAGTTGGACACAGTGACTAAACCATCACCAGTTCAAGGTCCCATAGCTTCAGTTCTTGATGAGGCCTCTTTTCCTGGCTTGTGGATGGCAGCCGTCTTGCTGTGTCCTCATATGGCCTTTCCTGGTGATTCCACACAGCCTGGAGGCTGGTTTCTCTTTCTTCCCTTTCCCAGTTCCCTTTCCCTTCTCCTCCTCCCCCTCTTCTCCTTATCCTTGTCTTTCTTCTTTTTCTTCTTCTTCTCTAACAGTGCTAACCCATCAGGAGGGCTCCCCTCTTATGACCTCATCTAAACCTAATTATCTCCCAAAGGCCCCACCTCCAAATATCATCCTATTGGGAGTAAAGATTTCAACATATGGCTGTGGGGGGACAGGGACATTCAGTCCATAATGCTAGACTCTACTCCGCTCTCATGTGCCATCTGGGATCCTGAAGGGTTGTGTGACGTGTGTGCCCTCTGTCCCTCACCAGCCCACGGCCTCTCCAGTTAGAAGCAGAGGCTCCCATTTCTCCAAAGCCATCAGGTCAATTGGAAAGAAATAAGAAAGATGTCATGTTTTTAATATCCCAGGGTTTTCTTTTTCCTTTTTTTAAGCCATATCCCAAAGGAAAGATAATAAGATTTTTAAAATACTTGCCTCTCCTAAGAGGGAGAAATACTCTTTTTAGACCAGAAGAGAAAGGGATAAAGGAAAAGAATTCAGTGCATGCAAGGTCTCTGAGAACAAGCCAGGGACCCAGCCCAGTACAAACCCTGGGAGGAGGAGACAAGGAAACCTCTGACAGGTTTGAGGACCCAAGAGTCAAGGAGACCCGGGTCCCTGGGCATCAGGACAGGTGGGAGTAGGCGTCTGCATGGGATGCTGAGGCCAAGGGCACAAGGCAGGCTCACAGACAGCCCGACCAGTGACAGCACACAGAGGATCAGATGCAGCAGCGGGTCCTGTGGACGAGGGGTCCCCGTCAGAGGACAGGGCCCGGCCCCCAATAGCCCATGCAGCTGCAAAGGAGGCCACCATCTACTGATGCCCAATTTCCCCCACCCCCACTGCCAGATCACCACTACGCTAGTCTCTGGAGTGATGTGTTCCCTTCTGAAGAGAAGGGGAGTAGGAAAGGGACCCAGGTATTCATTGTGTTTACCTAGGCCTCCCCGGTGGCTCAGTGGTAAAGGATCCACCTGCCAGTGCAAGAGACACATGTTTTAAACCCTCTGGGTCAGGAAGACACCCTAGAGAAGGAAATGGCAATCCATTTCATTCTTGCCAGGAAAATTTCTGCCCTTAGGCTGCAAGGAGATCAAACCAGTGAATTCTAAAAGTAATCAAGCCTGAATTCATTGGAAGGACAGATACTGAAGCTGAACCTCTAATACTTTAGCTACCTGATCGAAGAGCTAACTCATTGGAAAAGACCCTGATACTGGGAAAAGTTGAAGGCAAAAGGAGAAGGGAGTGGCAGAGGACAAGATTGTTGGATGGCATCACAGGCTCAATGGACACGGGTTTGAGCAAACTCAGGGAGACAGTGAAGGACAGGTAAACCTGGTGTGCTGCAGTCCATGGGGTTGCCAAGAGTTGGACATGACTTAGAGACAATTCATTGTGTTTGTGTTGAATTAAGGGAGTCACATTCCTATTTCTTGCAGAAAGGGTCCTCCAGGGAGGACATAAGTTCCAAGACCCATTCTTTGACCCCTGCAGTTCTAGAAGCCAGTTAAATAATCCCTGCAGGGTGTGGTCCTATTGTCTGGGGCTGCCGCTGAAGCTCCACAAGGAGACAGTGGGGGAAGGGAAGGTGGGAACCAGACAGAGTTGGGGGAGAGGTGGGGAAGGCCCAGGACAGTGGGTCCACCCACAAGCGGGAGCAGACCACAGGACCTGCTAGAACACGGATGCCTCACTGCCTTGGAAGGGCAGCGTTTCTATGGCGGGGTCAGTCTCCTGGCACCTGACACTGGTCCCGTGGGACGACAGCAGCATGTCTGTCACACCCACTCACAGCCCCCGGAGGAGGAGACACACCAGCTAGGCAGGGCCTCATGGGGGTTACGCCTGGGGACAGAGTGAACACCCAGGGCTGTGGGAGGGGGCTTTGGGGCATCAGGAGGGGGAGTTCAGTTGGAAGACTGTGGTCAGCCTGTTTGAATAATTCTGCAGGCTTGTAGAGAACTGAAACCTACAGCCTACCCAAAGCAGGCCTGGTCCTCATAATGGGTTAGTGGTTTGGCCAGGGGACTTAATCAGTAGGAGCAGTATGGGGAGGGGAACTTGCAGGTGGGCCATCAGAGGCCTGCCTGTGTCTCCCAGGTGTGGGGACACACGTCATTTAGGCCTTGCACCAATCTCTGGCACCTCTGAGCCTCAGACTTCAGTGACAGGCATGGAGGTGTCTTGCCTGAGACACTGGCATCTTTGTCATGAAGCTAAGCCAGCCCTGCCCAGGCAGAGTCAGAGAGACAGAGCCTGCCCTCAGGAGGAGCCAGCCAGCTGTGCCCCTCAGCCCAGCCAGTGATAAGAGTGATGAACACAGCAGCAATGAAACCTGGACCCTGGGCACTGACCACCTGAGGGCTGAAGGACCACAACTGCTGCTTCTTCATCACCTCCAAAGTATTAGTCACTCGGTTGTGTCCAACTCTTAGCAATCCCATGGACTGTAGCCCATGAGGCTCCTCTGTCCCTGGGATTCTTCAGACAAGAATTCTAGAGTGTGTAGCCATTCCCTTCTCCAGGGGATCGTCTCAACCCAAAGATTGAACCCAGGTCTCCTGCATTGCAGGCAGATTCTTTATCGTCTGAGCCACCAAAACCTCCCACAAATGCCCTGTGGCCCTCTGTACCCAACCCTGTGCAGGGAGAGGAATTCTGGAGAATGTAGTTCCAGATTGGCCAAATCCACTGTTGAAGCCACCACAGGATCCCCGATTCCAGCCAGGCCCAGAGCAAGTTCCATATCCTTCTCGGGGGAGGCTTTTCTGACTATCTCAGCTAAAAGTGGCCTGTTTATCCTCTGAACTTCCAAACACCCTCCCCTTCTCTAATAGTGCTGCTCATTTTGTGCTGCATAACTAGTTTTGATTATCTACTAGTCCCCAAATAGTGATAATTAAGCCACTGTTTGTCAGGTCTCATCCTCTGTCACTTCTAATCCTCCCAACAGCCCAGAAATCAAGGATGAGCATCCCCATTTCCAGGTGAAGAACCATGACTCAAGAAAAGTGAGAAACTCACTTGAGCTGGGATGAGAGGAAGCAGTCACTATGCTGAGAATCAAATCCAGTCTGGTTGGTTCTGCCCCATCTCCTCACCCAGTTCTCAGCCACCTGAGGGGTGGGACAGTGCTTTATCTGAAAAAATTTCATGGAAACTAGTTCTGTAGCTTTGGACAGGACAGGAACGCCCTTTGGATCCATGCAAATCATTTTTCCAGGTGTGAAACAAAGGACCTATTTTTATAGGGACAAGAACTGCAGTCACCAAATTCTCACATCACCATGCAGGCATTGTTACTGGTGGACCCTCCCTATTTACACAGTCCAAGGGTATTCTTAGGGCACTTCCCATGGGCTAGTGTCTGGCCTCCTGACCAAGCCTCAGGCTCCTTGCACCCTGTTTTGTTCACACAGTCCCTTGTTGGTTATACTAACATTTTAGGAGGAAATAGGCTTGCAGACAATCATTTGATCAAAGGCAGAGATTATAAGCATTCAGTTCAGTTCAGTTGATCAGTCATGTCTGACTCTTTGTGACCCCATGGACTGCAGCACACCAGGCTTCCCTGTCCATCACCAACTTCCAGAGCTTGCTCAAACTCATGTTCATAGTGTCAGTGATGCCATCCAACCATCTAATTCTCTGTCATCCCCTTCTCCTCCTGTCTTCAATCTTTCCCAGCATCAGGATCTTTTGCAATGAGCTCAGTTCTTTGCCCCAGGTGGCCAAAGTATTGAAGTTTCAGCTTCAGCATCAGTCCTTCCAATGAATATTCAGGGTTGATTTCCTTTATGATTATAAACATAGAAGGTGAGATTTCAGGCAGCTAGAATTCCCCATTTTCTGTTGATGGGTAGGGCTGAGTTCCCTCCCTGTTGTTTGGCCTGAGGCCAAATTATGGTAAGGGTAATGAAGACAATGGCAACCTCCTTCAAAAGGATTTGTGCATGCACTGTTGTATTCAGTGCCCCAACTCTGCAGCAGGCCACTGTTGACCTATGCTCCTGCCAGAGGCTCCTGGACACTCACAGGCAAGTCTGGCTCAGTCTCTTGTCGGGACACAGTTTCTTTCTCTTGGCTCCTGTTGTACACAAGGTTTTGTTTGTGCCCTCCAAGAGTCTGTTTCCCCAGTCCTATGGAAGTTCTGTAATCAAATCCCACTGGTCTCCAAAGTCTAATTTCCTGGGGGTTCTCAGTCCCTTTGCCAGATCCCCAGGTTGGGAAATTTGTTGTGGGTCCTAGAATTTTCTTAACAGTGAGAGAATTTCTTTTGCTATAATTGTTCTGCAGTTTCTGGGTCATCTGCTCCAGGGCTCTATGGTGGGGCTAATGGTGACCTCCTCCAAGAAGACTTATGCCACATGCTGGATGACCCAGGTCTGCTGAATTCAAAGCTCCTGCCCTCACAGCAGACCACTGCTAACCCAAGCCCCTGCAGGAGACACTCAAACACTCAAAAGCAGGTCTGGCTCAGTCTCTGTGGGTTCTCTGGGTACTGGTGTCACAAGGTTCTGTTTGAACCCTCCAAGCATCTCTGGAAGGTATGGGGTTTAATTCTAAACACAATTTCTCACCTCCTACTGTCTTACTGGGTCGTCTCCTTTGCTCTTGGATGTGGGGGATCTTTTTTGGTGGGATCCAACATTCTCTTGTCAGTTGTTCAGCAGCGAGTTTCAATTTTGGAGTTCTCACAGGAGACAATGAGTGCATGTACTTTTACTCCTCCATCTTGGGTAGCCCTGCCCATCAGAACAAGACCCAGTTTCACCCAAAGTCAGTCTGTCCCATCAGGAAGCTTCCATAAGCCTCGTATCCTGATCCATCAGAGGACAGAGAGAATGAAAACCACAATCACAGAAAACTAACCAAACTGATCACATGGACCACAACCTTGTCTAACTCAATGAAACTATGAGCCATGCTGTGTAGGGCCACCCAAGATGGATGGGTCATAGTGGAGGATTCTGGCAAAAACATGGTCCACTGGAGAAGGGAATGGCAAACCACTTCAGCATTCTTGCCTTGAGAACCCCATGAACAGTATGAAAAGGCAAAAAGATAGGACACTGAAAGATGAACTCCCCAGGTTGGTAGGTGCCCAATATGCTACTGGAGAAGAGTAGAGAAATAACTTCAAAAAGAATGAAAGACAGAGCCAAAGCAAAAACAATGCCCAGTCATATATGTGACTGATGATGGAAGTCCAATGCTATAAAGAATAGGAATCTGGAATGTTAGGTCCATGAATCAAGATAGATTGGAAGTGGTCAACAGGAGATGGCAAGAGTGAGCATTGACATTTTAGGAATCAGTGAACTAAAATGGACTGGAATGGGTGAATTTAATTCAGATGACCATTATATCTACTACTGTGGGCAAGAATCCCTTAGAAGAAATTGAGTAGCCCTCATAGTTGATAAAAGAGTCTGAAATGCAGTACTTGGGTGAAATCTCAAAAACAATGGTATGATCTCTGTTCATTTCCAAAGCAAACCATTCAATATCAGAATAATCCAAGTCTATGGCCCAACCCCTAATGCTGAAGAAGCTGAACGGTTCTATGAAGACCTACAAGATGTTCTAGAACTAACACCCAAAAAAGATGTCCTTTTCATCATATGGGGCTGGAATGCAAAAATAGGAAGTCAAGAGATACCTGGAGTAATAGGGAAGTTTGGCCTTGGAGTACAAAATGAAGCAGGGCAAAGGCTAACAGAGTTTTGCCAAGAGAACACATTGGTCATAGCAAATACCCTCTTCCAACAACACAAGAGATCACTCTACACATGGACATCACCAGATGGTCAATACTGAAATCAGACTGTAAACAATCTTTGCAGCCAAAGATGGAGAAGCTCTATACAGTCAGCAAAAAAGACTGGGAGCTGACTGTAGCTCAGATCATGAACTCCTTACTGCTAAATTCAGACTGACACTGTAGAAAGTAGGGAAAACCACTAGACCATTCAGGTATGACCTAAATCTAATCCCTTATGATTATACAGTGCAAGTGACAAATAAATACCACACAATTGCACTCGTCTCACATGCTAGCAAAGTAATGCTCAAAATTCTCCAAACCAGGCTTCAACAGTACATGAACCAAAAACTTCCAGATGTTCAAGCTGGATTTAGAAAAGGCAGAAGATCCAGAGATCAAATTGCCAACATCTGTTGGATCATTGGCAAAGCAAAAGAGTTCCAAAAAATATATTTACTTCTGCTTTATTGACTATACCAAAACCCTTGACTGTGTGGATCACAACAAACTGTGGAAAATTCTTCAAGAGATGGGAGTACCAAACCACCTTACATGCCTCCTGAGAAATCTGTATGCAGGCCAAAAAGAAACAGTTAGAACTGGACATGGAACAACGGACAGGTTCTAAATTGGAAAAGGAGTACATCAGGACTGTATATTGTCACCCTGCTTATTTAACTTCTATGCAGAGTACATCAGGCAAAATGCTGGGCTGGATGAAGCACAAGCTGGAATCAAGATTGCCAGGAGAAATATCAATAATCTCAGATATGCAGATGACACCACCCTTCTGGTAGAAAGTGAAGAAAAACTAAAGAGCCTCTTGATGCAAGTGAAAGAGGAGAGTGAAAAAGTTGGCTTAAAACTAAACATTCAGAAAACTAAAGTCATGGCATCCAGTCCCATCACTTCATGGCAAATAGATGGGGAAACAATGTAAACAGTGAGAGACTTTATTTTAGTCACTTTATTTTAAATCACTATAGTTGATGACTGCAGCCATGAAATTAAAAGATGCTTGCTACTTGGAAGAAAAGCTATGACCAACCTAGACAGCATTTTAAAAAGAAGAGACATTACTTTGCCAACAAAGGTCTGTCTGGTCAAAGTTACCGCTTTTCTGGTAGTCATGTATGGATGTGAGAGTTGGACTCTAAAGAAAGCTGAGTGCCAGAGAATTGATGCTTTTGAACTGTGGTGTTGGAGAAGACTCTTGAGAGTCCCTTGGACTGCAAGGAGATCCAACCAGTCAGTCCTACAGAAAGCCAGTTCTGAATATTCATTGGAAGGACTGAAGCTGAAATTCCAATACTTTGGCCACCTGGTGCAAAGAACTGACTCTTTGGAAAAGCCCCTGATGCTGGGAAGGATTGAAGGCAGGAGGAGAAGGGGATGACAAAGGATGAGATGGTGAAATGGCATCACCAGCTCAATGGACATGGGTTTGAGCAAGCTCTGGGAGTTGGTAATGGAATGGTAAAGCCTGGCATGCTGCAGTCCATGGGGTTGCAAAGAGTTGGACAAGACTCAGAGGCTGAACTGAACGGAAAATTCCCCATATCCCTCCCAGGGCTGCTCTGGCTCCTAATCTCCTTCACAGATCTTAGGAGCAATGTGCTTAGTCACTACATCATGTTGTACTCTTTGTGATGCTATGGACTGTAGCCCACCAGACTCCTGAATCCATCAATTATCCAGCAAGAATACTGGGGTGGGTTGCCATTCCCTTCTTTGGGGGATCTTCCTGACCCAGGGATCGAATCCATGTCTCCTGCATTGCAGGCAGATTCTTTACCACTGAGGCACCAGAAAAGACAAATAGAAAAGATACTCATGCCAATTTTATTGAGGAAGGAATAGATGATGAAAGGTTTCCAAGAACCTGGACTGATGAGGTCTGGAAATGCCTACCTTTCTTGCTTTGGAGGTTGTATGGCTGTTTGCAATACCAGCTCCCTGCTACAGAAAAGGCTGTACCCAGACACATCCGTGGGAGTCAATAAAGTCTTCGTTGTTCTTGTTATCTTCCTGAAAGATTTAAAGGTTTATTATAAGAAGGAAAATAAATTTGATGCTGTAAATAATTTCAAGACTCTTCTATGAAGAGAAAAATTCTCTCACGGTAGTCAGACCATATCAGATCAGTCACTCAGTCATGTCCGACTCTTTGCGACCCCATGAATCACAGCATGCCAGGCCTCCATGTCCATCACCAACTCTCGAAGTTCACTCAGACTCATGTCCATCGAGTCAGTGATGCCATCCAGCCATCTCATCCTCTGTCGTCCCCTTCTCCTCCTGCCCCCAATCCCTCCCAGCATCAGAGTCTTTTCCAATGAGTCAACTCTTCGCATGAGGTGGCCAAAGTACTGGAGTTTCAGCTTTAGCATCATTCCTTCCAAAGAAATCCCAGGGCTGATCTCCTTCAGAATGGACTGGTTGGATCACCTTGCAGTCCAAGGGACTCTCAAGAGTCTTCTCCAACATCACAGCTCAAAAGCATCAATTCTTCGGCGCTCAGCCTTCTTCACAGTCCAACTCTCACATCCATACATGACCACAGGAAAAACCATAGCCTTGACTAGACAGATCTTTGTTGGCAAAGTAATGTCTCTGCTTTTGAATATGCTATCTAGGTTGGTCATAACTTTCCTTCCAAGGAGTAAGTGTCTTTTAATTTCATGGCTGTAGTCACCATCTGCAGTGATTTTGGAGCCCAGAAAAATAAAGTCTGACACTGTTTCCACTGTTTCCCCATCTATTTCCCATGAAGTGATGGGACCGGATGCCATGATCTTCGTTTTCTGAATGTTGAGCTTTAAGCCAACTTTTTCACTCTCCACTTTCACTTTCACCAAGAGGCTTTTGAGTTCCTCTTCACTTTCTGCCATAAGGGTGGTGTCATCTGCATATCTGAGGTGATTGATATTTCTCCCAGCAATCTTGATTCCAGTTTGTGTTTCTTCCAGCCTAGCGTTTCTCATGATGTACTCTGCATATAAGTTAAATAAACAGGGTGACAATATACAGCCTTGACGAACTCCTTTTCCTATTTGGAACCAGTCTGTTGTTCTATGTCCACTTCTAACTGTTGCTTCCTGACCTGCATACAAATTTCTCAAGAGGCAGATCAGGTGGTCTGGTATGCCCATCTCTTTCAGAATTTTCCACAGTTTATTGTGATCCACACAGTCAAAGGCTTTGGCATAGTCAATAAAGCAGAAATAGATGCTTTTCTGGAACTCTCTTGCTTTTTCTATGATCCAGCAGATATTGGCAATTTGATCTCTGATTCCTCTGCCTTTTCTAAAACCAGCTTGAACATCAGGAAGTTCACGGTTCACATATTGCTGAAGCCTGGCTTGGAGAATTTTGAGCATTACTTTACTAGGGTGTGAGATGAGTGCAATTGTGCGGTAGTTTGAGCATTCTTTGGCATTGCCTTTCTTTGGGATTGGAATGAAAACTGACCTTTTCCTGTCCTGTGGCCACTGCTGAGTTTTCCAAATTTGCTGGCATATTGAGGGCAGCTCTTTCACAGCATCATCTTTCAGGATTTGGAATAGCTCACTGGAATTCCATCACTTTCACTAGCTTTGTTCTAGTGGCACTTCCACTAGCTTTTGTTCACTAGCAGCCATGAAATTAAAAGACACTTACTCCTTGGAAGGAAAGTTATGACCAACCTAGGTAGTTCATAGTGATGCTTTCTAAGGCCCACTTGACTTCACATTCCAGGATGTCTGGCTCTAGGTCAGTGATCACACCATCGTGATTATCTGGGTCGTGAAGATCTTTTTTGTACAGTTCTTCTGTGTATTCTTGCCATCTCTTCTTAATATCTTCTGCTTCTGTTAGGTCCATACCATTTCTGTCCTTTATCGAGCCCATCTTTGCAAGAAATGTTTTTTTGGTATGTCTGATTTTCTTGAAGAGATCCCTAGTCTTTCCCATTCTGTTGTTTCCCTCTATTTCTTTGCATTGATCGCTGAGGAAGGCTTTCTTATCTCTTCTTGCTATTCTTTGGAACTCTGCATTCAGATGTTTATATCTTTCCTTTTCTCCTTTGCTTTTCACTTCTCTTCTTTTCACAGCTATTTTTAAGGCCTCCCCAGACAGCCATTTTGCTTTTTTGCATTTCTTTTCCATGGGGAAAGTCTTGATCCCTGTCTCCTGTACAATGTCACGAACCTCATTCCACAGTTCATCAGGCACTCTATCTATCAGATCTAGGCCCTTAAATCTATTTCTCACTTCCACTGTATAATCATAAGGGATTTGATTTAGGTCATACCTGAATGGTCTAATGGTTTTCCCTACTTTCTTCAATTTCATTCTGAATTTGGCAAGAAGGAGTTCATGATCTGAGCCACAGTCAGCTTCTGGTCTTGTTTTTGCTGACTGTATAGAGCTTCTCCATCTTTGGCTGCAAAGAATATAATCAATCTGATGTCGGTGTTGACCATCTGGTGATGTCCATGTGTAGAGTCTTCTCTTGTGTTGTTGGAAGATGGTGCTTGTTATGACCAGTGCATTTTCTTGGCAAAACTCTATTAGTCTTTGCCCTACTTCATTCCGTATTCCAAGGCCAAATTTCCCTGTTACTCCAGGTGTTTCTTGACTTCCTACTTTTGCATTCCAGTCCCCTATAATGAAAAGGACATCTTTTTTGAGTGTTAGTTCTAAAAGGTCTTGTAAGTCTTCATAGTACCGTTCAACTTCAGCTTCCTCAGTGTTACTCATCAGGGCATAGACTTGGATTACTGTGATATTGAATGGTTTGCCTTGGAAACAAACAGAGATCATTCTGTCGTTTTTGAGATTGCATCCAAGTACTGCATTTTGGACTCTTTTGTTGACCATGATGGCCACTCCATTTCTTCAAAGGGATTCCTGCCCGCAGTAGTAGAGATAATGGTCATCTGAGTTACATTCACCCATTCCAGTCCATTTCAGTTCGCTGATTCCTAGAATGTCAACATTCACTCTTGCCATCTCTTGTTTGACCACTTCCAATTTGCCTTGATTCATGGACCTGACATTCCAAGTTCCTATACAATATTGCTCTTTACAGCATCGGACCTTGCTTCTATCACCAGTCACATTCACAGCTGGGTATTCTTTTTGCTTTGGCTCCATCCCTTCATTCTTTCTGGAGTTGTTTCTCCACTGATCTCCAGTAGCATATTGGGCACCTACTGACCTGGGGAGTTTCTCTTTCAGTATCCTATCATTTTGCCTTTTCATTCTGTTCATGGGGTTCTCAAGGCAAGACTACTGAAGTGGTTTGCCATTCCCTTCTCCAGTGGACCACATTCTGTCAGATCTCTCCACCATGACCCGCCCATCTTGGCTTGCCCCACAGGCATGGCTTAGTTTCATTGAGTTAGACAAGGCTGTGGTCCTAGTGTGATTAGATTGACTAGTTTTCTGTGAGTATGGTTTCAGTGTGTCTGCCCTCTGATGCCCTCTTGCAACCCCTACCATCTTACTTGGGTTTCTCTCACCTTGGGCATGGGGTATCTCTTCACAGCTGCTCCAGCAAAGCACAGCCATTGCTCCTTACCTTGGACAGGGAGTATCTCCTCACCGCCACCCTTCCTGACCTTCAACGTGGGATAGCTCCTCTAGGCCCTCCTGCACCTGCGCAGCCATGGCTCCTTTGACGTGGTTTTTTTTTTTTTTTTTTTTTTTTTTTTTTTTTTTTTTATCACAATACTCTTTATTTTTTTTTCCTTTATTTTATTTTATTTTTTTTATTTTATTTTATTTTTTTTTGTTTTTTTTTCATACATGATATTTTATATGTTTCAATGCCATTCAACTTTACAATATTGTAATGGTTTTGCCATATATCAAAATGAATCCACCACAGGTATACATGCTTCACTGCTAATGTTTCATGACCTTCAAGTAAGTATTCAAATGATATTTTCAGCTGAAGAATCCTTTTGAGTTGAGGCCCAAATAAGCAATTTGTGGAAGGCTTAGACTTGTTTTGTCCAAATGTCTCCTGGTTAATGGAGATTTTTTATGTCTTTGAATTTTTTCCCCTATTTATCTTTGGTCTGGGTTTGATTAAGCTCTCTCTAAGGCTGGCATACCCATTGCTACCTCTTGTAACCACTCAAGACTCTTGGTCCTCCATATTCAAGGTTCCACAGTCACACCCCACACACTCCATTGCAGAGGTGGAGCTCATGGCATTATGGGTACCATGAGACGTCACAGGGCAGTTACCATCCCCCCTGTTCCTTCCTACAGACTCAACTGAGGAGTCAGTCTACATCTACAGATATCAACAAGGATAACTTTATGGAAGCCTTATGAAATACTCTCATAAAAAATGAGTAATAATAAAAAGAATCAAATTAATGGTACACATGAAAATATTGCATGTACCAATGTCAGGGTTTTCTTTTTAAATCATCGTCATCAGTATTTTGAAATGCACATTAATATTGTTGTTGTTCAGTTGATAAGTCATGTCCAACTCTTTGAAAAACCATAAATTACAGCATGCCAGGCTTGCCTATCCTTCACTATCTCCCCAAGTTTGCTTAAACTCATGTCCATTGAGTCAGTGATGCCATCCAACTGTCTCATCCTCTGTCACCCCTTTCTCTCCCTGCCCACAATCTTTCCCAGCATCAGGGTCTTTTCCAATGATTCAACTTTTCACATCAGGTGGCCAAAGTATTGGAGCCTCAGCATCAATCATTCCAGTGAGTATTCAGGACTGATTTCCTTTAGGATTGACTGATTTGATCTTCTTGCAGTCCAGGGGACTTTCAAGAGTCTTCTCCAGCACCACAGTTTGAAAACATCAACAAGCCTTCTTCATAGTCCAATTCTCACATCTGTACATGACTACTGGAAAAACCATAGCTTTGACTATACAGACCTTTGTCAGCAAAGAATGTCTCTACTTTTTAATAAGCTGTCTAGGTTTGTCAGCTTTTCATCTAAGGAGCAAGTATCTTTTAATTTCACTGCTACAGTCACCATCCACAATGATTTTGGAGTCCAAGAAAAAAAATCTGTCACTGTTTCCATTGTTTCCCCCATCTATTTACCATGAAGTTATGGTACCGGAGTATGCCATGATCTCCATTTTTTGAATGTTGAGTTTTAAGCCAGGTTTTTCACTCTCCTCTTTCACCTTCATCAAAAATTCTTTAGTTCCTCTTTGCTTTCTGCCATTAAAGTGGTATCATCTGCATGACCTAGGTTGTATGATACAGCAACAAAATTTGGAGGTTTGTTGTACAAATGTAAGCCACCATAAGTGACTTAATTGCAAAGCCACAAAACAGTAAAGCTGACCTTGTCCTCCCCCCAGCTCTGAGCATTGCAGGCTAGAGACTTTTGATAACTTAGGGCCCACATCCCTTCTCTATGGATACCAGATGATGGGTGGCCTTGTGAAAACACTGAAGTCAAATGAGTAGACCAAAGTCACAGCTGCTAATAAGCCTCCCAGCAGAGATTGGAATCCATGTCTGAATGACTCTAACTTTTGTTTTTGTCCATCCAAAAGCCAGAGAGGATTATAGAATCCAGCTAATGAAATGATGAGGAAAAAACCAAAGCCATTCCTGGGAAGAAATAGTCAAGAATGTGGCTGTTATGTGGAATTTGCCCTGGTTGGGGGTAGGAAAGAAGTGGAAGAAATTGCACTCTTAGTCACTTTAGGGACCTCCACCTTATCAATGGTAATAGGTGTCTAATTTGTGAAAATTGTGTTTTAAAGTAAGTATCTGGAGCAATAATTCCTGAATGGATGATGGCTTTGCTGCCATTTTTTCTTTTTCTTTTTTTTTTTAGCCAGAACACAAGTAGTTGCCCATCCAATGGAGTTCAGTGAAGGGCCAGAAAGAGGAGTGGGGACATCACAGAACTAGATGAGGGGAAGGAAAGAGTCACTCAGGTTTCCCAACACGTGTGTGTGTGTGTGTGTGTGTGTGTGTGTGTGCGCGCGCGCGCGCTCAGTCATGTCCGACTCCTTTCAACCCCTTGGACTGTAGCCCGCCAGGCTTTTCTGTCCATGGAATTTTCCAGACAAGAATACTGGAGCACATTGCCATTTCCTCCTCCAGGGGATCTTCCCAACCCAGGGATCGAACCCAAGGCTCTTGTGTCTCCTGCACTGGCAGGCAGATTCTTTACCACTGAGTCACCTGGGAAGCAACTTTCCAATACTTAAGGGAGTGCTGACCTGAGGTCAATACCATAACCAGACTGTTTTCATGACCACATGGGAGTTCTGGGTTTTATTAACACGTTCCAGTTAATGTTTCCTGCTTATTAAACTCTAAACACATTTTCTGTAGTGTGGTTTTGGTTTTTCTCCATCATTTCCTTGGATGTCTCCATGAGACACTGTTGAAGACCCCTTCCAGGAAGACTAAGGGAGTTGCAGAACAGGAGACCTTGGCTACCACGTGCAGGTTCTGAATCTCAGAATAGGCAGGTCAGGGACATCTCCCTCACCAGTGCATTTGAAGGGGGCATACCTTTGGTTGGAACTAACAAAGGTCATACATTTGCCCACAAAATGAAGTAGAAGAGATAGAGGTATCTATTAATCATGTATTTCTTCAAATATATTGATGTTTGCCAGATAAAAACGGATTCAAGGAAATGCCTGAATGATCCAAGCTTCTAAAACAAGTTTGAGCTGCTGTTCTTCCCAATAAATCAAGAACTATTTTTAAATACATACCAAAATTTTGGCATTTTCTAGTCAATTAAAAGGAGAATATAAATCTTTCAGATGATGTGATTCTCACCTTCAAATATTTTACCATCTGGTTAGAGAAACAAAACCAATACAGTCAACAGATAAAAATAAGACAAAACAGATTAAACTTAGTGCCAAATTAAGTATCCAGGGAGAAGAACAATAAAGTCAGCCTAAACTCAAGAGGCTTCCAGGAGGTGGTTATGTCCATCTTAGAAGGAGGCAGATGGAGAGTGCAAAGAGGGTGTGTGAAAGGCAAGTATTAGAAGAAACGGGAAGGTGGTACATGGGATGTTTCCTTTTTTTTTTTTTTTTTTTAATGGATGGGGAAACAGTGGAAACAGTGTCAGACTTTATTTTTCTGGGCTCCAAAATCACTGCAGATGGTGACTGCAGCCATGAAATTAAAAGACGCTTACTCCTTGGAAGGAAAGTTATGACCAATCTAGATAGCATATTCAAAAGCAGAGACATTACTTTGCCAACAAAGGTTCGTCTAGTCAAGGCTATGGTTTTTCCTGTGGTCATGTATGGATGTGAGAGTTGGACTGTGAAGAAGGCTGAGCACCGAAGAATTGATGCTTTTAAACTGTGGTGTTGGAGAAGACTCTTGAGAGTCCCTTGGACTGCAAGGTGATCCAACCAGTCCATTCTGAAGGAGATCAGCCCTGGGATTTCTTTGGAAGGAATGATGCTAAAGCTGAAACTCCAGCACTTTGGCCACCTCATGTGAAGAGTTGACTCATTGGAAAAGACTCTGATGCTGGGAGGGATTGGGGGCAGGAGAAGGGGACGACAGAGGATGAGATGGCTGGATGGCATCACTGACTCGATGGACGTGAGTCTGGGTGAACTCTGGGAGTTGGTGATGGACAAGGAGGCCTGGCGTGCTGTGATTCATGGGGTCGCAAAGAGTCAGACACGACTGAGCGACTGAACTGAACTGATGTTCTTACTTTGGGCTTTCCAGGTGTCAATGCAGGAGGCATAAGAGACACGGGTTGAGTCCCTGGGTGGGAAAGATCCCCTGGAGGAGTGCGTGGCAACCCACTCCAATATTTTTGCCTGGAGAGTCCCATGGACAGAGGAGCCTGGTGGGCTACAGTCCATAGCATCACAAATAAGGTAACAAAGGGTCAGACATGACTGAAGCAACTTAGCATGCACGCACACATGTTTATACTGTATTAGTTTGATATAAGTTATAGAAACAACAAAAAATGAAAACAATGGTAGAGAAAATTATTTAAAAGGAATATCCATCAAGCAACACTGACACAAAGCAAATATTATTTTAATTTTTTTCAAATTAATGTCAATAGCTTAGACATGGAACTATTAGTAGAAGAACTAGGATTTCATCTCCTGATGGTTCTTGAAGTGAAAGTGAGTCACTCAGTCATGTCCGACTCTTTGTGATCCCAATATAGTCCATGGAATTCTCTAGGCCAGAATACTGGGATGGGTAGCCTATCCCTTCTCCAAAGGATCTTCCCAAACCAGGAATCAAACCGGAGTCTCTGGTGTTGCAGGTGGATTCTTTACCAACTGAGCTATTTCTTATTTTCCACTAAATTTGGCAATAATGCCTTACACACTGTGGACTCATAGTGAAAACTGATGAATAAGAGGCTGTGGTTTAACTCTTAGGCTAAAGTGAAATGCTTTTCCAGAAAACTCTAAAAGGGAAGACATTTGTATATAAGTTCTTCTGATTATCAACTGATGTTGTAAAGCCTCAAAATTAACAGTTCTTTTAACTACAGCAAATATCTAATGAAACCTTAGCAATTTCACTGATTTTTATAACTTTGACTGGCAGCAAACTCCGCATATTAGACTTACAAACACACTTACATTTCTTTTTCTCCTTTTAGAATAATTTACTTGTTAATGTTATCAAATTCCCTAAATTTTTATTATTTGGGTAAGTAATCAGTGTGACTTGGGACAATGATCTATGTATTTCCTTGTCCTTAAAATGAGCACATCAGCCTTACAAATTTCTGTGGGAAACAAGTTTATATTATATAAAGTGTGTTTCCAATCAAAAGTGATGATGAAGATTAAAAAATATGGGGTTCGAATGAGGGTGACCCTCTGCAACCAGTCAGCAGGTTCACCTGAAAGCTTCCCTCTGCCTCCTGAGGAGTCTGTGGGCTTCACCACACCATCTCTGCCCTCGGGTCCCACTGACTTTTTCAGGGTCCGGAGAGGAGCCTATGGGTGCTTCCATGAACACAGCGCCTCCCCCACCCCACACCTCCTGGCAGGATACAGTCCACAGGGTCTCAAAAAGTTGGACAAGACCCTGGAGATCTATCTCTTTAGGGTCTTCAAGATGTCAACTACACATTGACATTTGCCATGGACACTTGCCAGCTACCTCTACAAGTATGAAATCACGTGCTGCTGCAGCTGCTGACCTTTAACACTCCCTGAAGAGAGTTCAGGGTGGATAGGAGAAATGAGACACTCTGTGCTCAGGGAAGAACTAGCAGGATGGGTCTTCAGATAATTAGATATTTTCAGGTGCCAATTTTATGAGCCCAATTCTTATATCTCCTCATGTAGAGAAAAACACTAAAATCCTTCATGATAATGTCTGTTCCTGTGACTAGCAAAAACCTTCTGGAAAAATACATGCTTGATTGCATGTACTCACTTCACCAAAATCTCACATATATACTGACCATCCCACCTGCTTCTCTTAAGCAGTTTCCCAGAGCTATCTGAAATGCTGTCTCCCAGGCTTCTGTCCTCATGTTGCACCCAAATAAAACTTAACTTGCAACTCTCACATTGTGTAATTTTTTTAGGTTGACACCACCTGACAATACACCCCAGGAAGGACCAAATATTTGTATCCTCAGCTTAAGGACAGCATGAGTCAGTCATCATCAGCCAGAGAGGCAACAATAACCAACAGAGCAGAGTGTAATCTCACCTAGTCAACCAACCCAGGAAGCACTTGCTCTTTTTGTCAACCTTTTTACCCCATCCTCAGAGGATACAGTGCTGAGAAGAAAAAGGAGGGAGGAGGAAGTTGAGGAGAAGATGTAGCCTGCTCTATGAGGAGAAGAGAGACTTTAACCAAAGTTGACAGGGATGTTTGCAAAGGAACAACAGGGAATCTCAGGGACCAGAGGGAGACAGTTTGAAGACCCAAAGGGACTGAGATTCTTTCCAAGAACCGACTCAGGGAGCTGCTCCTGGGAGGAAGGGAGAGTACACACTAGCAGAGTTGGGAAAAGCAGAGACTGGAAAAAAAATAAAACTACAGACTTCCTGTTCATGGTCCAAGGAGCAGACACTTTGTAAGAATCCAAGTCCACTGGCATCTGTGTCAATGAATACATTCCAACTCCCCAAAATTAGAATTTTTAACTTGTACATGAACCTATGGCTCAAGCTTAGTCAGTCCCTTTACTGGTGTTTCTCATCAGGAAATAAGAACAAGTACATAGAAATCATTAACTTAATAGTAGGAGCCAAAGACACATAATTCATGATGCTATTTTTTCCCTGCTGTGGCCCCAAGAAGTTCTAAAGTGTGTGTTGGTCATCAAGTCGTGTCCAACTCTTTGCAACCTCATGGACTGTAGCCTGCCAGGCTCCTCTCTCCATGGAATTCTCCAGGCAAGAATACTGAAGTGGATAGCCATTCCCTTCTCCAGGGGAATCTTCCCTACCCAGGCTTGCAACCAGAGTCTCCTGCATTTAAGGTGGATTCTTTACCATCTGAGCCACTGAAGAATCTGCCTGCAATGCAGGAGACCAGGGTTTGATCCCTGGGTTGAGAAGATCCCTTGGAGAAGGCAATGGCAACCCACTCCAGTACTCTTGCCTGGAAAATCCCATGGACAGAGGAGCCTGATAGGCTGCAGTCCGCGGGGTCACTAGAAGTCGGACACGACCGAAGCAACTTAGCAGCAGCAGCAGCACCAGAGAGATAAACACATAGGCAAGAAGTTCTAAAGTGACAATAAAAGCCATTTTCTCTTTTTTACAGAAACTTCTATTTCAGTTGAGTGAAAAGTCTCTCACAAGGTTGTTTTGACAAACACTGCTTTTACCTAACTAAGACACATGATATGTATATGCAAAAAGCCATATTTACATAAAGAAGCATCCTTTAAACTTAACTACTTGCTACAAAGTTGGTTTTTAAGACCTACCATTTCAGTTATTATGATGGTGGGAGAATTACTTGAATGGAGGCAGAGCCCATGGGGGAATAGCCCAAGTAGTTCAAAAGTCCCAATTATCTATATAAAAATAAGTTCATGTAAAATTGTTAAGCTCTTTAGAATTATTTTTCAGTTATATTTTATCTTTTATGCCTAAAATTGCCATTCATACAATAATGCCCTGGCACCTTGAAAACCTTAATGAGTGTGTTCAAGGCCCCATTGTGAATGCCATTCACATTAGACCCCAATAAATTGCTCCAAGGGTCTTGCTATTTCATTTTGGTAAAGAGCAAAGGGGAGCCTTTTTTATGAGAACCTTGTCCTCCTGATCTTCCACTTCATCATATGAGAAGCAAAGTAAAAGGAGTCAAGTTGCTTTGCTCAAGGTCATGAAGCAAGCAAATCCAAACAAGGTATGGACATCCTCTTGGTTTTCTGCTGAGTCCAGCATCCACGCAGATGGCTTCCTAACATAGTCGGCTGTGTGAGGGTCCATCACCTTGTGCAATGTCAAGTGCACAGGGAAACCATACAGAAGAGGTTTCCTCTTTTAGGGGCTGTGTCTCTAGACCATAGACAATCAGGTTCTAAAAGTGAATCAACTGCCCAAGGTTTTCAGTTTTTGCTTTATGAACCTTTTCAACTCCCAGTGAGAGCTAAAGAACACTGTTAACAAGACCTCAGTTCTTTTTGCTTTACTGTTTAATTCCAGGGTTGACTTTGCTCATATACACACAGAAGCACAGGTATATCTTTTACCAGCCTTCTGTGTTACAAAGCACAGCTGTGGTCTGAGTGAGTCTGAAGTGGAGGACTTTGGTCTTTCCAGTTCTGGTGGCAACTCTCTGGGGATCAGCCAGCTTGGTAGTTGTCTTTGGGGCATGTAACCTGACCACTAAAATTCAAAATCTATTCCAAATTTTATTTATTTATCCCTATCAAGAAAGAAGCAGGACCCCTGCAAACTCAACCTCAAAAGCCCAAGCACAGATAATTATCAGTTTTTTTGGAAGACTTTACATTCTTGTAACAAAACTTCTAAAAGCCAAGAAATAAATGGGTACCTGTGAAGGTGATGGAGTGTCCTGAGCTGACTTGTGTCCTTTGAGAAAATGTGTTGAAGTCCCAATCCCAAAACACCTGAACAGGTGATCTTACTTGAAAGTATGGCTTTTGCAGATGTCATTGTTAGGATGTAGTCCCACAGAATCAGAATAGATCCTAAATTTATTGACCAGTATCCTTTTAAGGAAAGCAAACTTTGGACACCAAAACATGGGAAGAACACCATGTAATGACAGAGGCAGATATTAGAGAAATGTAGCTACAAAGCAAATAATGCCAACTATCAACAGCCACCACCAGCAACCGGGAAGAGGTAAAAAAAAAAAAAAAAAAAAAAGGTTCTACTCAGAATCTCAGAAAGAGCATCAGCTTCCCAATATCTTCATATCAGACTTCCAGCCTCCAGAATTGTGAGTGAGTTAATATCTGTTGTTTAAACCATCCAGTTTGTGACAGCAGCATAAGGAAATGAACACAAGATGCCATAGGGTCTGAGCTTCCCTTGTGGCTCAGCTGGTAAAGAATTTGCCTGCAATGTGGGAGACCTGGGTTCAGTCCCTGGGTTGGGAAGATCCCCTGAAGAAGGGAGTGGCTACCCACTCCAGTATTCTGGCCTGGAGAATTCCATGGACCGTATAGTCGATGGGCTCACAAAGAGTCGGACACAACTGTGTGACTTTCATTCATTCCATAGGGTCTAGGTTATTGTTTGTTGATTGGTTGAAGTTTTCTCATTAAATATCACATATTTCAGAGGCTTCAAGGTTTCCTGACATCTCCATTCTCCCTTTCTGAAATTCAGAAAGGAGGGAAAATGTGATCTCATGAACACCTTCCATGTGCGCAGTCACTGAGTCATGTCCAACTCTTTGTGACCCCATGGACTGTAGCCCACCAGGCTCCTATGTCCATGGGATTCTCCAGGCAATAATACTAGAGTGGATTGCCATTTCCTACTCCAGGGGATCTTCCCGACCCAGGGATCAAACCTGTGTCTCTTCACATTTCCTGCATTGGCAGCAGATTCTTTACCACTGTGCCACCTGGGAAGATACCCTCAAGGCTGCAGGTGTCTAATCTAGAAAGAGAAACAGCATTTGGACCCACCAAGCTCACTACACATCTGGGTCCTGGACATAGGGCTTCCCTGGCTGCTTCTTGGTCAACAGAAGAACTAGCCAAAGACATGAAGATTTTAAAAACCCATTATATACTTCAGGGCAGCAATGGATAATGAAAAAATCACATCAAACAAAACTCCTTGAAAGCTTTTGCAGGAGACACGCATCAAAGCACAGACACTGAAATTGCATTGACAAGACGTCTCCAAATTTGGTCTACACAGATAGAGCATGGCTAGAAATCAGAACATAGGGCCAAGAGTCAGAAATGTTGGTTGTTCTCTATTTCTGTCTCCTTGCTGCTTCATAGAGCATCTATCTGTGAGTCATCCTAGACTGTGGACTCCAGTATGCCCAATATAACTACTTCTGAGTCCCCAATGCATTGTTACTGCACTATCATGAAGTGTTTATGGAACCCAAGGAGCACGCTGGACTAAAGTGATGAGAAGTCCACAGAAATGGGGGTGAAGAAAAGCATATTCTGAATATTTGGGTCTTTAAAAATCCCATGACTGTATTTCAAGTGAGCAGATGCTGAGGGGAATAATGATGGTGAATATGACATTGACTCTGAGCAGTCACCCTGGAATAATTGTTATTAATAGTCATGCTCAATCTCCAGCCTTGGAACATCCCTCACGTGGGCTGGATTCTGGCTGCCTGCATAGCTCTGAGTATCCCAAAACCTCATCCCAAAAGCCAAGCACTTGTAGCAATCTGGCTCAACTTTGTGGAAAAAATTAACCAATTAAAGCAAAATCACTCTGAGACAACTTCAAAACTGGAAGTAGAGCTCACCTGTTAAAAATCTGGGAGGAAGCAATGATGTCTTTTAGGGTTCCACATGGCCAAGGACCCAGTGAGATCAGAGAGATGGAAATATAAGTTGCCCCTCTTGGAGAAGAAAGAGCTAATAGAAAGGGAGGATCTGCTGGAGCTAATTCATGGCAGCCTGAGATGATTACAGAAACCAAAATAATGGCCAAATGTTGTTACGGGTTAAATTGTGGGCTCCCCCTGAAAGGACATGGAGACCCAATTCTCAGGACCTCAGAATGAACTTCAGTTGGAGACAGAGTCTTTACAGAGGTAATCAAAGTGAAAGGAGGTCATTTGTTGGTGTTGTTCAGTTGCTCAGTCATGTCTGACTCTGCAATCCCATGGACTGCAGTGTGCCAGGCTTTCCTGTCCTTCACTCTCTCCTAGAGTTTGTTCAGGTTCACGTCCATTGAATTGGTGATGCCATCCAGTCATCTCGTTTTCTGCCACCCCCTTCTCCTTTTGCCTTCATTCTTTCCCAGCATTAGGGTTTTTTCCAATGAGTCGGCTCTTCACATCAGGTGGCCAAAGTATTGGAGCTTCAGTTTCAGCATCAGTCCTATCAATAAGTATTCAGGGTTGATTTCCTATAGGATTGAATTCATACTGGATTCCAGTATGACTTATGTCCTTATAAAAA
Source organism: Bubalus kerabau (assembly GCF_029407905.1). Classification (NCBI taxonomy): domain Eukaryota; kingdom Metazoa; phylum Chordata; class Mammalia; order Artiodactyla; family Bovidae; genus Bubalus; species Bubalus kerabau. The sequence goes on along the minus strand of NC_073625.1, from coordinate 186,412,662 downwards.
CTGGAAATTTGGGCACAGACAGTCCAAAGAGTCAGACACCACCGAGCAACTAAGCAAGCATGCAAGCAAGACACATAGGAAGACAGTGAATCTGCAGGCAGAAGACTGGCATCTATAAGCCAGCAAGAGAGACCTGGGATGGATCCTTCCCTCATAGCATTAAAGGAGCCAACTCTACCCACACCTTGATATTGGACTTCCCATCTCCTGAACTGAGAGACAATACATTTCTGCTGTTTAAGCTACTGAGTCTGGTACTTTGTTACTAGGATTTTGCTTTATCAAGCTAATACAAATGTCGCCTCCAAAACCCTCAATTAATTCCATTAACCAGAATGATTTTTCTGTTTTCTGTTTTTAGGAGGAAAAAGAAAACCACAAGAAAACTAGTCAGTATCATTGATTGAGTCTTTTGTATTTTTATACCTAGTGCATATTCTACCATGCCTGTTCTGAGCACTGTATAAACATGAGGTCATGGATTCCACAGGGTACCTCCAGGAGGCAGGAGTGATTATCATCATCTCCAGTCTGTGGCTGAGGAAAATGAAGCCTGGAGACACCAAGGGACTTGCTCAAGGTCACAAACATAGGATGTAAACCCAGCAGCAGCCCCAGCACCGTTGATCTTGACCACAGGGCTATACTGCCTCTTAAACTCCCATCCTCTGGGATGGCAGGAGAGAGAGGAAGTGGGCACAGTGTCACCTCAGCAGCAGCTTGAGGATGCCTGAGAGGGCATGTGAGGCTAGGTGTGCAGGTTAGGGATAGAGGCATGTGGCCATTCTGACTTCTCAGGTGGCAGCCCTTCCGCCACATGTGAGCCCCAATTTCCTTACACCTCTTTGTGCAGCTGTTCAATTGATGCCCAGGGCATTTTTTGGCTGTGCACCTTGTTCACAGGTCCTGACCTCTAAGCCTTTGTTTTCACATCTACCGTCAATGAAATAACACATGTGAAATACTCAGCCTAGTGCCTGGCATGTAGGAGTTGTTGTTTAATCACTAAGTTGTGTCCAACTCTTTCGTGACCCCATGGATTGTAACCTGCCAGGCTCCTCTGTCCATGGGAATTCCCAGGCACATAGGAAACCTTAATCCATTTTAGATTCATTATGATTGTTATCACTAATTACTATTAATGAATGATGACAACCATACCAGTTGCTATGGGTGACCTCAGCCAGCTCTTGACCCCAAACCGCCATATGCTTTATCTGAAAAGCAGACATGTGTCTAGAGGCCAGTAGATGACATGCCAGCACATCTTTGTCTGTTTCAGAGAGCTCTGCCCTTCAGAGGAATGTCGAGGGACACGTTTTTATCATAAAAGCCAGAAGCTCTGTTTTGACCCAAAGATCTTTAGGCCACCACCAAAAATCTCTACTCTCTGACACTGCCCATATCCACAGCCCACTGAGATTATAAGACTTACTTACTTAGGCAGGAAATAGAGAAAAATAAATTACAGGCATTCACAATGCCCTTTCCCCCTTACTACTTGTTTTATGTTGAATTGTAGTCCTATATTGAAATCCTAAGCCCCAGTACCTCGCCATAGGACTTTATTTGGAACTAAGGTCACTGCAGATTGAATTAGTTAAGATGAGATCATACTATAGCAGGGAGGCCTCTGTTCCAGTATGACTGGTGTCCTTACAAAAGGGGGAAATTGGATACAGACATGTGCACAGTGAAGAAGAAGGTAGAGTCAGAGCTACAGATCACTGCCTTAAACTAGAACACTTACCGAAGGGATGAACGCTCTACAACAATATCTAAGAGGCAAAATAGGAGGATTTGGGTGAAGAAGAGAGAAAAATCAGAATTACCCACAGGTTTATTGAAAGAACGTTGACTCCATAAAATGATATATTGATAGGAGGAGGAACAGGGTTTTTAGCAGGGGAATGTTTGTGTTCGGGTATATTAATTTGAGGTGCCAGATGCCTCTAGAGCCAGGGATCAGCTGTGCTTCAGAATTTGAAGCCAAACAGAGAAATCCAGGCTGGAAATGGGATTTGAAGACCAAATATAGTCCAACTGCATTTTCAATGCTTTCATGGAAAGACTGGAGAAGAAGGATCAAAGAGCAAAAGAGAACAGTAAATGAGATACTAGGGGATTCGGGACAGGGCTTCTAGGGGACAGACAGGGAGGCCTGGTGTGCTGCAGTCCATGGGGTCACAATGAGTTGGACATGAGCAGCTGAACTGAACTGAGGGGATTCAGGAGAACAAATGACCCAATAGCCAAGGGATAGAGTTTCTGAAAGAAAGAACAACAAGAGGGCGAAAGCCAACAAATAGGCTGAGAGAGGAACTGGAGGAACACAGCAACATATGGATCACCTGAAAGCCTGCCTTCAGACAAGGGTCATGTGTTGAGACCCAGGAATGGTGTGACTGCAATATTTGGAGGGGCCCAAGTATTACAGGAGAGCTAGGCTTTTATTTCCCATCTAAATGAAAGTGTGCCAATCAGTTTAGATCCTGATTCATGTTTCAAAATCTCCATAGAGGATTTAAGGAGATGGTTTATTGTTCAGTAGCTTAGTCATGTCCATTCTTTATGACCCCTTGGACTGCAGCATGCCAGCCTTCCCTGTTCTTCACCACCTCTTCAGTTCAGTTCAGTTCAGTCGCTCAGTCATGTCCAACTCTTTGCAAGCCCGAATCGCAGCACACCAGGCCTCCATGTCCATCATCAACTCCTGGAGTTCACTCAGACTCACGTCCATCGAGTCACTGATGCCATCCAGCCATCTCATCCTCTGTCGGCCCCTTCTCCTCCTGCCCCCAATCCCTCCCAGCATCAGAATCTTTTCCAATGAGTCAACTCTTCGCATGAGGTGGCCAAAGTACTGGAGTTTCAGCTTCAGCATCATTCCCTACAAAGAAATCCCAGGGCTGATCTCCTTCAGAATGGACTGGTTGGACTTCCTTGCAGTCCAAGGGACTCTCAAGAGTCTTCTCCAACACCACAGTTCAAAAGCATCAATTCTTTGGTGCTCAGCCTTCTTCACAGTCCAACCCTCACATCCATACATGATCACAGGAAAAACCATAGCCTTGACTAGACGGACCTTTGTTGGCAAAGTAATGTCTCGGCTTTTGAATATGCTATCTAGGTTGGTCATAACTTTCCTTCCAAGGAGTAAGCGTCTTTTAATTTCATGGCTGCAGTCACCATCTGCAGTGATTTTGGAGCCCAGAAAAATAAAGTCTGACACTGTTTCCACTGTTTCCCCATCTATTTCCCATGAAGTGATGGGACCAGATGCCATGATCTTCGTTTTCTGAATGTTGAGCTTTAAGCCAACTTTTTCACTCTCCTCTTCCACCTTCATCAAGAGGCTTTTTAGTTCCTCTTCACTTTCTGCCATAAGGGTGGTGTCATCTGCATATCTGAGGTTATTGATATTTCTCCCGGCAATCTTGATTCCAGCTTGTGTTTCTTCCAGTCCAGCGTTTCTCATGGTGTACTCTGCATATAAGTTAAATAAACAGGGTGACAATATACAGCCTTGACGAACTCCTTTTCCTATTTGGAACCAGTCTGTTGTTCCATGTCCAGTTCTAACTGTTGCTTCCTTATCTGCATACAAATTTCTCAAGAGGCAGATCAGGTGGTCTGGTATTCCCATCTCTTTCAGAATTTTCCACAGTTTATTGTGATCCACACAGTCAAAGGCTTTGGCATAGTCAATGAAGAAGAAATAGATGTTTTTCTGGAACTCTCTTGCTTTTTCCATGATCCAGCAGATGTTGGCAATTTGATCTCTGGTTCCTCTGCCTTTTCTAAAACCAGCTTGAACATCAGGAAGTTCATGGTTCATGTATTGCTGAAGACTGGCTTGGAGAATTTTGAGCATTACTTTACTAGCATGTGAGATGAGTGCAATTGTGCAGTAGTATGAGCATTCTTTGGCATTGCCTTTCTTTGGGATTGCAATGAAAACTGACCTTTTCCAGTCCTGTGGCCACTGCTGAGTTTTCCAAATGTGCTGGCATATTGAGTGTAGCACTTTCACAGCATCATCTTTCAGGATTTGAAATAGCTCAACTGGAATTCCATCACTTCCACTAGCTTTGCTCGTAGTGATGCTTTCCAAGGCCCACTTGACTTCACATTCCAGGATGTCTGGCTCTATATGAGTGATCACACCATCGTGATTATCTGGGTCATGAAGATCTTTTTTGTACAGTTCTTCTGTGTATTCTTGCCACCTCTTCTTAATATCTTCTGCTTCTGTTAGGTCCATACCATTTCTGTCCTTTATCGAGCCCATCTTTGCATGAAATGTTCCCTTGGTATCTCTAATTTTCTTGAAGAGATCCCGAGTCTTTCCCATTCTGTTGTTTTCCTCTATTTCTTTGCATTGATCACTGAAGAAGGCTTTTCTATCTCTTCTTGCTATTCTTTGGAACTCTGCATTCAGATGCATATATCTTTCCTTTTCTCCTTTGCTTTTCACTTCTCTTCTTTTCACAGCTATTTGTAAGGCCTCCCCAGACAGCCATTTTGCTTTTTTTGCATTGTTTTTCCATGAGGATGGTCTTGATCCCTGTCTCCTGTACAATGTCACAAACCTCATTCGATAGTTCATCAGGCACTCTATCTATCAGATCTAGGCCCTTAAATCTATTTCTCACTTCCACTGTATAATCACAAGGGATTTGATCCAGGTCATACCTGAATGGTCTAGTGGTTTTCCCTACTTTCTTCAATTTAAGTCTGAATTTGGCAAGAAGGAGTTCTTGGTCTGAGCCACAGTCAGCTCTTGGTCTTGTTTTGGTTGACTGTATAGAGCTTCTCCATCTTTGGCTGCAAAGAATATAATCAATCTGATTTCAGTGTTGACCATCTGGTGATGTCCATGTGTAGAATCTTCTCTTCTGTTGTTGGAAGAGAGTGTTTGCTATGACCAGTGCATTTTCTTGGCAAAACTCTATTAGTTTTTGCCCTGCTTCATTTCGTATTCCAAGGCCAAACTTATCTATTACTCCAGGTGTTTCTTGACTTCGTACTTTTGCATTCCAGTCCCCTATAATGAAAAGGACATCTTTTTGGGGTGTTAGTTCTAAAAGGTCTTGTAGGTCTTCATAGAACCGTTCAACTTCAGCTTCCTCAGTGTTACTCATCAGGGCATAGACTTGGATAACTGTGATATTGAATGGTTTGCCTTGGAAACGAACAGGGATCATTCTGTGAGTTTTGAGATTTCATCCAAGTACTACATTTTGAACTCTTTTGTTGACCATAATGGCTACTCCATTTCTTCTGAGGGATTCCTGCCCTCAGTAGTAGAGATAATGGTCATCTGAGTTAAATTCACCCATTCCAGTCCATTTCAGTTCGCTGATTCCTAGAATGTCAACATTCACTCTTGCCATCTCTTGTTTGACCACTTCCAATTTGCCTTGATTCATGGACCTGACATTCCAGGTTCCTATACAATATTGCTCTTTACAGCATCGGACCTTGCTTCTATTACCAGTCACATTCACAGTGGGTATTCTTTTTGCTTTGGCTCCATCCCTTCATTCTTTCTGGAGTTGTTTCTCCACTGATCTCCAGTAGCATATTGGGCCCCTACCGACCTGGGGAGTTCCTCTTTCAGTATCCTATCATTTTGCCTTTTCATACTGTTCATGGGGTTCTCAAGGCAAGAATACTGAAGTGGTTTGCCATTCCCTTCTCCAGTGGACCACATTCTGTCAGATCTCTCCACCATGACCCACCCATCTTGGCTTGCCCCACAGGCATGGCTTAGTTTCATTGAGTTAGACAAGGCTGTGGTCCTAGTGTGATTAGATTGACTAGTTTTCTGTGAGTATGGTTTCAGTGTGTCTGCCCTCTAATGCCCTCTTGCAACCCCTACCATCTTATTTGGGTTTCTCTTACCTTGGCCATGGGGTATCTCTTCACAGCTGCTCCAGCAAAGCACAGCCACTGCTCCTTACCTTGTACGAGGGGTATCTCCTCATCGCCGCCCTTCCTGACCTTCAACATGGGATAGGGCCTCTAGGCCCTCCTGCGCCCGTGCAGCCACTGCTCCTTGGACGTGGGGTTGGTCCTCCCGGCCTAGACTTGCTCAGATTCATGTCCATTGAGTCAGTGATGCCATCCAACTATTTCATCTTCTGTCATCCCCTTCTCCTCCTGTCTTCTATCTTTCCCAGCATCAGGGTCTTTTCTAATGAGTTAGTTCTTCCCATGAGGTGGCCAAACTATTGGAACTTCAGCTTCAGAATCAGTTCTTCCAATGAATATTCAGGACTGATTTACTTTAGGACTGACTGGTTTGATCTCCTTGCAGTCCAAGGGACTCTCAGGAGTCTTCACCAACACCAGAGTTCAAAAGTATCAATTCTTCAGTGCTCAGCCTTCTTTATGGTCCAACTCTCATATCCATACATGACTATCTGGAAAAACCATAGCTTTGACTAGATGGACCTCTGTTGACAAAGTAATGTCTCTGCTTTTTAATATGCTTTCTAGGTTAGTTATAGCTCTTCTTCCAAGAAGCAAGCATCTTTCAATTTCATGGCTGCAGTCGCCATCTGCAGTGATTTTGGAGCCAAAGAAAATAAAATCTCTCACTGTTTCTATTGTTTCCCCATCTGTTTGCCATGAAGTGATGGGACCGTATGCCATGATCTTAGTTTTGTGAATTAAGTTTTAAGCCAGATTTTTTACTCTCCTCTTCCACCTTCATCAATAGTCTCTTTAACTCCTCTTTGCTTTCTGCCATAAGGGTAGTGTCATCTTCATATCTGAGGTTATTGATATTTCTTCTGGCAATTTTTGTTCCAGTTTGTGCTTCATCCCACCTGGCATTCCACATGATGTACTCTGCATAGAAGTTAAATAAGCAGGGTGAAAATATACAACCTTGACATACTCCTTTCCCAATTTTGAACCAGACCATTGATCCCATTAAGGTCCTTCAGTGTTTCCATCTGTGACTTGTCTTTGTTAGGGAACTAGACACTGACCAGTTCTTTTTTCACTATAGCTTTTCTTATGATTAAGGGGATGGTCAGTGTGAAAGTGAGGTCAGGAAACACACAGTAATCTTGAAGAAAAATTTGATAAGAAGGGAGGGATAGAAATCAGGCCAGAAGGATGACAACAAGGAACCATGTTTTTAAACTTGCTTGCAAACAGACCCTTATAACGGGGGAAAGATTGAGGGTGAGCTGGGCTGAGAGCAGAGACAGCATTAAATGCCCCCAGAATAGGCTATACTGTGACTCCCAACACCTTCTGGGAATAACAGTCTTTTGTTTGATGGCTGCTGGACCACGGTGGGTCAATCTGAAATGTCTAAGTAAATTAACAATCACTGATTGCACAGGATGCTCTGTTTAAGACCAAAGCCATTGCTCACAGCTGAGATGATCTCCAGGACTGACCCTGGTTGTGGAGGGACCAGCCCCACCGGTGGTGATGCTCCCTTCCTGGGTCAGGTGGCCTCCAAGGGCTGGCCTCTACAGGGCACAGGGGCCTCACCCTTAACCTTGACTTTAAGGGCCTCTGAGGGCTCAGATCATGAACTCCTTGTTGCCAAATTCAGACTTAAATTGAAGAAGGTAGGGAAAACCACTAGACCATTCGGGTATGACCTGGATCAAATCCCTTATGATTACACAGTGGAAGTGAGAAATAGATTTAAGGGACTAGATATGATAGATAGAGTGCCTGATGAACTATGGACGGAGGTTCGTGACATCGTACAGGAGACAGGGATCAAGACCATCCCCATGGAAAAGAAATGCAAAAAAGCAAAATGGCTGTCTGGGGAGGCCTTACAAATAGCTGTGAAAAGAAGAGAAGTGAAAAGCAAAGGAGAAAAGAAAAGATATATGCATCTGAATGCAGAGTTCCAAAGAATAGCAAGGAGAGATAAGAAAGCCTTCTTCAGTGATCAATGCAAAGAAATAGAGGAAAACAACAGAATGGGAAAGACTAGGGATCTCTTCAAGAAAATTAGAGATACCAAGGGAACATTTCATGCAAAGATGGGCTCGATAAAGGACAGAAATGGTATGGACCTAACAGGAGCAGAAGATATTAAGAAGAGGTGGCAAGAATACACAGAAGAACTGTACAAAAAAGATCTTCACGACCCAGATAATCACGATGGTATGATCACTCATCTAGAGCCAGACATCCTGGAATGTGAAGTCAAGTGGGCCTTAGAAAGCATCACTATGAACAAAGCTAGTGGAAGTGATGGAATTCCAGTTGAGCTATTCCAAATCCTGAAAGATGATGCTGTGAAAGTGCTACACTCAATATGCCAGCACATTTGGAAAACTCAGCAGTGGCCACAGGACTGGAAAAGGTCAGTTTTCATTCCAATCCCAAAGAAAGGCAATGTCAAAGAATGCTCAAACTACCACACAATTGCACTAATCTTACACGCTAGTAAAGTAATGCTCAAATTCTCCAATCTAGTCTTCAGCAATACATGAACTGTGAACTTCCAAATGTTCAAGCTGGTTTTAGAAAAGGCAGAGGAACCAGAGATCAAATTGCCAACATCTGCTGGATCATGGAAAAAGCAAAAGAGTTCCAGAAAACCATCTATTTCTGCTTTATTGACTATGCCAAAGCCTTTGACTGTGTGGATCACAATAAACTGTGGAAAATTCTGAAAGAGATGGGAATACCAGACCACCTGACCTGCCTCTTGAGAAACCTATATGCAGGTCAGGAAGCAACAGTTAGAACTGGACATGGAACAACAAACTGGTTTCAAATAGGAAAAGGAGTACATCAAGGCTGTATATTGTCATCTTGCTTATTATTTAAATTCTATGCAGAATACATCATGAGAAATGCTGGGCTGGAAGAAGCACAAGCTGGAATCAAGATTGCCAGGAGAAATATCAATAACCTCAGATATGCAGATGATATCACCCTTATGGCAGAAAGTGAAGAGGAACTAAAAAGCCTCTTGATGCAAGTGAAAGAGGAGAGTGAAAAAGTTGGCTTAAAGCTCAACATTCAGAGAACGAAGATCATGGCATCTGGTCCCATCACCTCATGGGAAATAGATGGGGAAACGGTGGAAACAGTGTCAGACTTTATTTTTTTGGGCTCCAAAATCAGTGAAGATGCTGACTGCAGCCATGAAGTTAAAAGACTCTGACTCTTTGGAAGGAAAGTTATGACCAACCTAGATAGCATATTCAAAAGCAGAGACATTACTTTGCCAACAAAAGTCCATCTAGTCAAGGCTATGGTTTTTCCAGTGATCATGTATGGATGTGAGAGGTGGACTATAAAGAAAGCTGAGCATCAAAGACTTGATGCTTTTGAACTGTGGTGTTGGAGCAGACTCTTGAGAGTCCCTTGGACTGCAAGGAGATCCAACCAGTCCATCCTAAAGGAGATCAGTCCTGGGTGTTCATTGGAAGGACTGATGTTGAAGCTGAAACTCCAATACTTTGGCCACCTCATGCAAAGACTTGACTCACTGGAAAAAATCCTGAATCTGGGAGGGATTGGAGGCAGGAGGAGACGGGGATGACAGAAGATAAGATGGCTGGATGGCATCACCGACTCGATGGACATGAGTTTGAGTAAACTCTGGGAGTTGGTGAGAGACAGGGAGGCCTGGCATGCTGTGGTTCATGGGGTCACAAAGAGTTGGACACGACTGAGCAACTGAACTGAACTGAGGGCACCCCAGTTCCAGAGCTCCCCACTTTGACTAAGGCCTTTCTTGAAACTTCAGCTCAGCTCAGCATCTCCCTATGCCCAGGTCTGCCCCCTTTTCCCTTACAGGAACTGTTCCCCAGAACTGTTCCCCAGTGAGCCCCCTGCCCTTCATCTCACCATCAGATTTGCTGCTGGGTGACTCCTCAGAGGCTAAAGTGTAATATTCTCAGTGGGAGGACAGCAAGTTGGTGAAGTGGAATAAAATGAGATTATGACATTCATTTTATAGCTTTGTTTTAGTTCCAATAGAGATAGGGATGGAGAAGATACTGTTAATTTCTGAGGGAGATTTTGAAGAAGGAAAGCGCAAGTTATCAGTTATGAAATAGCTTGTCAGCTCAGGAAGTCTTTGGTGCATCCCACCACATGCCAGCTCTGGGATAGGTGCTGAGTGAAGAGGGGAATGACCATGACTAGATTAAGGGTCTGAGTTCACTTTGGGCATCACTGTCAGAGAAATTTGGAGGTCAGTTCAGAATTCCAGTGCCTTCTGCCTATCGTGCAGATACTTGAGTCCTGTCTCAAAGCTTCTGTGGAGGGATCCTCTGTAGACATTCCTATCACCTCCTTTGCAAAGACTTGCAATGAACTTATAAGTTGGCCACCCATGGTTTTGTTATCAATCCAGGTTCTTAGACTCCTTAATCAATAGAAATTGATGAGGCTAGATGAGAAATTCAGGCAAGACTTTCTTAGGATTTGTGTTTAGCACATAGGAGCAAAAACAAGAGGTGCCCTCACTGGCTCCCTGAAGTAGAGATGAGCTGGTCCCTTAAATGAGGTGAGTGTGAGGGTGGGGCCAGGGGTCTGGCAGGAGGCGTGGCCTAAGAGGGGTCTGCCCACCCTCTTGGTGGCACTGTGTGCAGGGATCACTGCGAGTTCTCAACACCTCAGAAGTGGTATTTAAGTTTTTGGTCTTTTTGAATCTTCTTGTTCATTATTTTCCCCAACTACACATGCATGCAGTTTTTTTCAGTCCTTCATAATTTCTTTGTATTTTTCTGCTTGAGGTGACATTTGTCCAGATGCGAGCTCTGCAACAAAGGATCCCAGGTCCCAGCCTGTCTCAGTTTGTCAACACGGGAAGACCCTAAGCAGAAGTCCACCAGAAGCAATCTAAGTGTGCACTCTGGAGTGGGGTGCAGTGGGTGTTTATTGTACTCATGGAAAAGATGATGGATCAGGAAGTAGGTGAGGTTCATTCTCGTTCTGGCTCAACCACTGAGGAGCTGTGTCACTGCCAGCTGGAACAGACATTTAACCAACTTTGGAACTCATTTTTATGACTTGTAACGTGAGTTTTGGGGGACTAGAGAACCCCTACTTTCCTTACCAGTTCTACAAGACTCTTATATTTGGAGTTTCAACTGTGAAGGTTGGTGGATACCCCAGTGAGTCCCCAGAACCTCCTTTTCCCCACAGCTGCTGAGGCTGTTGGTGGCTGATGAGTGCTCCTTCCCCACAGTCCCTGTCACGGGTCAATACTGGGCTGTGTGAGCACGGTGCCTCCCCAGGGTTTCTGGGATCATGGAGCCTCACCCTCTGCCTCTGCCCACCCATGGGAAAAGTATCTCAAAAGCTAGCTACAGAGTTACAGTGGCTGGCAGTCAAGGGATGCGCCAAGCTGGTTACTGCCTGAACTTGGAGCAAGGAAGACTGGCTGCCACATTCCAGGGGTGTGCGGTTTGCCTGCAGGAGGCCCAGCCCTTCTCCACCCCTTTCTGCTCCTTCTTCCTCAGAGGCAATCACTTCCTCCCTCTGTGGGGTGAGGATCTAAGGCTCAGAGACTTGGAGAGTTTCAGCTCTCACAAGAGTTCCCAGATTTTCTGTGGATTCAGACTTTCCTATGGGTTTCTTTCCCACCACTACACACCCCACCCAATCACATGGTCATCACTTGAAAGATGTATCAGCTGAAAAAGAGATCATATTCCAAGCAGAGATGCCTCAAATGTCCCAGTTTGGGCACCTGTGGGAATGGGGAAACCCTCAAAGACCTCAGGGACAAGCATATCTTCCATCAGGGATACCAGAGGAGAAAAGCTGGGTGGGACCCAGTGTGTGTGTTGGATGAGACAGAATTATACACCCCTAATTACAATGAGGGGTCCAGGCATCTACTGCGAGGCCCTGGGGATAGATAGGAGAATACTCTGAGTTGGGGGATTCAAGGGGCTTCCTTTGGTGGGGGATGGGATTGCAGAAAGAGGAACTAGATGGGACAATTCAGATTAGAAACTAGTGTGGATGAGGGTCAAAGGGGAAAAGTGCAGTATTTGTGTCTGGGCAGTGTGTGGCGTGTCTGTGTGAGTGTGGTATGTGTGTGCATACGTTGATGTGTGACGTGAAGTGTGTGTGCACAGTGGACATGTATTATGTGTATAGGAGCTGGTCAGAGCTATGGCTGGCAAGGTCAGAGTGAACTTGATCATGGAGGAACAGGGCTTTTCGCTGAAAGACAGGATTGCAACTTATGGGACCACAGACATTTCTGAGCAGAGGAATGAGGTCCCATCGATCCGATCGATGCTTCTGAGAGACAGAGTGGCAGCAGGCGGATGGATAAATGGCGGGGCGGGAGGCCAGTGGGGAGAGCTTAACTTGAACATGGTATCTGGGGGTCGATTTGAGGAGAGGTGGTGAGAGAAACTAGAGAGAGAGGGTACTCCAAAATCCAGAAAAACAAAGTCTGTGACCGGTAAAGGAGGGACAGATTGAGGTCTGGAGGACTGGGTGGGTTACAGCAATATTATGCCAGCGTCCAGTGCAGAGCATGGTAAATGAAAGCATGGAGTCTTAACTTTAAGGGGTGACAGAGACAGAAGAGCCTTGGCATTTAAAGCCTGCATGTTAACATCTGAAAGACTAGAGTTGAACCTAACCTCTATCAGTTCAGTTCAGTTGCTCAGTCATATCTGACTCTTTGCGACTCCGTGAACCACAGCACGCCAAGCCTCCCTGTCCATCACCGACTGCCAGAGTCTACCCAAACCCATGTCCATTGAGTCGGTGATGCCATCCAACCATCTCATCCTCTGTCGTTCCCTTCTCCTCCTGCCCTCAATCTTTCCCAGCATCAGGGTCTTTTCAAATAACCTCTATATCCATTAGCTATAACCTTGGCTACTTACAGTCTCACTTTTCTTCCAGCTCTTCACATGCAAAGTGGGAGATGTTCAACGATGTACCTCAAGACCATTTACACATCATTCAGGTCAGCCCTTGAACAACGGCTGATCCAGGTGCACACTCACTGTCATTTCTGCTGTGGGAAGAGGCCCCAGGGACCACTTTAAAATCTGATGATATCTGTGTATTCCCCCCCAGCCCCTCGCCCGCTGTGAAAATGCACGCGGACCTCCTGTAGCCATCCCTGGATTCCAAAAGCACTCATGGATCCAGGTTACAAAGGTCCACTGTCCGTGGGGGTGTCCTGTCCTCCATGCATTTAGAACCAGAGATCTGGAACTCCAGAGACTAGTTCAGTCCAGATCAGAGTGCTTGGGAGTCAAGAGCACATTTTTGTACACACTTGAGAGCATAAGAGATGACCCCAGGGAACAGGAAGTGTCCCAAGCTGGGAAGGAGCTCAGAGGAGGAATTCACTCCATGGGCAATGCGAGGGGCCAGCAAAGTGAAGAAGACAGAACCCCCAAAAGCAAAGAACTGCACACAGCCCTGGACCACCCAAATTTCAGTCCTTGCTAGGTCATGTTGGGGTTTCCCTGGTGGCTCAGTGGTAAAGAATCTGCTTGCCAATGCAGGAGGCATGGGTTGGATCCCTGGATCATGAAGATCCCCTAGAGAAGGAAATGGCAACCCACTCCAGTATCCTTGCCTGGGAAATCCCATGGATAAAGGAGCTTGGCAGGCTACAGTCCATGGAGTCCCAAAAGAGTCAGACACAACTTAGGGACTAAACCACCACCACCACCAGATCACGTCAGGAATGCAAACCAACACCATGAAAGCTTGTAAGCAATCATTTCAACTTTTCACTAAAGGACACTGTACCATCAGATCCTTCTGTCTTATTTAAAGGCTGAATTTTTTCTAGCTTGTTTCTCCAGCTGTTCAATTTAAATTTGCTCCTTTGTGTCCTCTCTAGAAATTATGTTTCCCAAACTATGGTTCATATTTAGAAATAAGATTATTTTTATGATTTATGAATTTATTTATGAGATGTTTTACAAGCCTATGAAAATAGCATGCAGTTATATACTTTTAGCAAATTGACTTTATATTGAAAAGAACAAAAATGACAGGAAACCGTGGGGAGTCTGGAAAATCCCATGTGTGTGATCCTCATATTTGGGGAGATTCCAGTGGGTGTGGTTGGTGGACAGAGAGCAGTGGTCCTATGCATTAGTTCTTCTTCCCCACTTTGGGCCTCAGTTTCAGAGAACGAACTGGGAAGAGATGAAGGAATAAAGTAAGGAAGGAAAGAAGGAAGCAAGAGGAAGGAAGGATGGGTGGAAGGAAGGATGGGTGGAAGGAAGGGAAAGATGAGGCAGGAAGAAGAGATGATACAGAAGTAGGGAATGAAGACATCTGTTTATGAGCCTTGGACTCAGTTCGATATTAAGATTTAAGGGGTTACTTCAGCACCAAATTTCAAGTTGGTGTTCATAAAGGTTTTTTTTTTTTAAATAATTTATTTATTTTTTGTTGAACTTTTCATTGCTGCAAGGTCTTTTTCTAGCTGTGGCAAGTGGGGGCAACTCTTGGTTGCTGTGTGCAGGCTTCTCATTGCAGTGGCTTCTCTTGTGTAGCACAGACTCTAAAGCATAGGTTCAGTAGTTTTGGCACACCAGCTTAGTTGCTCCATGGCATGTGGGATCTTCCAGGACCAGATTTTGAACCTATGTCCCCTACGGTGGCAGGCAGATTCTTCTCCACTGTACCACTAGGGAAGACTTCCATGAGTTTTTAGTTTTGTTGTTCTACTTGCTCTGTGTGTTCTTAGTGAATTTAGGGAGTTTCCAAAACCATGCTGTCCCTCTTCCATCTTTTTCTTTGTGTCTTGTTCAACAAACATTTTCAGGATGGTTTGGTGATAGAAGTAAGTGCCACTGTTAATTAGACATCCTTCCTGGACACATCCTGGTAAACTCTTCATTAAAACCTACAGAAAATCTAGGGACCACTGTTTATTACTCTATGTAGTTCTACTGTATCACCAGTGGCACAGAAGGGGATGCAGCATTGAAAATCAAAGACACCAATGAGTGAATACAAAATTATTTTGGCCCTGAATCTCAGTCTGAAGTTTAAGATAAACGCCCACAGTACAACCTGTACCTCTGTGTCTTGACACTTTAAACAAGGGTGAGTAATGAGTGCCCCATCCACCTTGAGAACAGGAACCCAATCTTAACGATATTTTCATCCCTGACACAAAGACATAATTTTTTAATCTATTAATTAAGTGGAAGAAAGATGTTTAAGTTCTGAGGCTCATCAAATGAGAGTCCTATGAAATACTTTTCTTTGTAGCACAAAATCCAGGCAGCCTATATTGAGTTCAATTGAGTTCAATCATCAACAGCCAATGATTGAATCAATCGTGCCTATGTAATCAAACCTCCATAAAAAACAACTAGACAGTGAGATTCAGAGAACTTCAAGGTTGAGGGACACATCAAGATGCTGGAGAAGCAATGAGCCCAGAGAGGACACAGAAGCTCCATGTATCCCCCACCTCCCTACCACAACACACCCTGTTCTGTGCCACTCTTCCAGGGGGACGTCTCTGACTCCCTTATAATAAAACAGTAACAGTAAGCAAGGCATACCCGGTGGCACTTGTGGAAAAGAACCTTCCTGCCAACACAGGAGACATGAGAGATGCGGGTTCAATCCCTGGGTCAGGAAGATCCCCTGGAGAAGGAAATGACTATCCACTCTAGTATTCTTGCCTGGAGAATCCCATGGACAGAGGAGCCTGGTGAGCTACAGTCCATGGGGTCACAAAGAGTCAGACATGACTGAAGTGATTTAGTGGTTTTCTGACACCCATGATTCATTCTAGAAAATTATTGAAATGGAAAGGGAAAGGAATTTGTGGGAACCCCAGCATCATAGACAAAGGCTGTGGGTGTGGCTTAAGCCATATTTGGTCTTTATCCTTTCTTGGCATAGATCCTAAAACCCTTGGAATGTCCTGAATGATGGGAGTGTATTTTGTTATTCATAAGAAGCCCCTGCTTTTTAATATGTTGTCTAGGGTTGTCATAGCTTTTCTTCCAAGGAGCAAGCATCTTTTAATTTCATGGCTGCAGTCACCATTTGCAGTGATTTTGGAATCCAAAAAAATAAAGTCTCCCACTATTTCCATTGTTTCCCCATCTATTTGCCATGAAATGATGGGACTGGATGCCATGATCTTAGGTTTCTGAATGTTGAGTTTTAAGCCAACTTTTCCACTCTCCTCTTTCACTTGCATCAAGAGGCTCTTTAGTTCTTCTTTACTTTCTGCCATGAGGGTGGTATTATCTGCATATATGAGGTTATTGATATTTCTCCTGGCAATCTTGATTCCAGCTTGTGCTTCATCCAGTCCAGCATTTCGCATAATGTACTCTGCATATAAGTTAAATAAGCAGGGTGACAATATACAGCCTTGATGTACTTCTTTCCCAATTTGGAGCCCTTGTTCCGTGTCCAGTTCTAACTGTTCCTTCTTGACCTGCATATAGATTTCTCAGGAGGCAGGTCAGGTGGTCTGGTATGCCCATCTCTTTCAGAATTTTCCACAGTTTATTGTGATCCACACAGCCAAAGGCTTTGGCATAGTCAATAAAGCAGAAGTAGATGTTTTTCTGGAACTCTTACTTTTTCAATGATTCAATCAAATCAGATGAGATCAGTCGCTCAGTCCTGTGTGACTCTTTGCGACCCCATGAATCGCAGCACACCAGGCCTCCATGTCCATCACCAACTCCCGGAGTTCATTCAGACTCATGTCCATCGAGTCAGTGATGCCATCCAGCCATCTCATTCTCTGTCATCCCCTTCTCCTCCTGCCCGCAATCCCTCCCAGCATCAGAGTCTTTTCCAATGAGTCAACTCTTCGCATGAGGTGGCCAAAGTGCTGGAGTT
Organism: Bubalus kerabau; assembly: GCF_029407905.1. Taxonomy (NCBI): domain Eukaryota; kingdom Metazoa; phylum Chordata; class Mammalia; order Artiodactyla; family Bovidae; genus Bubalus; species Bubalus kerabau. The sequence goes on along the minus strand of NC_073625.1, from coordinate 186,395,826 downwards.
TCAGCTTCAGTATCATTCCTTCCAAAGAAATCCCAGGGCAGATCTCCTTCAGAATGGACTGGTTGGATCTCTTGCAGTCCAAGGGACTCTCAAGAGTCTTCTCCAACACCACAGTTCAAAAGCATCAATTCTTTGGTGCTCAGCCTTCTTCACAGTCCAACTCTCACATCCATACATGACCACAGGAAAAACCATAGCCTTGACTAGACGGACCTTTGTTGGCAAAGTAATGTCTCGGCTTTTGAATATGCTATCTAGGTTGGTCATAACTTTCCTTCCAAGGAGTAAGCGTCTTTTAATTTCATGGCTGCAGTCAGCATCTTCACTGATTTTGGAGCCCCGAAAAATAAAGTCGGACACTGTTTCCACTGTTTGTCTATCTATTTCCCATGAAGTGGTGGGACCGGATGCCATGATCTTTGTTTTCTGAATGTTGAGCTTTAAGCCAACTTTTTCACTCTCCACTTTCACTTTCACCAAGAGGCTTTTGAGTTCCTCTTCACTTTCTGCCATAAGGGTGGTGTCATCTGCATATCTGAGGTTATTGATATTTCTCCCAGCAATCTTGATTCCAGCTTGTGTTTCTTCCAGTCCAGCATTTCTCATGATGTACTCTGCATATAAGTTAAATAAACAGGGTGACAATATACAGCCTTGACGAACTCCTTTTCCTATTTGGAACCAGTCTGTTGTTCCATGTCCAGTTCTAACTGTTGCTTCCTGACCTGCATACAAATTTCTCAAGAGGCAGATCAGGTGTTCTGGTATGCCCATCGCTTTCAGAATTTTCCACAGTTTATTGTGATCCACACAGTCAAAGGCTTTGGCATAGTCAATGAAGAAGAAATAGATGTTTTTCTGGAACTCTTTTGCTTTTTCCATGATCCAGTGGATGTTGACAATTTGATCTCTGGTTCCTCTGCCTTTTCTAAAACCAGCTTGAACATCAGGAAGTTCATGGTTCACATATTGCTGAAGCCTGGCTTGGAGAATTTTGAGCATTTCTTTACTTGTGTGTAAGATGAGTGCAATTGTGCGGTAGTTTGAGCATTCTTCGGCATTGCCTTTCTTTGGGATTGGAATGAAAACTGACCTCTTCCAGTCCTGTGGCCACTGCTGAGTTTTCCAAATGTGCTGGCATATTGAGTGCAGCACTTGAACAGCATCATCTTTCAGCATTTGGAATAGCTCACCTGGAATTCCATCACCTCCACTAGCTTTGTTCGTAGTGATGCGTTCTAAGGCCCACTTGACTTCACATTCCAGGATGTCTGGCTCTAAGTCAGTGATCACACCATTGTGATTATCTGGGTCATGAAGATGTTTTTTGTACAATTCTTCTGTGTATTCTTGCCATCTCTTCTTAATATCTTCTGCTTCTGTTAGGTCCATACCATTTCTGTCCTTTATCGAGCTCATCTTTGCATGAAATATTCCTTTGGTATCTCTGATTTTCTTGAAGAGATCCCTAGTTTTTCCCATTCTGTTGTTTTCCTCTATTTCTTTGCATTGATTGCTGAGGAAGGCTTTCTTATCTCTTCTTGCTATTCTTTGGAACTCTGCATTCAGATGTTTATATCTTTCCTTTTCTCCTTTGCTTTTCGCTTCTCTTCTTTTCACAGCTATTTGTAAGGCCTCCCCAGACAGCCATTTTGCTTTTTTGCATTTCTTTTCTATGGGAATGGTCTTGATCCCTGTCTCCTGTACAGTGTCACGAATCTCATTCCATAGTTCATCAGGCACTCTATCTATCAGATCTAGGCCCTTAAATCTATTTCTCACTTCTACTGTATAATCATAAGGGATTTGATTTAGGTCATACCTGAATGGTCTAGTGGTTTTCCCTACTTTCTTCAATTTAAGTCTGAATTTGGCAAGAAGGAGTTCATGGTCTGAGCCACAGTCAGTTCCAGGTCTTGTTTTTGCTGACTGTATAGAGCTTCTCCATCTTTGGCTGCAAAGAATATAATCAATCTGATTTCGGTGTTGACCATCTGGTGATGTCCATGTATAGAGTCTTCTCTTGTGTTGTTGGAAGAGGGTGTTTGTTATGACCAGTGCATTTTCTTGGCAAAACTCTATCAGCCTTTGCCCTGCTTCTTTCCGTATTCCAAGGCCAAATTTGCCTGTTACTCCAGGTGTTTCTTGACTTCCTACTTTTGCATTCCAGTCCCCTATAATGAAAAGGACATCTTTTTTGGGTGTTAGTTCTAAAAGGTCTTGTAGGTCCTCATAGAACCGTTCAACTTCAGCTTCTTCAGTGTTACTGGTTAGGATGATTCAATAGATGTTGGCAATTTGATCTCTGGCTCCTCTACCTTTTCTAAATCCAGCTTGAACATCTGGAATTTCACAGTTCATGTACTATTGAAGTCTGCTTGGAGAATTTTGAGTATTACTTTGCTAGCATGTGAGATGAGTGCAACTGTGCAGTACTTTGAGCATTCTTTGGCATTGCCTTTCTTTGGGATTGGAATAAAAATTGACCTTTTCAAGTCCTGTGGCCTCTTCTGAGTTTTCCAAATTTGCTGGCATATTGAGTGCAGCACTTTCACAGCATCATCTTTCAGGATTTGAAATAGCCTAGCTGGAATTTCATCACCTCCACTAGCTTTGTTCACAGTGATATTTCCTAAGGCCCACTTGACTTCACATTCTAGGATGTCTGGCTCCAGGTGAGTTATCACACCATTGTGATTAAAAGATGCTTGCTCCTTGGAAGAAAGCTATGACTAACCTAGACAGCATATTAAAAAGCAGAGACATTACTTTGCCAGCAAAGGTCTGTCTAGTAAAAGCTATAGTTTTTCTAGTAGTCATGTATGGATGTGAGAGTTGGACTATAAAGAAAGCTGAACACCAAAAAATTGATACTTTTGAACTGTGGTGTTGGAAAAGACTCTTGAGAGTCCCTTGGACTGCAAGGAGATCCAACTGGTCCATCCTAAAGGAAATCAGTCCTGAATATTCACTGGAAGGACTGATGCTGAAGCTGAAACTCCAATACTTTGGCCACCTTATGGGAAGAGCTGACTCATTTGAAAAGACCCTGATGCTGGGAAAGATTGAAGGTAGGAGGAGACAGGGTGGACAGAGGATGAGATGGTTGGATGGCATCACTGACTCAATGGACATGAGTTTGAGTAAGCTCCAGGAGTTGGTGATGTACAGGGAAGCCTAGCATGCTGCAGTCCATGGGGTTGCACAGAGTTGGACACAACTGAGCGACTGAACTGAACTGAAGAAGCCCCTTTTGATCAAATGGAGTTTATGCTAACGAGGTGACTTAGGGTGGGGGCACTAGGTGGCCTCTGATGGGGCTGGTCACCAGAAAGACCAAGGAATGAGAGAATTGGAATTGAGCCCCCTACATAGACTTCCAGAAAAGGAGAAGTGTGGCTGGAGACTGAGCTCTAAAAACTCTTGAACAGTAAGATTTGATGAGCTTCTGGGTGAAGAGATCATCCATATGGAGATGCTGCAAAAGTGGCAAAACCAGAGACATCAGGGAAGCTCAGCACAAATCTCCAGTAGCAGGCCCTGTGCTTCTCCTCCATTCAGCTGTTCTTAAGTTGAATACTTTATAATAAGTCAAGAAACAAGTGAATCTCTTAGTCCTTTGAGCCGTCTAACAAATTACAGACCTACAGAGGCAGTCTTAGGAACCCTCGATGGACAGCTAGTCAGTCCAAGGACAGGCAATCTGGGCTTGGGATTGGCATCTGAAGTGGAAGCAGTCTTGGGGACTGATCCCTGTGGGGTCTCTGCTAACTCTAAGTATCAGTGTCAGAATTCAATTGAACTATAGGACATTCCACTGGTTTCCTCAGAAGACTGAGGGATTGCTTGGTGTGAAAACCCTACATGATTGGCTTCAGAAGTGTTGTGAGTAAAAACAGTTCAAGCATCCTGGAGAGATTTGTGTGTACACAGGAGGAGAAGGGGATGACAGAGGATGGGACAGTTGGATGACATCACCAACTCAATGGCCATGAGTTTGAGAAAACTCCAAGAGATAGTGAAGGACAGGGAAGCCTGGGTTGCTTCAGTCCATGGTGTGGCAAAGAGTTGGACATGACTGAGCAAGTGACAACAACAAACCCCAAAGTTTTGCATTTATAGGCAAAATATGAAGGGGTCAATCTCCATGTGACTTGAGTTTTTTATGGTGAAAACTCCTGGGGGAATCACTGTGCTCAATTATGTAAAATGTATTTTCACATCTAGGATGTTCCAGTTCTCCACTGAGTGAGTGAAGTCACTCAGTCGTGTCCGATTCTTTGCGACCCCAAGGACTGTAGCCTATCAGGCTCTTCTGTCCATGGGATTTTCCAGGCAAGAGTACTGGAGTGGGTTGCCATTTCCTTCTCCAGGGGATCTTCCCAACCCAGTTCTCCATTAAGATCCTAGAATTCTGCTCTTCTTTTTTCATTTTTTTGTTAGGATTTTTGAAGTGGTTTTTTGAGTGTTGCACTGAGATGGATTTTTACTGAAGGGCATTATCATTGTCTAAGTAAGAATTAGACAGAAATTGACCCTGAAAATGATCTGCTCCAATGTCTATACTTCAGATACAAAGACTTTGAGGCTCATAATTGGAGGTCTTTCAACAATTCAGCAAACTGAAACCACACACCTTGGACTGGGACTTCAGCCCCCCATTTTTCATTGAGATTGCACACCTGGTCTCAGGACCTGCTGAAGTTCAAGTTCTTTATGTCTTAGTGCAGAAGGAATTCAGCAAGAGGCAAAGTGATAGGTTAAAAGCAGATTTATTGAGAGAGATACACACTCCCCAGATAGAGTGTGGGCCATCTCAGAAGGCCAGAAGCCCCAGCATAAGGATTGTTAGTTTTTATAAAGCTCAGTTACTTCATAGGCTAATGAATGGGAGGATTGTTCCAACTGTTTAGGGGAAGGGGAGGGGATTTCCAGGAATTGGGTCACTGCCCTCTTCTTGGCCTTTTACAGTTGGGCTCCAAACTGTCCTGGATCCTGTGAGTGTGTCAGTTATATGATAAGGTATCACAATGAGCATATAATGAGGTTCAAGGTCCACTGGAAGTTGAATCCTCCACCATCTTGGACCTAGTTGGTTCTAACCAGTTTATGTTCCAACCTCAACGGCCATGTCATTCTTTTGAAGGTTGTGCCATGCCCCCTTCCCTCCTATTTCAAAACTAGCTTGTGGCAGAACCAGACTTAAGACAGGCAGCCTGACTCTCAGTTCAGGTAATCTTATTTAAGACTGTGAGTGAGTGAGTGTTAGTCTCTCAATCATGTCCGACTCCCTGCAACCCCATGGGCTGTAGCCTGCCAGGCTACTCTGTCCATGGAATTCTCCAGGCAAGAATACTGAAGTGGGTTACCATTTCGTTCTCCAGGGGATCTTCCTGACCCAGTGATTGAATACAGATCTGCTGCATTGCATGCAGATTCTTTACCATCTAAGCCATCAGGGAAACCTATTTAAGACTGTAACTCTCAGTTAAAAAGAAAAATAGAAAACAGTGTAACACTTAAAGAATTGCTGTGATTAAAAAAAAAAAGAAAAGAAAAATAGAAAACAGTGTAACACTTAAAGAATTGCTGTGATTAAAAAAAAAAAGAAAGAAAAGCACTTTTTTCAGACAAGCTCAGCAAGCAGAGACTATGATATTTAACATGTTGATTTCAAGGGAAGGCTGGTAGGTCAAGACATGTTTCTTAAAATCCTGATTGAAAACTGGAAAATTAACAAGTCATTGCTTTTTTCTTCAGAGTTCTTTCCTTCTGCTTTATCTGATTATGAAAAACAGACAACTATCAGTTCTATACATTTTGATATCTACATACTTAATTAGGCTCAATGACAATAGTTCTGATCTATACAATTCAGTTCAGTTCAGTCATTTAGGCATGTCCGACTCTTTTTGACCCCATGGACTGCAGCACACCAGGTCTCCCTGTCCATCACCAACTCCCGGAGTTAACCCAAACTCATGTCCATTGAGTCGGTGATGCTATCCAGCCATCTCATCCTCTGTTATCTCCTTCTCTTTCCCTCAATCTTTCCCAGCATCAGGGTCTTTTCCAATGAGTCAGCTCTTTAAATCAGGTGGCCAAAGTATTGGAGTTTCAGCTTCAACATCAGTCCTTCCATTGAACACCCAGGACTGATCTCCTTTAGAATGGACTGTTCCATACAATAGGGACCTCCAAGATTTTCTGCAAAGTGTCTCTCTTATTTGAAAGACCTAGTTAATGTGTTGTAAGTATTCGACTCTTTATACTGAAGCTTTTCATATTGGGTTCCTATATTGTTAACGGAATAACAGTAAATGAAAACCAGAGCACCTAATGGTCAGAATAAAACTGGTAAACACATCTAGAAGATGTTCAAAAGCTCAGCAGATGTGGTGTAGGGGGCAGTGCAGGTAAAGGAGAAAAGATGGCTTTCTTTAACTCCCTTAATGGATGTGGCAATTTGTTTCTTCTAGTCAAGAATCAGCATAAATTAGTTGCCTATAACAATGGCCAGCCATCAGAATTAATTCTTGGTTACCATGTACTTATTTCCTAAATGGAAAATATCTATTAGCATGAATATTCAAGTGGCACTGCAGGCCATTAAAACTCCATTTGTTCTACAAATAGAACACTTGAGAATTTTGGACCCAGCCTTTTTTAAGTAGCATCAACAACAGAAACTTCTAGATCTTCAAAGTCAGTCTTTTAGTTCACAATAAGACAGGATTGTATCCATTTGCTGGAAGACTTAGCCTGTAGAGCTGAGAATTTCATCTCCATTTCTTCCTTATTTCCCAGGATCATTAGACTCTTCACTGTATCATAAATTCCAATTTTATGTTAGCAGTCAGTGGAGCCTGGACCAAATTGGTTGTTTCCCGGGACTTAGTAGAGTGGCCATTTGGAAATGGTCAGTGTGTTTCTTGAACTCTGCCAAAAATTTTATAGTTTCAAAAAATTGCTTCTGCCAACAGAAGCTTTGTGCTGCAATAGACTTGAAGGAAATTCACTGCCAGCCATAAAGTTCAGAATGTAAAAAGATTGAATCCCTGGAGAAAGGGCAAAGATTTTCCAAGTGGGCTATAAAGCCATTACAATGGATTTCCTTTTGTGTTTTCCTCTATTATGATCTGGTTACCATTTTCTAGGAGGAGTTTGCCTAGGAGAGGTGGGGAAGAAGAAGGAAAAATGGATCTCTCTAACAGCTAGAGGAAAAGCATGGGTTAATCACAGTGCACTGCTCCCCTGGGACTCAGGAAGGATATTCCCCACCCTTTATGGTCAGTATGTGATTTAATAAAATGTATGGATCTTCTATCTTCTAACTATCCTATCACCCTCAGAAGTTCTTTTTTAGGATAGTCTAAGGCAATGGCACCCTACTCCAGTACTTTTGCCTGGAGAATCCCATGGGCAGAGGAGCCTGGTAGGCTGCAGTCCATGGGGTCGCTAAGAGTCGGACACGACTGAGCGACTTCACTTTCACTTTTCACTTTCATGCATTGGAGAAGGAAATGGCAACCCACTCCAGTGTTCTTGCCTGGAGAATCCCAGGGACGGGGGAGCCTGGTGGGCTGCCGTCTATGGGGTCGCACAGAGTCGGACACGACTGAAGTGACTTAGTAGTAGCAATGGATCTTCAGTCTTCAACATCAGGCAAGCATGAAGGTGTGCCTGATTATGAAGGAGGGAGTATTGCTTAGAAGTTTGTCAAAGGAGCACCCCATTACAATTTGGAACATGGCTGTGACATCTGTACTCCCACCCCCAGTGGCCTTTTTCATCTCATCTTCTAAAACACCTGCCAATAAAGTGGGATTTTTCTCAAGAAGAGCCATAGATATTTTATGCTAAGACATCTACCTGAAAGGAACCAGCCACACAAACACAACAATGATGATCATGATCACAGAGTGCCTTGTACACCCCAGGCACTGTGCTAGGAGTTATGCATGGTATTGCTTTACATTTAATCTGCATAAATGATGCTACTCTCCATACTTAGATGAAGAACTGAGGCTAAGATAAGTCAAGAGACTTCGTCCAAGTCAGGCATAACCAGAAAATGACTTAGCTTGTATTTGGACTTCTCTCAGTACTCTTGCCTGGCAAATGCCATTGAGACAGAGGAGCCTGTTAGGCTGCAGTCCATGGGGTTGCTAAGAGTCGGATGTGACTGAGCGACTTCACTTTCACTTTTCAGTTTTATGCATTGGAGAAGGAAATGGCAACCCACTCCAGTGTTCTTGCCTGGAGAATCCCAGTGATGGGGGAGACTGGTGGGCAGCCGTCTATGGGGTTGCACAGAGTCGGACATGACTGAAGCGACTTAGCAGCAACAGCAGCAGTCTCACTCCAAAGACAAGAGACTCTTTTTGTCAAAAATATGTGATACTGTCCTGAGAAAAGGAAGCCCGGCATGGGGCAGTCCATGGGGTCACAGAGAGTCAGACATGACTGAGCAACTGAACTGAACTGTCCTGAAAAAAATGAGAATAATGATGGCATCACTTTGCTGTTTCTCACTAAGGAAGATAACACTCCTGTGAGTAAACATCCAACAGGTGAGCTCCATGGATAATACGAGCAGAGATTTAAATCTGAACAAAATACAGACAAAGCCTAATGGCCACCACTCATTTCTTCATTTATCACACATTTATTGAGTGCCTGTTACCTGTCAGACACTGAGGATAGGAACTGGATATTCCATCCCCAACAATGAACATGAAAGACAAGGCCCATCCCCATGAAAGGTTCATTCTTGAAAGGAATGTGGAAGCAAAAAAAAAACAAATATACATCCTGATTTTGGGTCAGGATGGATCTCTATGGCTTTACTTTGGATCAGCTCTGAGACAAGTCCACTGTAAGTGAGGCTCCCCAAGGCCAGGATGATAGACCCATAGAAGACTGCTAGGTCTCTGACTGGGCCAGTCACATTCATTGACATCCAGGAATAGAAAAGCTCCAGAATGTGTCAATAGTTCATCCTAAGAGAGGATTTGCATCCTCACAGTGTCATGTTGCAAAGCCTCCCTTTGAGTCTAAGTGCCCTTTTCCCCTCGGTTGGGCTCATTCCCTGTGTTCTGTGCTATTGTGGTTGCTACACTTTTCCATCTGCTTCTCTCAACCTTCCCCTTACTCTTCCTGTCCTTGCCCCTCCCCATCTTCTCATCAGTCCCTGCTGACCCTGACCCTCTTAATAGGGGACTGTGGGCTGCTCTGCCAGCCCCTCCCATCCCATCAGAATTAACAGCAGTAGAAAGTCCACATCCTGGGGTTTGAAGGACAAGGAGCAGTCACCTCTGACCTCAAAGGTCTCGCTCATTCATTCTCAAGGAAGCTAAAATGCCATTATTCAAGTCTAATTCTTAGGGATTTTTAGCTCACCAAAACCCTTTTGTTAAGTGAGAAATTGTCTGAATGGTACCACCTAATTCAAGATTTGCTCCAAAGTCCCAATTTTTATGTGCAAATAGGAAAAATGCCTTTTTATTCAGTTCATGGGATTCTCATGACAAGTATACTGGAGTAGTTTGCCATTCCCTCCTCCAGTGGATCATGTTTTTTTCAAAACTCTCCACTATGACCCATCCATCTTGGGTAGCCCTGCCTGCAGGGCATAGCTTCATTGAGTTATGCAATCCCCTTTGCCACCACAAGGCAGTGATCCATGAAGGGGACCATAAAGAAGGCAGAGCACCCAAAAACTGATACTTTCAAACTGTAGTGCTGGAGAAGACTTTTGAGAGTCCCTTGGACAGCAAGGAAATCAAACCAGTCAATCTTAAAGGAAATCAACCATGAATACTGATTGGAAGGACTTGTGCTGAAGCTAAAGCTCCAATACTTTGGCCACCTGATGTGAAGAGCCTACTTATGGGAAAAGACCCTGATGCTGGGAAACATTGAGGGCAGGAGGAGAAGTGGGAAACAGAGGAAGAAATGGTTGAATGGCATCACTGACTCAATGAACATGAGTTTGAGCAAACTCCGGGAGGGAGTGGAAGACAGGGGAGCCTGGTGTGCTGCAGTCTATGGGGTAGCAAAGAGTCAGACATGACTTAGTGACTGAACAACAATAAAGAAACTAAGGTATTGGGTGGAGCTAAGACAACTCTGACCACAGCCATCTTTCTGTCAGTTCTTCAGGAAGCCCACATGCCATTAACTGACATGAATCTTGTGGATCTGTAAAGCTTCCCAGTTTTCAGAAGTTCTGTATTAAAATGTTGCTTACTTAACATGTTAAAAGGTTTAGTGGATATTAGTATTCCAAACATAACATCCAGCAATATATCAAGAACCTATAGGCATGAATTCCATGTAGGTACCTGAAAGCAAGATGCAGAATATAGGGTGGGGACCAAGGCAGGAGGCATGTGAAACAAAGGTCTCCTATGAATGTTTTTTGTCACACACTCATGCACACACACACACATAACAAAAGGCTTTTAAACCCAAAACCAAGCCTTCCATTTTCTCCAAGAGCTGAACGTGCCTTTATGATGGTTCCATAGTTTTAATGACTCATAAAACCTATGAATCTTTAATAAGCAATTGATGCATTGAGCCCAGATGCAAGCTCCCTGGGAGATATTTACCGAGGCTGTTGTTAGGTTTTCCTAATTAGACATTCAGGAGTACAGACCTCCCGCTTACGCCATGCCTCTTTTATGTGAAATCACCCCACAAATTCAGTTCAACTGGCACTTCTGTTTATCCACAGACCATCAGCAGAAGTTAGCTGAAATAATTTAAAAAGGCAGCTATGTGCTCCTGGCAAAAAAAAAGAAAAAGAAAAAAAAAATCAGCATTTCATGGCTTTCAGCTAGACTAAGCTAAAAATACATGGGGATGCAGCAATTTCCTTCAGTTTGAAGATGACTATACATGTTTTCTCAAGGCAGCAAGATCCTGGGGAAGGGTCTCCAGAGTCAGGAGCACTTTGGGTGGAGGGATAGGGACACCAAGAGCAGTTGTGTGGTTTGACTCCATGGACATCCCAGGGGCTGTACTTATAGGGCTGAAAAGAAGGGGACCCTCTCCTGGGAGAGGAAGTACATTCTTCGGGGTGTATTAAAGGAGATGCTCCAGGCTAGAGGTGGCCCTAATGGCAGATACTCTGGGTTCATGCCTTCAGACAGACATAGGATGCTGGCCAAACCCTGGGCCATCTGTACTCACCACTGCAGTGTATTTGAGAAAAAAACAGGATTCCTGAATGTTGGGAATAGGTAGCAAACTCATCAGTAAATGGAACAGTCTAGAAACCCATTCAGTCAAGCATTCTATTGGATTTTTTTTTAAAGCACACACGCTAAATAACAAATCTGAATAATTATATAGATAATGGCCACCAAAAGAATAGAAATTTTCGTATCAAAAGACATACTTAGAAATAAGGTCACAGGCAAGGGTGCAGAAAAGCCTAGGTCCCCCAGGGAGGTCCAGAAACTAAAGGGTAGTTGTAAAATAAAAGGATGTTAAGTTGACGTGTGCAGCTGGGGACTTCCTTGGTGGTCCAGTTGTTAAGACTGCATGTTCCAATGCAGGGGGTGTGGGTTTGATTCCTGGTCAGAGAGTTGAGATCTCACAGGCCTCTCAGCCAAAACATAAAACAGAAGTGACATTGTAATGAACTCAATAAAGATTTTTAAAATGGTCCATCAAAAAAAAAAAGAAAGAAATGTGTAGCTTGACCAAAAAAATAAGGAAGTTAAAATCTATTTCAAGTGACCGAAAAAACTGAGGGGCAAGCATTCCCACTGATGACCAGAATTGATCATTGTTTTCCATGCAGATTCAGCCAGGGAATTCAGCAGGAAGTCTCAGTGGTATGGTTAACCCACAAATGGATTTTCAGTGGCCTACAATATCAGACCCAACATTTACCCTTTCAATTCTTCAGGAACTCGTAGTACATCTTTGTGAGTCTTGGAGGCTAATCTCTCTCTGAGTTATCTCAGCAGAAGCCCTGACCCACAGTGAAATAGCTTCTATATCAAAGTCCCAGGGATGCTTGGAAGAATGGGACTATGAAAGTGAAAGTCGCTCAGTCGTGTCTGACTCTTTGTGACCCCATGGACTGTAGCTTACCAGGCTCCTCCGTCCATGGAATTTTCCAGGCAAGAGCACTGGAGTGAGTTACCATTTCCTTCTCCAGGGGATCTCCCTGATACAGGGATTGAACCCAAGTCTCCCGCATTGTGGGCAGATGCTTTACCATCTGAGCCACCAAGAATGAGAGGCAGTCTTAAAAGAGGGAGCAAATATTTTTCAAAAAAGTATACCCCAAATCAATCAATCCTAAAGGAAATAAGCCCTAAATATTGATGCTGAAGCTGAAACTTCAATACTTTGGACACCTGATGCAAAGAGCCAGCTCATTGGAAAAGACCCTGATGCTGGGAAAGATTGAGAGCAGGAGGAAAAGGGGGCAACGGAGGATGAGATGTTTAGATAGCATCACGGACTTAATGGACATGAGTCTGAGCAAACTCTGGGTGACAGTACTTCCCTAGTGTTTCAGATGGTAAAGTATCAACCTGCAATATGGGAGACCTGAGTTCGATCCCTGGGTTGGGAAGATCCCCTGGAGAAGGAAATGGCAACCCACTCCAGTATTTTTGCCTGGAGAATCCCATGGACAGAGGAGACTGGAGGGCTATAGCCCATGGGATCACAAAGTCTTGGACATGACTGAACAACTAAGCACAGCACAGCTGGGGGCCAGTGAAGGACGGGGAAGCCTGGTGTGCTGCAGTTCATGGGACTGCGAAGAGCCAGACCGGGCACAACTCAGCCACTGAACAACAATAATAT